>NC_034179.2:81357504-81697504 GCF_002021735.2 Oncorhynchus kisutch | reverse complement strand
AGTAATTCTGACTTATTATGACTGTCTGGGACCAGATGATCAGGAGAGAAGTAATTATGACTTATTATGACTGTCTGGGACCAGATGATCAGGAGAGAAGTAATTCGGACTTATTATGACTGTCTGGGATCAGATGATCAGGAGAGAAGTAATTATGACTTATTATGACTGTCTGGGACCAGATGATCAGGAGAGAAGTAATTCGGACTTATTATGACTGTCTGGGATCAGATGATCAGGAGAGAAGTAATTATGACTTATTATGACTGTCTGTGATCAGATGATCAGGAGGGAAGTAATTATGACTTATTATGACTGTCTGTGATCAGATGATCAGGAGGGAAGTAATTATGACTTATTATGACTGTCTGGGATCAGATGATCAGGAGAGAAGTTATGATTACTTATTATGACTGTCTGGGATCAGATGATCAGGAGAGAAGTTATGATTACTTATTATGACTGTCTGGGATCAGATGATCAGGAGAGAAGTTATGATTACTTATTATGACGGTCTGTGATCACTTGGGAGTATTAATTCCACACATATAATTATGGTAGAAATGTGAGAATTGCCCTGTTAATACTAGAATATTTACTGTACATAACATAGATATCAGTATTGCCAGTAATATGCTATTACTCAGCTATTTTCAGCTATACTGATCAAAGAGGGTTATCATTATCAGTGTTAGTCAAGCTAAAGTCTCTTGTCCCAATAACAACCATTCTCATTGAGGTGTATCTACATAAAGTCATACAGCATCATATCTCATGTCAGCCCAAGAAGTTGGCATGTACCTTCAGTCCATCATGGCTCCTGGCTGAGTATTCTGATTATTTGACCTAAAAAACATTATGTCCCTTGATAGCTTGAAATGCTGAGAAGTGCTTAAAATCCCTATTTGGACCGTGGGCTGGGCCATCCTAGAGGAAAGCAGACCTTATATAGCCTGGCCTACACTATATTTCAACTACCTGTATAAATAATGTGTAGATACATTTATTTGAGACAGCAGGCATTGCCATCTAGGCAGCTTCTACGGCCTAGTCCAGCCAAAGGACAAGGCAGTTGTCATTTTCTACAGTAAACACATTTGCAACTGTAAATGAAATCAAGAGGAAAGGGTCATCATAAATACAATGCAGTCTACAATTAACACGGTAGGTAGTAACCCCATAATAAGCCTACCATGAATAACTTGCAGATGAGAGACATGACTTGATTTACTACAGAACTTGAAATGCCCGGTAGCCTACGTCATGAGGCGTAGTCACTCACAGCCTCAAATTATGCGATGTCTAAACTCATTCTAGTAAAATCTCATGGGCTGGCTCGGGTTGACAAAGATTAGCAACGCCACATATAGGCTACAATGGAATGCTTCCCACTACAGTTGCCAACATTGCTGCAGTTTTCAATTATTTTGGTGTTGGTGTTTTGTCACATCGTTAGATAGGCCTACAGTACACACACGAAGGAAAATTATATTATCACGAAACCATGATTATGATTGATCCTAACGAGGTGCTGCGCGCTATCACTCGTCCGGACACCATGGCACATACCCTTTGGCGGTGGGCCGAGCCACAGTGGTCTGTCCCTATCGCACCACGCGTCTCCTCGCCTCCAGCACCACCCCCTCTCCTCCTCACACACTGCCTCTACCTTCCCCTCCCATCCCGGGGCTCTGCTCGGCTCTCTCTCCCCTCTCTACCACACATATACATCAGTATGTCTTTAGCACGGGTAGCGCTATACAGTCAGCGAGCAGAGAAGCCCGTTTAGTATTCCGAGCACAGGGGAAGAGAGGGAGGGAGGGGAGAGTGAAATACAAAGAAACAACGAGGGTGAGAAGACAGAAAACACATTCCAAGACAAGAAAATAGGAAAGAATGAGAGGGGAGCGGAGAGATACCATATTGTTCATTTCTCCCTCTCAGTCTACCCCTCCGCCTTATTCTTCAATCCCAGGTGCAGTATTTGAACCCATTTTCATGTCTTGGGGTAGAGGGCGGAATGTTGATTTTTAACGCGTCGCATCTGAAAAATAGGCTGGTGTTTAGATGAAAAGGGCAGGTAGGAGAGGGAGCAGTTTCGGATACAACATAGAGGTTTGATGATATTTCATTGTTGTCATATTAATACACGCCTATATGTCGTTATATAGGTTCGGCTACTCACCATAATATCCTGTGTGATCTTGTGTCACGTAAGTGTTATAGTCTATCTATACTGTAGCTATGTGCCACCTAACTGACTGTATATGTGTGTCCGGTTCAAATATAAATTGTATGCATATTTTGTGCAGTGATGTGCGAATGTAATCTATTCTAATTGAATGTATAGCCCATTGGTTCGAGCGTTATGGCATGCATATAGTAGCATATGTAGCCTACACTGTAGGTTATCTCTCGCGCAAGTGTGCAGTGTGCATAGCATGTATGTGGGTTTATATGTCTGTCGGGATGTAAGTCATTGCTCTCAGATAAATCCAACTTTTGAATGCATGTATAGGTGTATAGGGCGAAACACACACACACACACACACACACACACACACACACACACACACACACACACACACACACACACACACACACACACACACACTCACACTCACACTCACACTCACACTCACACTCACACTCACACTCACACACACATACACACACACACAGCATGAGTAAGACAGGGGAAACATGTAGGAGCTGAAACAAGTGTTATTCCCCTCCACCCCACCCCACCCCTCTCTCCTCTCCCTTCTCCCCACTCCCCCCATCAAAGGCACAGTGACTCTGGCTTTATGAGATAGACTTCCATAATTATGCAAATATGAATACGCTCATATGTAACCAAAGTCACAAGGATAGTCTCGATGGCTCACTGACTTTGGCGTAAATGTAAGTGAAGTATGAAGCGAGGGCTATCCACGTGCACTGTGTGGGTGGTGAGAATGTTGCCATCTTAGTATTGGACCAGTGAGCTGCTCTGCATATATGGATGTGCAGCTTCTTCCACCGGCTCTAGTCTGCACAGGAAGAGAGCGGAACCAGTATCCCAGGGTTCCTCACTGGCCTCTCGCTCAGCTTGGTGCTTGCGCTGTGTTTCCTGTGTGACGATATAGATAATTTAGACACTCGCGGGAGCAGGCCTGGAGCAGCAGAGAGCCCTGCATGCAGCACAGCAGACTTCAGTGTGTGTGTGTGTGTGTGTGTGTGTGTGTGTATGTGTGTGTGTGTGTGTGTTTATGTGATGATGTATGGACATAAACAGAATATTGAAACCTCCAACGTCGGATAGTTGTACTAAAAGCTTGCCTATGGGCTGTTACAGGCCAGCCTGGAGTAACCTAAAGGCTGAGTCGCAGGCAGCAAAGCTATTACCTTTAGTCAATAGACATTAATACAAGGTCTTCAATCTTGGCCTTGTATTTCTAGTGCCATCTCACAGCCAAATACAGGAAGCAGTCCTCTTTTGTAGCGGTAAAGGTATTTGGTAGTATCTATTTACCCTAGTGCATCAGTTTGACACAGTTGGATGAGCAGAGAGCACAGATGATATTGGCCCAGACAGACATGACGCTGTGATGCACTGGCCTCGATAGGTAGGAAGTGATGCAAAGGTCCATGCCAGTGCTATTGAGCAAAGGTCATGACCTCTGTGTGAGTCACGAAGGGCCCTGCATCCAGTAACTTCATGTCTTAAAGGATGAGTCTTGAGGTCGGAAGTGATAGTGTGCTTATAACACAAGCCCATGGAATACAGTAGAACAGACAGCACAGAACTGAGGAGAGGATGGTAGAGTAGAGGAGAGGATGGTTGAGTAGAGTAGGGGATTGTAGAGTAGAGTAGAGGATGGTAGAGTAGAGGAGAGGATGGTAGAGTAGAGTAGAGGATGGTTTGAGTAGAGTAGATAATGGTAGAGTAGAGGAGAGGATGGTAGAGTAGAGTAGAGGATGGTTGAGTAGAGGATGGTAGAGTAGAGTAGAGGATGGTAGGAGTAAAGGAGAGGATGGTAGAGTAGAGTAGAGGATGGTAGAGTAGAGGATGGTAGAGGAGAGGAGAGGATGGTAAAGTAGAGTAGAGGATGGTAGAGTAGTGTAGAGGATGGTAGAGTAGAGGAGAGGATGGTAGAGTAGAGGATGGTAGAGTAGAGTAGAGGATGGTTGAGTAGAGTAGATGATGGTAGAGTAGAGGATGGTAGAGTAGAGAAGAGGATGGTAAGGAGAGGATGGTAGAGTAGAGTAGAGTAGAGGATGGTAGAGTAGAGTAGAGTAGAGTAGGAGATGGTAAAGGAGAGTAGAGGATGGTAAAGTAGAGTAGAGAAGAGGATGGTAAAGGAGCGGAGAGGATGGATAGAGTAGAAGAGAGGATGGTTAAAGTAGAGTAGAGGATGGTAGAGTAGAGAAGAGCATGGTAAAGGAGAGGATGGTAGAGTAGAGGACGAGGATGGTTAGAGTAGAGTAGAGTATGGTAGAGTAGAGGAAGAGGATGGTAGAGTAGAGGAGAGGATGGTAGAGTAGAGGATGGTAGAGTAGAGTAGATGATGGTAAAGGAGAGGATGGTAGAGTAGAGGAGAGGATGGTAGAGTAGATGGAGAGTATGGTAGAGTAGAGGAAGAGGGATGTAGAGTAGAGTAGAGTAGAGTAGAGGATGGTAGAGTAGAGGATGGTAGAGTAGAGTAGATGATGGTAATGGAGAGGAGAGGATGATAGAGTAGAGGATGGTAGAGTAGAGTAGATGATGGTAAAGGAGAGGATGGTAGAGTAGAGGAGAGGATGGTAGAGTAGAGGAGAGGATGGTAGTGTAGAGAAGAGGATGGTAGAGTAGAGGAGAGGATGGTAGAGTAGAGGATGGTAGAGGAGAGGAGAGGATGGTAAAGTAGAGTAGAGGATGGTAGAGTAGTGTAGAGGGATGGTAGAGTAGAGGAGAGGATGGTAGAGTAGAGATGGTAGAGTAGAGTAGAGGATGGTGAGTAGAGTAGATGATGGTAGAGTAGAGGATGGGAGAGTAGAGAAAGGATGGTAAAGGAGAGGATGGTAGAGTAGAGTAGAGTAGAGGGATGGTAGAGTAGAGTAGAGTAAGTAGAGGATGGTAAAGGAAGAGGTAGAGGATGGTAAAGATAGAGTAGAGAAAGAGGATGGTAAAGGAGCGGAGAGATGGTAGAGTAGAAGAGAGGATGTAAGTAGAGTAGAGGATGGTATGATAGAGAAGAGCATGTAAAGGATGAGGATGGTAGAGGTAGAGGGAGAGGATGGTAGAGTAGAGTAGAGTATGGTAGAAGTAGAGGAGAGGATGTAGAGTAGAGGGAGGATCGTGAGTAGATGATGGGTGAGAGTTAGAGTAGATGATGGTAAAGGAGAGGATAGGTGAGGAGCGTAGAGGATGGTAGAGTAGAGGAGAGTATGGTAGAGTAAGAGGAGAGGATTGGTTAGGTAGAGTAGAGGATGGTAGAGTAGAGGATGGTAGAGTAGAGTAGATGATGGTAATGGAGAGGAGAGAGGATGATAGAGTAGAGGATGGTAGAGTAGAGTAGATGATGGTAAAGGAGAGGATGGTAGAGTAGAGGAGAGGATGGTAGAGTAGAGGAGAGGATGGTAGTGTAGAGAAGAGGATGGTAGAGTAGAGGAGAGGATGGTAGAGTAGAGAAGAGGATGGTAGAGTAGAGGAGAGTATGGTAGAGTTGAGGAGAGGATGGTAGAGTAGAGGAGATGATGGTATAGTAGAGTAATGGATGGTAGAGTAGAGGAGAAGATGGTAGAGTAGAGGAGAGCATGGTAGAGCAGAGGAGAAGATGGTAGAGTAGAGGAGGGGATGGTAGAGGAGAGGAGAGGATGGTAGAGTAAAGTAGAGGATGGTAGAGGANGTTAGAGCAGAGGAGCAGATGGTAGAGTAGAGGAGGGGATGGTAGAGGAGAGGAGAGGATGGTTAGAGTAGAGTAGAGGATGGTAGAGGAGAGGAGAAGATGGTTAGATTAGGAGGAGGATGGTAGAGGAGAGGAGAAGATTGAGAGTAGAGTAGAGGATGGTAGAGGAGAGGAGAGGATTGGTAGAGTTAGAGGAGAAGATGGTAGAGTAGAGTAGAGGATGGTAGAGGAGAGGAGAGGATGGTAGAGTAGAGGATAGAAGATGGTAGAGTAGAGTAGAGGATGGTAAGCGTAGAGGACGTAGAGGAGAGTAGGGGATGTAGAGGAGCAGTATAGGATGGTAGAGGAGAGTAGAGGATGGTAGAGGAGAGTAGAGGATGGTAGAGGAGAGTATAGGATGGTAGAGGAGAGTAGGATGGTAGAGGAGAGGAGAAGATGGTAGATTATAGGGAGAGGATGGTAGAGTAGAGGAGAAGATTGTAGAGTAGAGTAGAGGATGTAGAGGAGAGGAGAGGATGGTAGAGTAGAGGAGAAGATGGTAGAGTAGAGTAGAGGATGGTAGCGTAGAGTAGAGGACTGTAGAGGAGCAGTAGAGGATGGTAGAGGAGAGTATAGGATGGTAGAGGAGAGTAGAGGATGGTAGAGGAGAGTAGAGGATTGGTAGAGGAGAGTATAGGATGTAGAGGAGAGTAGAGGATGTAGAGGGAGGTAGAGGATGGTATAGAGGAGAGTATAGGATGGTAGAGGAGAGTATAGGATGGTAAGAGGAGAGTAGAGGATGGTAGGAGTAGAGGAGAGGATGGTAGAGTAAGGAGTATAGGATGGTAGAGAAGAGTAGAGGATGGTAGAGGAGAGTAGAGGATGGTAGAGGAGAGTCGTAGAGGAGGTAGAGGAGAGTATAGGATGGTAGAGGAGAGTATAGGATGGTAGAGGAAGTAGAGGATGGTAGAGGATGGTTAGAGGAGAGTAGAGGATGGTAGAGGAGAGTATAGGATGGTAGGGAGAGTATAGCGATGGTAGAGGAGAGTAGAGGATGGTAGAGTAGAGGAGAGGATGGTAGAGTAGAGTAGAGGATGGTAGAGGAGAGTATAGGATGGTAGAGGAGAGTAGAGGATGGTAGAGGAGAGTAGAGTAGAGGAGAGGATGGTAGAGTAGAGGAGAGGATGGTAGAGTAGAGGAGAGGATGGTAGAGTAGAGTAGAGGATGGTAGAGTAGAGGAGAGGATGGTAGAGTAGAGGAGAGGATGGTAGAGTAGAGGAGAGGATGGTAGAGTAGAGGAGAGGATGGTAGAGGAGAGTAGAGGATGGTAGAGGAGAGTAGAGGATGGTAGAGTAGAGGAGAGGATGGTAGAGTAGAGGAGAGGATGGTAGAGTAGAGGAGAGGATGGTAGAGGAGAGGAGAGGATGGTAGAGTAGAGGAGAGGATGGTAGAGTAGAGGTATAGGATGGTAGAGTAGAGGAGAGGATGGTAGAGTAGAGGAGAGGATGGTAGAGGATGGTAGAGGAGAGTAGAGGATGGTAGAGGAGAGTAGAGGATGGTAGAGGAGAGTAGAGGATGGTAGAGGAGAGTATAGGATGGTAGAGTAGAGGAGAAGATGGTAGAGTAGAGTAGAGGATGGTAGAGGAGAGGAGAGGATGGTAGAGGAGAGTATAGGATGGTAGAGGAGAGTATAGGATGGTAGAGGAGAGTAGAGGATGGTAGAGTAGAGGAGAGGATGGTAGAGTAGAGTATAGGATGGTAGAGGAGAGTATAGGATGGTAGAGGATGGTAGAGGAGAGTAGAGGATGGTAGAGGAGAGTATAGGATGGTAGAGGAGAGTATAGGATGGTAGAGGAGAGTAGAGGATGGTAGAGTAGAGGAGAGGATGGTAGAGTAGAGTATAGGATGGTAGAGGAGAGTATAGGATGGTAGAGGATGGTAGAGGAGAGTATAGGATGGTAGAGGAGAGTAGAGGATGGTAGAGGAGAGTAGAGGATGGTAGAGGAGAGTATAGGATGGTAGAGGAGAGTAGAGGATGGTAGAGGAGAGGAGAAGATGGTAGATTAGAGGAGAGGATGGTAGAGTAGAGGAGAAGATGGTAGAGTAGAGTAGAGGATGGTAGAGGAGAGGAGAGGATGGTAGAGTAGAGGAGAAGATGGTAGAGTAGAGTAGAGGATGGTAGCGTAGAGTAGAGGACTGTAGAGGAGAGTAGAGGATGGTAGAGGAGAGTATAGGATGGTAGAGGAGAGTAGAGGATGGTAGAGTAGAGGAGAGGATGGTGGAGGAGAGTATAGGATGGTAGAGGAGAGTAGAGGATGGTAGAGTAGAGTAGAGGATGATAGAGTAGAGGAGAGGATGGTAGAGGAGAGTATAGGATGGTAGAGGAGAGTAGAGGATGGTAGAGTAGAGTAGAGGATGATAGAGTAGAGGAGAGGATGGTAGAGGAGAGGAGAGGATGGTAGAGTAGAGGAGAGGATGGTAGAGTAGAGGAGAGGATGGTAGAGTAGAGGAGAGGATGGTAGAGGAGAGTAGAGGATGGTAGAGGAGAGTATAGGATGGTAGAGGAGAGTATAGGATGGTAGAGGAGAGTAGAGGATGGTAGAGGATGGTAGAGGAGAGTAGAGGATGGTAGAGGAAGTATAGGATGGTAGAGGAGAAGTATAGGATGGTAGAGGAGAGTAGAGGATGGTAGAGTAGAGAGAGAGGATGGTAGAGTAGAGTAGAGGATGGTAGAGGAGAGTATAGGATGTAGAGGAGAGTTAGAGGATGGTAGAGGAGAGTAGAGTAGAGGAGAGGATGGTAGAGTAGAGGAGAGGATGGTAGAGTAGAGGAGAGGATGGTAGAGTAGAGTAGAGGATGGTAGAGTAGAGGAGAGGATGGTAGAGTAGAGGAGAGGATGGTAGAGTAGAGGAGAGGATGGTAGAGTAGAGGAGAGGATGGTAGAGGAGAGTATAGGATGGTGGAGGAGAGTAGAGGATGGTAGAGTAGAGGAGAGGATGGTAGAGTAGAGGAGAGGATGGTAGAGTAGAGGAGAGGATGGTAGAGGAGAGGAGAGGATGGTAGAGTAGAGTAGAGGAGAGGATGGTAGAGTAGAGTATAGGATGGTAGAGTAGAGGAGAGGATGGTAGAGTAGAGGAGAGGATGGTAGAGGATGGTAGAGGAGAGTAGAGGATGGTAGAGGAGAGTAGAGGATGGTAGAGGAGAGTAGAGGATGGTAGAGGAGAGTATAGGATGGTAGAGTAGAGGAGAAGATGGTAGAGTAGAGTAGAGGATGGTAGAGGAGAGGAGAGGATGGTAGAGGAGAGTATAGGATGGTAGAGGAGAGTAGAGGATGGTAGAGTAGAGGAGAGGATGGTAGAGTAGAGTATAGGATGGTAGAGGAGAGTAGAGGATGGTAGAGGAGAGTAGAGGATGGTAGAGGAGAGTATAGGATGGTAGAGGAGAGTATAGGATGGTAGAGGAGAGTAGAGGATGGTAGAGGAGAGGAGAAGATGGTAGAGGAGAGTATAGGATGGTAGAGGAGAGTAGAGGATGGTAGAGGAGAGGAGAAGATGGTAGATTAGAGGAGAGGATGGTAGAGTAGAGGAGAAGATTGTAGAGTAGAGTAGAGGATGGTAGAGGAGAGGAGAGGATGGTAGAGTAGAGGAGAAGATGGTAGAGTAGAGTAGAGGATGGTAGCGTAGAGTAGAGGACTGTAGAGGAGAGTAGAGGATGGTAGAGGAGAGTATAGGATGGTAGAGGAGAGTAGAGGATGGTAGAGGAGAGTAGAGGATGGTAGAGGAGAGTATAGGATGGTAGAGGAGAGTAGAGGATGGTAGAGGAGAGTAGAGGATGGTAGAGGAGAGTATAGGATGGTAGAGGAGAGTATAGGATGGTAGAGGAGAGTAGAGGATGGTAGAGTAGAGGAGAGGATGGTAGAGTAGAGTATAGGATGGTAGAGAAGAGTAGAGGATGGTAGAGGAGAGTAGAGGATGGTAGAGGAGAGTAGAGGATGGTAGAGGAGAGTATAGGATGGTAGAGGAGAGTATAGGATGGTAGAGGAGAGTAGAGGATGGTAGAGGATGGTAGAGGAGAGTAGAGGATGGTAGAGGAGAGGATAGGATGGTAGAGGAGAGTAGAGGATGGTAGAGGAGAGTAGAGGATGGTAGAGTAGAGGAGAGGATGGTAGAGTAGAGTAGAGGATGGTAGAGGAGAGGATAGGATGGTAGAGGAGAGGAGAGGATGGTAGGAGAGTAGAGTAGAGGAGAGGATGGTAGAGTAGAGGAGAGGATGGTAGAGTAGAGGAGAGGATGGTAGAGTAGAGTAGAGGATGGTAGAGTAGAGGAGAGGATGGTAGAGTAGAGGAGAGGATGGTAGAGTAGAGGAGAGGATGGTAGAGTAGAGGAGAGGATGGTAGAGGAGAGTATAGGATGGTGGAGGAGAGTAGAGGATGGTAGAGTAGAGGAGAGGATGGTAGAGTAGAGGAGAGGATGGTAGAGTAGAGGAGAGGATGGTAGAGGAGAGGAGAGGATGGTAGAGTAGAGTAGAGGAGAGGATGGTAGAGTAGAGGAGAGGATGTAGAGTAGAGGAGAGGATGGTAGAGTAGAGGAGAGGATGGTANGAGTAGAGGAGAGGATGGTAGATTAGAGGAGAGGATGGTAGAGTAGAGGAGAGGATGGTAGAGTAGAGGAGAGGATGGTAGAGTAGAGTAGAGAAGATGGTAGAGTAGAGGAGAGGATGGTAGAGTAGGAGGGTAAGAGAGGATGGTAGAGAGAGAGAGGATGGTAGAGTAGAGGAGAGGATGGTAGAGTAGAGGAGATGGTAGAGTAGAGGAGAGGATGTAGAGTTTAGAGAGAGATGGTAGAGTAGAGGAGAGGATGGTAGATTAGAGGAGAGGATGGTAGAGTAGAGGAGAGGATGGTAGAGTAGAGGAGAGGATGGTAGAGTAGAGTAGAGAAGGGCAGTATCCTAAAGAACTCAAGAGAAGAGAACAGAGCTGTGCTTTTTAAAGTGAGGTAGTGAAATAGAAAACTTTAACAATCATATTGTTTATGAAAATGCCATTCTGTGAAATGAATCAAAACACTCTGCATACAACACTCTGTGGAATATCCTGTTGCTTTTTAAGCTACTAGATGTGTAACATCATAATAGGTCATCTTTCCTCAGGAGAAAACAAAACATTCCTGAAAGTAATGAGAGGTAGATTTGAGATGACTACAGGTAAAAGAAACCAAAAAGAAGAGGGAGCTAATAGAAAATAATCCCATCAGCTTCATTGAGATGTGGCTGAAACATCTCATTAGCTGTACCTCATGGATACCTCTCTTTGTCTCTTCTTGCATCGTGCAAATTTTCACACAACCTGTCTTTGCTCGTTTACATTTTCTCTATCAAACACATAGGTTGTCATTTTTCAGACATAGCGTTACTTCGAATAGCAAAGGAATTCTGTTAAAAGGTAACAGTTGCTGAGCCTGTAGAGTGAAAGTCAGCCGTGCATATGAGAAGGAGACGATGAAATCTTCTAAACCCATCCAAATGTTTGATTTGTCTCTGAAAGTAATCCAAACTGCTTCGCCCTTTGGTCGAATTCACCACTTCTGTTGCGGTGGAAGGAAAAGTGAAGTCCCTCAAGAAAGACTGACGTCTGATGTGAAATAATGTGCAATATTTCAAAGGACGTGCTGACATGACTATAATCTCTGCATAATAGAGGAAACCCAGTGAATGAGCTGAGATTTACGCTCCTCTCCTATGATCCCCTGTGTGTGAAATGCGTGCTTTTTGGGTTTCAATGTGTCACAGTTCACACATTCACTCCTCTCCTCCTCTTCTGCCTTTTTGGCTTTTCTTAACAAATGAACAAACTGCCACAACCTCAGAGATTCATCACACTCTAGAGAGAGAGAAGGCCCGAGAGCATGCCCAGAATCAGTTGTCCCAAAGCAAATACAAGCCTCACCCATTATAGGCCCAAAGAAACATCTGGCCTAAAACCAGTGGTTAGGTGCACTTTCAGTCAACATCATTCATCACATGTTAAATGTGTTTAGCTGGAGGGGGTCTCTGATTGGACAGTGACTTTACTAACCATCTGTTTTTTGCCATAAGATTGGGCTGTAGCCTTGGTTATCCGTCTCTGACCTTAGTGGGCGCCTGGCTGCTCTCTGCTACATGATTGGACAGTGACCTTACTGGTGCCAGATTAATGTTTTGTGATTGGAACGTGACCTTCCTGGTTCCCGAGTCCATGTTGGGTGTTTGAGCAGTGAATTTACCACCATTTTGTGATTGGACAGTGACCTCACACCACTTACCTATTCTCTGTTGTTTGATTGGACAGTGACCTTCCTGGTTGCCTTGTCTGTCTATTGTGATTGGACAGAGCACGTCCTTGGTTTTCCAGTCTCTGTAGTGTGATTAGACAAATACCTTCCCTGCTGTCCCGTCGCTGTAGTGCGATTGGACAGTGACCTTCCTGGTTGACCGGTCTCTGTTGGTGTATTGGTTGCCTAAGGTTATTGATTTAAAACAGGGCAGCAGTCAATGGAATGTCTGTGGGAGGTTTGTGTTCCTTTGTGGCTGTGAGCATCTCAGTATAGAGTGTTGTATGGAGGAAGAGATGAGTCTCTACGTGTCTGATATTTATCAGTAAATAATGAGGCTCTGTAAATATTTTGCTTCTAGTAAATTGCACAGCCAGACCTTGATTACTATTGTTGCTATGTCACCAACACTGCCTCCTGCTCCATTCCATTCCTTTCTACTTACCTTTCATCTCCTCCTCTCCCTCCTTTCATCTAATGTCCATTTCGCTCCTTTCTCTCCCCTCTTTCTCATACCATCTCATTCTCTCTCACAGACACATCCATACACATTCTCTGTCTCATACCATCTCATTCTCTCTCACAGACACATCCATACACATTATCTTTCTCATACCATCTCATTCTCTCTCACAGACACATCCATACACATTCTCTGTCTCATACCATCTCATTCTCTTTCTCATACCATCTCATTCTCTCTCACAGACACATCCATACACATTCTCTCTCACAGACACATCCATACACATTCTCTTTCTCATACCATCTCACAGACACATTCATACACATTCTCTTTCTCATACCATCTCATTCTCTCTCACAGACACATCCATACACATTCTCTTTCTCATACCATCTCATTCTCTCTCACAGACACATCCATACACATTCTCTGTCTCATACCATCTCATTCTCTTTCACAGACACATCCATACACATTCTCTTTCTCTCCCCTCTCTTTTCCTGCCTCCCCCTGATGTTCTTGCTGCCATTTGAGAGGACCAGTTTGGTGCCAGACAGCCATTCCTCAGATTGAGATATGCTGGGTTTTAAAGTCACACTCAGAAAGATTTACTATCTCAGTCTGGATGGAGGGGAGTGGAGCGGGGATACAGACTGGGGTGTTGGGTTGGGGGTAGCGTTTTAATACGCTAATCTCAGACTCATTTTTTACAATGGAGCGAGCTGAGACGGACAGATAAATGGACCTGGTTGAGTCTGAGTTTCCTTTCTGAACCTGTTCCAGACGAATTGACGAACCTAATATGCCTATCAGAAGTTTTCAGATAGAGAGAAAGAGTGTGTTTGAGAGAGAGAGGGAGAGGGAGAGAGAGAGAGAGAAAGAGAAAGAGAGAAAGAGAGAAAGAGTGTGTTTGAGAGAGAGAGGGAGAGAGAGAGGGAGAGAGAGAGAAAGAGAAAGAGAGAAAGAGAAAGAGAGAAAGAGTGTGTTTGAGAGAGAGAGAGAGAGAGAGAGAAAGAGAGAAAGAGAAAGAGAGAAAGAGTGTGTTTGAGAGAGAGTGAGAGAGAGAGATGAGGAAGGAGAAATGGCACCAACATGTCCTGTTCTGAGTCTTGTCCTGATTGAAATGTGTCTCTTCTTAATGCTGTGATGGATTGATGGATTGATGGCCAGGGAGATAGATGGACATATAAGCAACACTTTGCTAGGGAGGTTGTCAGTCACTGCACAAAGACTGATGCTGACATTTCACAGAGCCAGAATCATCAAATGATAAATAGATGTTCCTTTGGCCGAACCGGGTTCTCATTGGACAAGTGGGCCTACCTCTCACTGATACGACGTCTCATTGGACAAGTGGGCCTACCTCTCACTGATACGACATCTCATTGGACAAGTGGGCCAACTTCTCACTGATACGACGTCTCATTGGACAAGTGGGCCTACCTCTCACTGATACGACGTCTCATTGGACAAGTGGGCCTACCTCTCACTGATACGACGTCTCATTGGACAAGTGGGCCTACCTCTCACTGATACGACGTCTCATTGGACGTTCTGGCAGCAGACACCTCACTGATGAGAAATCTTATTACAGATTGCCAGCTATTACTGTGAATGTAGACATTCATTCATTTATGCATTTTTAGACATATTTCTACCATATATCCCTGCAGACACACAGACCGTGAGAAAGGGAGAGAGCTATAGAGAACGAAAAAGTTGGGGCACTGACCTGCTTTTTGGAGACAGAATGAGTTCAAAACAAAGGGAGAATGTTAAGGAGCTCTGGAAATAGAGTTGTCTGACAAAAGGACAAAGAGGACACAACGTCTGTCTGTATGTGCACTGAAACACTAACTGTCCTGGGATTTTACATTCTGTGTACTACTGAGAGCATCCAAACAACAAGAGACAAATTCAATGTAATACCCTTGTGTAACCATTGTAATACAATCTCTATCACAATCTCTGTGGATTTTGTTCTTGACCTCATTCAGTAATGTGTTGTCATTGTCTTTCAGGTGATGTTGGAGCCATTTTTAAGACATTCTATGAATCTAGGTTGGAGGAAAACCAGGAAAACTACTGCATTCCATTGAATCTGCTTGGAACTACATTACCCAGAGCTGAACCGTGCTCTAAATGCTGTTAGAGCTATCCCTATCTCTGTGACATTAGAAAAAGAAGAACACAAACTAGTATAAGGTTATGACTTTGTTGGAAGCATAACCAAGTGTTGTTCAGCTGTATCTTGGTGGAGAAGACATTTCAAACAGGACAGGGACTCCTAGGCTTTACAAACAACTCTAATACAGGTATGTTGACATAAAACAGAAATACAAATGTACCATAAACCAGGTTTCCATCCAACCATTAAACGCAGATGAATTACCTGACATATAAAATAAGTCAAGGCTGATGGAAACAGGAAATGTCCGACAGACAATTTGTTCATTCGACATGTTTGGATCTTTTTGTGTCTGTAAAACTAGTTATCTGAGAAATGGTAACGGGAATGCCTTCATGCGCAAATATTGATATAATAACCATAATTATCATATCAGTGAACTTGTCTAGAGAGCATGCGCCAAAACCTGATTTGCCAAGAATGCTATTTATCGCCACAGTTTTTGTGACAAAACCATCTGTACCCCGTTTAATTTACATGTTTTATCCGGTACATAGGATAAACACAGATGTTTATCCACAATGGGTTAGTTTGATGGAAATTCACCTCTGGTGGGAAAATGGACATTGTTTTATGCAGATTTGAGAATATTTGCATGAAAACACCAATTGGTACAATGATAACAGTACCTATTTATACATCGTCTTTTATCTTCTTTTTCCTAATCTTTTCCATTCATTCCTCTCAGGAAAAGACAACGGGGTGGGTTTGGCTCACACATTTATGGGCGTGTCAGACATGGAGGGTCTCTGCTAGACTCCGCCTAAGTAGACAGCACCTGACAGAGCCCCTCCCCTTATTCCTGGATTGGTCCAATCTCCACCGGCCCCACCCATTTCTCCAGACCCTCTAAGGAACGTGGTCGGATCGAACCTCTTCTCACCCAGGTGCCGTCCGTTTGGTGAGGGCGGCGAGTGCTGTGCTGTGATTGGTTGACTGGGGGTGGGAGTGCAATGCGGATTGGAGGATGTCGGGGGACTGGGATGAAGACCACCTGTGTAAGAAGGCACTCACTCTGGTGGAGGAGTTGTGCTTACACTCCTCAGCGAAGGACAGCCATGAAGCCAGCTGCCGAGACTTCGTCTACATGATGAGGGGACAGCAGCACGAAACAGGTAACAACATAGTAACATACAGTAACATACAGGAATCATTCACATACACTAACATACAGTAACATACAGTAACATACAGGAATCATTCACATACACTAACATACAGTAACATACAGGGATCATTCACATACACTAACATGCAGGAATAATTCACATATACTAACATACAGTAACATACAGGAATCATTCACATACACTAACATACAGGAATAATTCACATATGCTAACATACAGTAACATACAGGAATCATTCACATACACTAACATACAGTAACATACAGGAATAATTCACATATACTAACATACAGTAACATACAGGAATCATTCACATACACTAACATACAGTAACATACAGGAATAATTCACATACACTAACATACAGTAACATACAGGAATCATTCACATACACTAACATACAGTAACATACAGGAATCATTCACATATACTAACATACAGTAACATACAGGAATCATTCACATACACTAACATACAGTAACATACAGAAATCATTAACAACACAGTAACACACAGTAACATACAGTAACATACAGGAATCATAAACAACACACTAACATACAGTAACATACAGGAATCATTAACAACACAGTAACATACAGTAACACACAGGAATCATTAACAACACAGTAACGCCTCCTGGGTGGCGCAGTGGTTAAGGGCGCTGTACTGCAGCGCCAGCTGTGCCACCAGAGACTCTGGGTTCGCGCCCAGGCTCTGTCGTAACCGGCCGCGACTGGGAGGTCCGCACAATTGGCATAGCGTTGCCCGGGGTAGGGAGGGTTTGGCCGGTAGGGATATCTCATCGTGCACCAGCGACTCCTGTGGCGGGCCGGGCACAGTGCACGCTAACCAAGGTTGCCAGGTGCACAGTGTTTCCTCTGACACATTAATGCGGCTGGCTTCCGGGTTGGATGCGCGCTGTGTTAAGAAGCAGTGCGGCTTGGTTGGGTTGTGTATCGGAGGACGCATGACTTTCAACCTTCGTCTCTCCCGAGTCCGTACGGGAGTTGTAGCGATGAGACAAGATAGTAGAGACAAGACAATTGGATACCACAAAATCATACAGGAATCATTAACAACACACTAACATACGGGAATCATTAACAACACAGTAACAAACAGTAACATACAGTAACATACAGGTATCATTAACACATACTAACATACATGAATCATTAACAACACAGTAACAAACAGTAACATACAGGAATCATTAACAACACAGTAACAAACAGTAACATACAGTAACATACAGGAAACATTAACAACACAGTAACAAACAGTAACATACAGGAATCATTATAAACATAGTAACATACAGCAACACACAGGAACATACTTGAATCATTAACAACACAGAGTGACATACAGAAACATATAGGGATCATTAACAACACAGTAACATACAGTAACATACAGGAATCATTAACACATACTAACATACATGAATCAACAACACAGTAACATGCAGAAACATACAGGAATCATTAACAACACAGTAACAAACAGTAACATACAGGAATCATTATAAACATAGTAACACACAGTAACACACAGCAACATACTTGAATCATTAACAACACAGAGTGACATACAGAAACATATAGGGATCATTAACAACACAGTAACATACAGAAACATACAGGGATCATTAACAACACAGTAACATACAGTAACATACAGTAACATACAGTAACATACAGGGATCATTAACAACACAGTAACATACAGAAACATACAGGGATCATTAACAACACAGTAACATACAGAAACATACAGGGATCATTAACAACACAGTAACATACAGGAATCATTAACAACACACAGTGACATACAGTAACATATAGGGATCATTAACAGCACACTAACATACAGGAATCATTAGCCATGTGTTTTTCTGTCCAAGTGACATTAGCAAGAAAAAATCCCAGGTAAAACTCCTGGCTGTAGTAATGTGTATTGTGGGATAGAGCAGAATATCCTGAAGAAGAGTTATTATCTGGGTTCTGATGCCAGGGTTGCCCTGAGGGGCTGGCTAGCACCCCCACAACAAATCAGGGCACCTCCGGAACACTTTGAAATATTCATGAGACATTTCCAAATTGATAACGAAGGTCCAGCCCTCTGTTTATAGGGCAAACCAAAGAGTCCAAGTGCAATCCCAACCTGGCTAATTGTAAATATGGAGCATCGTCCCAGATCCCTTTGAATGAATTCTACACAGCAGAGTGGATGAGTGGTGGCGCTAGCTAGCTGCAGTCCCAGCAGCATTCTGGTCCTGTGTGGATTCTCATGGAGAGGTTTTGGAGCGGTGGCAGAAATGTGCAGTAGTGTAGATTAGAGGGGATGCGTGTGGATCAGTGTGCTGTAGTGTAGATTAGAGGGGATGCGTGTGGATCAGTGTGCTGTAGTGTAGATTAGAGGGGATGCGTGTAGATCAGTGTGCTGTAGTGTAGATTAGAGGGGATGCGTGTGGATCAGTGTGCTGTAGTGTAGATTAGAGGGGATGCGTGTGGATCAGTGTGCTGTAGTGTAGATTAGAGGGGATGTGTGTGGATCAGTGTGCTGTAGTGTAGATTAGAGGGGATGCGTGTGGATCAGTGTGCTGTAGTGTAGATTAGAGGGGATGCGTGTAGATCAGTGTGCTGTAGTGTAGATTAGAGGGGATGCGTGTGGATCAGTGTGCTGTAGTGTAGATTAGAGGGGATGCGTGTGGATCAGTGTGCTGTAGTGTAGATTAGAGGGGATGCGTGTGGATCAGTGTGCTGTAGTGTAGATTAGAGGGGATGCGTGTAGATCAGTGTGCTGTAGTGTAGATTAGAGGGGATGCGTGTGGATCAGAGTGCTGTAGTGTAGATTAGAGGGGATGCGTGTAGATCAGTGTGCTGTAGTGTAGATTAGAGGGGATGCGTGTGGATCAGTGTGCTGTAGTGTAGATTAGAGGGGATGCGTGTGGATCAGTGTGCTGTAGTGTAGATTAGAGGGGATGCGTGTAGATCAGTGTGCTGTAGTGTAGATTAGAGGGGATGCGTGTGGATCAGTGTGCTGTAGTGTAGATTAGAGGGGATGCGTGTGGATCAGTGTGCTGTAGTGTAGATTAGAGGGGATGCGTGTGGATCAGTGTGCTGTAGTGTAGATTAGAGGGGATGCGTGTGGATCAGTGTGCTGTAGTGTAGATTAGAGGGGATGCGTGTGGATCAGTGTGCTGTAGTGTAGATTAGAGGGGATGCGTGTAGATCAGTGTGCTGTAGTGTAGATTAGAGGGGATGCGTGTGGATCAGAGTGCTGTAGTGTAGATTAGAGGGGATGCGTGTAGATCAGTGTGCTGTAGTGTAGATTAGAGGGGATGCGTGTGGATCAGTGTGCTGTAGTGTAGATTAGAGAGGATGCGTGTAGATCAGTGTGCTGTAGTGTAGATTAGAGGGGATGCGTGTGGATCAGTGTGCTGTAGTGTAGATTAGAAGGGATGCGTGTGGATCAGTGTGCTGTAGTGTAGATTAGAAGGGATGCGTGTAGATCAGTGTGCTGTAGTGTAGATTAGAGGGGATGCGTGTGGATCAATGTGCAGTAGTGTAGATTAGAGGGGATGCGTGTGGATCAGTGTGCTGTAGTGTAGATTAGAGGGGATGCGTGTAGATCAGTGTGCTGTAGTGTAGATTAGAAGGGATGCGTGTAGATCAGTGTGCTGTAGTGTAGATTAGAGGGGATGCGTGTGGATCAATGTGCAGTAGTGTAGATTAGAGGGGATGCGTGTGGATCAGTGTGCTGTAGTGTAGATTAGAGGGGATGCGTGTGGATCAGTGTGCTGTAGTGTAGATTAGAGGGGATGCATGTGGATCAGTGGGCTGTAGTGTAGATTAGAGGGGATGCGTGTGGATCAGTGTGCTGTAGTGTAGATTAGAGGGGATGCGTGTGGATCAGTGTGCTGTAGTGTAGAGTAGAGGGGATGCGTGTGGATCAGTGTGCTGTAGTGTAGATTAGAGGGGATGCGTGTGGATCAGTGTGCTGTAGTGTAGATTAGAGGGGATGCGTGTAGATCAGTGTGCTGTAGTGTAGATTAGAGGGGATGCGTGTGGATCAGTGTGCTGTAGTGTAGATTAGAGGGGATGCGTGTGGATCAGTGTGCTGTAGTGTAGATTAGAGGGGATGCGTGTAGATCAGTGTGCTGTAGTGTAGATTAGAGGGGATGCGTGTGGATCAGTGTGCTGTAGTGTAGATTAGAGGGGATGCGTGTGGATCAGTGTGCTGTAGTGTAGATTAGAGGGGATGCGTGTGGATCAGTGTGCTGTAGTGTAGATTAGGCTGGATCTACTGCATGGAGCACCTAGAGATTTGTGTGACACAGTGCAGGATGTCATCATGCAGTGGGTTTGGTGGGAGGCGTTAGCGGATAGCCTCTGGGTAATGACGTGATAAACCAAAGCAAGGGCCTCTGGGCAGTACAGGATCCGCCATCCGTCGCCTGTCTGTCAATCAATGGCTTGTGTAAGCAGGGTGGGTGTGAGCTGTTTGATGTTCTGCCTGAAAAACTCCCAGTTGGATACATCACTTACTGATTGACAGCCGGTGTCAATCTGCCCCATGCTGGGTTTCTGTCTCAGAAGAACCAACCCCGCCTGCCTCCGCCAAGCTACCCCCCTCACACACACACACACACACACACACACACACACACACACACACACACACACACACACACACACACACACACACACACACACACGCACACACACACACACACACACACACACTCACACACACGCACACGTTAACGGTTAGGCTGTGTGGTTTAGGACTAACCTATGAGCACCTGACCTCCTGAAAGACTAATGAATAAACAACGTTTTCCTGCTGACAGTCTCCCACCACACACAGCCCTGTCATATCTATGCTCCCTGAGCTGCCACACACACACACACACAAACATGCACAAACACACGCATGTAGACACACACACACACTGTTATTCTCTCTCTACCATCCTAAACCCCTTCCCTCTTTAGTTCTCTCTCTAAATCCTCGTTGCCTTGTCTGTCCTCCATCTCTCTCCATCATTCATTCTCTTGTTCTTTCTCTCTTCCATCATTATCTCTTTTTGTTTTCTTCTGTGGCGTGGCATGTTGGTAGATGTTGACTATATTAACCTGGCTGTATCCTATCCTGAATGTGACCAGTCAGCCAATATGTCTGCTTCAACATGGTTACCAATCTGTCTCTATCTGGCCCGCCCCTACAGCCTCTCTCCTCTCCCCCCTCTCTTCCCTCAGAATCTCCCTCTCTCTCTTATCATGCACTACACCTATTCCCTCTGTCCTTATTTCTTCTTCCCTTTTTCCTTTCTCGTTCCCCCGCTCATTTTCTTTCCCACCACCTCTTTCGTTCCATCTCTCTTCTCTCCCTTAGGGCTCCTCTCCCCTTTCGCCCTCTCCCCCTCTCCCCCTCTCTCTCTCCCTCTCTCTCTCTCTCTCTCTCTCTCTCTCTCTCTCTCTCTCTCTCTCTCTCTCTCTCTCTCTCTCTCTCTCTCTCTCTCTCTCTCTCTCTCACTCTCCCTCTTTCTCTCTGATCATATCCTTTGAACAAGTGCTGATTAATGTCATACATAGACTGATGAATAATACACGACAGTGAGCGAGAGGAGAGAGAGAGAGAGAGAGAGGGAGAGAGAGAGAGGAGAGGAGGGGAAGAATGATGGAGAAAGGGCGGGAGAAGGAGAGAAAAGAAGGGAGAGAGAGAAGGAGAATAGGGGGAGAGATGGACGAGAGAGTGGCTAAATAAGACAGCACGGAAAAAGGAGAGCAATGGAGGATGTGAGAGAAGACTAAAGCAAGGGGTAAGGGATGGAGAGAGAGAGACAGAAGGAAGGCATAGAGAATTCCAGGAGATGCACCCTAGGGGTAGAGGAGTGTCTCGCACTGGCTGCTGTTGTCTCATGTACTCATTTACTCTCAGTCTCGTTGTCAGTGAGTTATAGATATAGTTTCAATATCTTTTGAATGATTGAACAATGTTTGTGTCTTTGTCATGCCCACAAAGCCACTTCGGATTGAATCGAGGAAAGACAGAGCCAGGGAAAGGAAGGGAGAGGGTGAAGGAAAGATAGATAAACAGATGCACAAAAAAGAGAGACGGAGATAGGAAGAGAGGGAGAGAGAGAGGGGGAAGGAAAGATGGGGAGACCGAGAGACAGAAATATTAAGAGGGATAGGAGGAGATAGGGAGGGTGATAGAAAGAGAGGGATGGGGAAGGAAAAATAGAGAGATGGACAGACAAAAAGAGAGAGAGCGATAGAAAGACAGCTAAAGAGAGACATACTCCAGGTCCAACACTGATCGCTCAACACCTAGACAACAGCCTCAGGTGATTGGCAGGCCTCTAGTCTGTGTATTGGATAGGGCTGGAGGAGCTGTCCACCAGACTGGTGCTGAAACCACGCTTTTTTACTTATTTTTCTCTCACCAGGATGACTCACCCCCCCCCCCCCCCCCCCGTTTTCCCCTCAGACAAAATATTTTAGCCGTCAGTGATTAAAAGCTCATAACCACGAGCACAGGCCTAATCACATCACAGGAAATATCATTGTGGGTGTTAGTATTTTTATTGTGGTGTTTATCAGTCCACCAACGTTTGCTCATGTTTAAGCTGCCATATTCAAAATGGCATCTGAAGCGGCGTATCACATTACTCTCACAGTGTGTTGTCCCTCTGCTCTGATGATGTGGGATTTAGTGGATTTTGGGCTGATAGGGGCTATTTGTGATGACGAGTGGAAAAAGGAGGCTTAATTGAGAGAATAAACAATGTGAAGGATACTGAATAATGTGACATGAGGCTTTTTGGTATTTTAGATGATGAGGTTGAAGTATTGAGTCTTCATCCATCATTGCCAAACAAACTCACCCTCTGTCTCTCTTCTCTCCATCCTTCCCTCTCTCCTCTCGTCCTCCAGAGATCTCTGTCAGCCTGTTGTCGGTGATTGTGACATTCTGCGGGATCGTCCTTCTCTCAGTCTCTCTCTTTGTCTCCTGGAAGCTCTGTTGGTTGCCATGGCGAGACAAGGAGGGTGGGGGCCTGAGCTTGACATCGGGGCTGATGCCCGGGGGTGTGGGTGGGATGGGCGGCAGTGGGGGGGCCTCCCTCCTACCTCCTGTCATGCAGAGGAAGGCGTCCCACTCCTCACTCTACCCCTCCCTGGCCCAGTCCCAGCAGCATCACCCCCACTTCTCTGACCTGGTGGGGGTGGAGAGTGGCCAGGGGGTGGGGGGCGTGGTGGGAGGCCCGGAGCAGACCCAAGAACACTCCTACCTGGACATGGACTCCTACCCCAACAACGCTGGTGAGAAGGAACGCCTGATCTCACCCCACTGATACTGGAGTGGCTTTATTATAGCATGTGTACAGAGTTTGCGTATAGTATGTGTACAGTGTTTTAAGTCTTGTACTATAGCAACATATCATATTTATATCAACAAAATGTTCTGTACTATATTACATTTTAACTCCACTGACGGTATGTCTAGCCAGAGTATTATTAACACATCTTGAAATGGTGCAGCACATTGCTAAATGCACTACAACCCCCCCCATAAACTGAAGAAATAAGACACAACAATCTCTTTACAGTAGAACCAGCTTCACTTTCTATACAAACACCTATTTTCTTCTCTCTATCCCCCTTCTATTCTCTGCACTACATTTTCTGTATTGCCCTCTCTCTCTCTCTCTCTCTCTCTCTCTCTCTCTCTCTCTCTCTCTCTCTGTCTCTCTCTCTGTCTCTGTCTCTCTCTCTGTCTCTCTCTGTCTCTCTCTCTGTCTCTCTCTCTGTCTCTCTCTCTCCCTCTGTATCTCTCTGTAACCCTCTGTCTCTCTCTGTCTCTCTCTGTCTCTGTCTCTGTCTCTGTCTCTGTCTCTCTCTGTCTAGGGAATCTTAAATTGAGCCAGACGTCTCCAGAGTTGCCCCCCACCACTGATGGGGGAGCCGCCCCACCCCACAAAGACATGCCCAATGCCCACTCCCAGCAGCAAGTCACTGCACGGTCAGTACTGTAATGTGTGTGTGTGCTTGTTTGCTTGTGTGTGTTCTCTGTGTTGGTGATTACAAAGAGGTTATGGTATATGTAGTGAATTTGTGTGTGATTGATCAAAATATGCAGGATGTGATATATCTATCTATCTATAAACTCAGCAAAAAAAGAAATGTCCTCTCACTGTCAACTATTTTCAGCAAACTTAACATGTGTAAATATGTGTATGAACATAAGATTCAACAACTGAGACACAAACTGAACAAGTTCCACAGACATGTGACTAACAGAAATTGAATAATGTGTCCCTGGACAAAGGGGGGTCAAAATCAAAAATAACAGTCAGTATCAGGAGAGGCCACCAACTGCATTAAGTACTGCAGTGCATCTCCTCCTCATGGACTGCACCATATTTGCCAGTTCTTGCTGTGAGATGTTACCCCACTCTTCCACCAAGGCACCTGCAAGTTCCCAGACATTTCTGGGGGGAATGGCCCTAGCCCTCACCCTCTGATCCAACAGGTCCCAGACATGCTCAATGGGATTGAGATCCGGGCTCTTCGCTGGCCATGGCAGAACACTAACATTCCTATCTTGGAGGAAATCACACACAGAACGAGCAGTATGGCTGGTGGCATTGTCATGCTGGAGGATCATGTCAGGATGAGCCTGCAGGAAGGGTACCACATGAGGGAGGAGGATGTCTTACCCAAAACGCACAGCGTTGAGATTGCCTGCAATGACAACAAGCTCAGTCCGATAATGCTGTGGCACACCGCCCCCAGACCATGAAGGATCCTCCAACTTGATCCCGTTCAAGAGTACAGGCCTCAGTGTAACGCTCATTCCTTTGACACTAAACACAAATCCGACCATCACTCCGGGTGAGACAAAACCGCGACTCGTCAATGAAGAGCACTTTTTGCCAGTCCTGTCTGGTCCAGCGACGGTGGGTTTGTGCCCATAGTTGTTGCCGGTGATGTCTGGTGAGGACCTGCCTTTACAACAGCCCCCAACAAGCCCTCAGTCCAGCCTCTCTCAGCCTATTGTGGACAGTCTGAGCTCTGATGGAGGGATTGTGCGTTCCTGGTGTAACTTGGGCAGTTGCTGTTGCCATCCTGTACCTGTCCCGCAGGTGTGATGTTCGGATGTACCGATCCTGTGCAGGTGTTGTTACACGTGGTCTGCCACTGTGAGGACGATCAGCTGTCCTTCCTGTCTCCCTGTAGCGCTGTCTTAGACATCTCACAGTACGGATGTTGCAATTTATTGTCCTGGCCACATCTTCAGTCCTCATGCCTTCTTGCAGCATGCCTAAGGCACGTTCACGCAGATGAGCAGGGACCCTGGGCATCTTTCTTTTGGTGTTTTTCAGAGTCAGTAGAAAGGCATCTTTAGTGTCCTAAGTTTTCAGAACTGTGACCTTAATTGCCTACCGTCTGTAAGCTGTTAGTGTCTTAATGACCCTTCCACAGGTGCATGTTCATGAATTGTTTATGGTTCATTGAACAAGCATGGAAAACAGTGTTTAAACCCCTTACAATGAAGATCTGTGTAGTTATTTGGATTTTTACGAATTATCTTTGAAAGACAGGGTCCTGAAAAAGGGACATTTCTTTTTTTTATTTTTTTAGTTTATATCTATATCGATGGAAAGTATTCAGACCCCTTGACTTTTTCCACATTTTGTTATGTTACATCCTTATTCTAAAATGTATTAAATCATTTTTTGCCCTCATAAATCCTAACACAATACCCCATAATGACAAAGCGAAAATAGGTTTTTAGAAATGTTTGCAAATGTATTCAAAATAATAAACAGAAATACCTTATTTACATAAGTATTCAGACCCTTTGCTATGAGACTCAAAATTGAGATCAGATGCATCCTGATTCCATTGATCATCCGTAAGATGTTTCTACAACTTGATTAGAGTCCACCTGTGGTAAATTCAATTGATTGGACATGATTTGGAAAGGCACACACCTGTCTATATAAGGTCTCACAGTTGACAGTGCATGTCAGAGCAAAAACCAAACCTTGAGGTTGAAGGAATTGTCTGTAGAGCTCCGTGAGCTCTGTGTCCAGGCACAGATCTGAGGAATGCTACAAAATAATTTCTGCAGCATTGAAGGTCCTCAAAAACACAGTTTCCACCATTTTTAAATGGAAGAAGTTTGGAACCACCAAGCCCTCCTGTTCAGAGGAGACTGTGTGAATCAGGCCTTCATGGTTGAATTGCTGCAAAGAAACCACTACTAAAGGACACCAATAAGAAGAAGAGACTTGCTTAGGCCAAGAAACATGAGCAATGGACAATTGGAAATCTGTCCTTTGGTCTCCTTGCCAAACTGAGCAATTGGGGAAGAAGGGCCTTGGTCAGGGAGGTGACTAAGAACCCGATGGTCACTTTGATTGAGCTCCAGAGTTATCCTTTGGAGATGGGAGAACCTTTCAGAAGGAAAACCATCTCTGCAGCACTCCACCAATCCAAGTGGCCAGACGGAAGCCACTCCTCAGTAAAAGGCACATAACAGCCCGCTTGGCGTTTGCCAAAAGACACCTAAAGACTCACAGACCATGAGAAACAAGACTCTCTGGTCTGATGAAACCAAGATTTAACTCTTTGGCCTGAATGCCAAGTGTCACGTCTGGAGGAAACCTGGAACCATGTAAAGCATGGTGGTGGCAGCATCATGCTGTGGGAATGTTTTTCAGCAGCAGGGACTGGGAGAGCAAAGTACAGAAGTACAGAGAGATCCTTGATGAAAACCTGCTCCAGAGCGCTCAGGACCTCAGACTGGGGCGATGGTTCACCTTCCAACCTTAAGCACACAGTCATGACAATGCATTAGTGGCTTCGGGACAAGTCTTTGAATGTCCTTGAGTGGCCCAGTCAGAGCCCAGACTTGAACTCGATCGAACATCTCTGGAGAGACCTGAAAATAGCTGTGCAGCGATGCTCCCCATCCAACCTGACAGAGCTTGAGGATCTGCAGAGAAGAATGGGAGAAACTCACCAAATACAGGTGTGCCAAGCGTGTAACGTCATACCTAGGAAAACTTGAGGCTGTAATCTCTGCCAAAGATGCTTCAACAATGTATTGAGTAAAGGGTCTGAATACTAGTTTTTTTTTATATATATATACATTTGAAAAAATGTCTAAACCTGTTTTTGCTTTGGAATTATGGGGTATTCTGTGTAGATTGATGAGGGGGAAAAAACTATTTAATCCATTTTTGAATA
Organism: Oncorhynchus kisutch; assembly: GCF_002021735.2. Lineage (NCBI taxonomy): Eukaryota > Metazoa > Chordata > Actinopteri > Salmoniformes > Salmonidae > Oncorhynchus > Oncorhynchus kisutch. The sequence continues at coordinate 81,670,290 of NC_034179.2, read as the reverse complement.
ATGCTGTAAAGTAACAAAATGTGGGGAAAAATCAAGGGGTCTAAATACTTTCCGAATGCACTGTGTATACAGTACCAGTCAAATGTTTGGACACACCTACTCATTCCAGGGTTTTTCTATATTTTTACTATTTTCTACATTGTAGAATAATAGTGAAGGCATCAAAACTATGAAATAACACATATGGAATCATGTAGTAACCACAAAGTGTTAAACCAATCAAAATATATTTGATATTTGATATTCGTTAAAGTAGCCACCATTTGCCTTTGCACACTCTTGGCATTCTCTCACCCAGCTTCATGAGGTAGTCACCTGCATTTCAATTAAAAGGTGTGCCTTCTTAAAAGTTAATTTGTGGAATTTCTTACCTTCTGAATGCGTTTGAGCCAAATACAGAAAATAGCCCTATTTGGTAAAAGACCAACTCCATATTATGGCAAAAACAGCTCAAATGAGCAAAGAGAAATGACAGTCCATCATTACTTTAAGACATGAAGGTCATTCAATGCGGAAAATTTCAAGGACTTTGAAAGTTTCTTCAAGTGCATTTGCACTATGATGAAACTGGCTCTCATGAGGACCGTCACAGGAAAGTAAGAGCCAGAGTTACCTCTGCTGCAAAGGATAAGTTCATTGGAGTTACCAGCCTCAGAAATTGCAGCCCAAATAAATGCTTCAGAGTTCAAGAGTTCAAGTAACAGGCACATCTCAACATCAACTGTTCAGAGGAGACTGTGTGAATCAGGCCTTCATGGTTGAATTGCTGCACAGAAACCACTACTCAAAGACACCAATAAGAAGAAAAGACTTGCTTGGGCCAAGAAACATGAGCAATGGACAATTGGAAATCTGTCATTTGGTCTGATGAGTCCAAATTTGAGATTTTTGGTTCCAACCGCCGTGTCTTTGTGAGAGTCAAAGTAGGTGAACAGATGATCTCCACATGTGTGGTTCCCAACGTGAAGTATGGAGGAGTAGGTGTGATGGTGCTTTGCAGGTGACACTTGTCTGTGATTTATTTAGAATTCAAGGAACACTTAACAATGGCATGGCTATCACAGCATTCTGCAGCGAAATGCCATCCCATCTGGTTTGGGCTTAGTGGGACTATCATTTATTTGTCATCAGGACAATGACCCAACACAGCTCCAGGCTGTGTAAGGGCTATTTGACCAAGAAGGAGTGATGGTGTGCTGCATCAGATGAACTGGCCTCCACAATCACCCGATCTCAACCCACTTGAGATGGTTTGGGATGAGTTGGACCGCAGAGTGAAGGAAAAGCAGCCAACAAGTGCTAGGCATATGTGTGAACTCCTTCAAGACTGTTGGAAAAGCATTCCTCATGAAGCTGGTTGAGAGAATGCTAAAAGTGTACAAAACTGTCATCAAGGCAAAGGGTGGCTACTTTGAAGAATCTTAAATCTAAAATATATTTTGATATGTTAACACTTTTTTGGTTACTACATGATTCCCTATGTGTTATTTCAAAGTTGTGATGTCTTCAATATTATTCTACAATGTTGAAAATAGTAAAAATAAAGAAAACCCCTTGAATGAGTAGGTGTGTCCAAATGTTCAACTGGTACTGTATATATTTTTAAGTATGTGATAATTATATTATATAAGGGTCATCACATTTCTGTGATTGGTTGTCTAGTGTATACATTTTCTGAGTGTTATTCTGAGTATTAACCCTGTCTGTCTCTCCAGTGAATGTATGTCTGTGAATTAACCCTATCGATCTTTTTGTGTGTGTTCGTTTTTTTCCAACCCTGTTTCTATTTTTGATGTAAATGCCATGTTATAGAAGGGTCCAGACACCTTTTTTGTGATTTCACTTGTTTTTGGGAAATTTATTCCAAACATGCAAATCACTTCCTCATCCTGGTTGTGCTGGAGGGGGGCCCTGAAAAAAACATGAAAAAAGGCTCCAAAAACACCCAAATAAATATTTTTTAGAAACGGCAAAGCTCTCAGTATAGTGATGCAGGTCTTTAGATGTGGTACACATGAAAATGTGTCATTACGAACATGATCCATAACGTCATATTCCGTTTTGTTGCGACTTGAGCGATACTACGTCCATTCTACAGGCAACTGACAAAATGAAGGAAACACTTGAGTAAATGAGGGATACATATTGAAAGCATGATTCCATATGTGTTATTTCATAGTTTTGATGTCTTCAATATTATTCTGCAATGTACTTCCACACAGTAGGTTCCAGGCATTTGTAGAACCAGTGAAGCTGTTCTGGCGGCTCGTGGAAGTCCAGCGCCCTAGCCCTATTAAGACCCTTTATTATGGAGTTTCCTTTAAATCAAATCAAATTAAATGTATTTATATAGCCCTTCGTACATCAGCTGATATATCAGTGCTGTACAGAAACCCAGCCTAAAACCCCGAACAGCAAGCAATGCAGGTGTATAAGCACGGTGACTAGGAAAAACTACCTAGAAAGGCCAAAACCTAGGAAGAAACCTAGAGAGGAACCAAGCAATGAGCGGTGGCCAGTTCTCTTCTGGCTGTGCCGGGTGGAGATTATAACAGAACATGGCCAAGATGTTCAAATGTTCATAAATGACCAGCATGGTCAAATAATAATAATCACAGTAGTTGTCGAGGGTGCAGCAAGTCAGCACCTCAGGAGTAAATGTCAGTTGGCTTTTCATAGCCGATCATTGAGAGTATCTCTACTGCTCCTGCTGTCTCTAGAGAGTTGAAAACAGCAGGTCTGGGACAGGTAGCACGTCCGGTGAACAGGTCAGGGTTTCATAGCCGCAGGCAGAACAGTGGAAGCTAGAGCAGCAGCACGGCCAGGTGGACTGGGGACAGCAAGGAGTCATCATGCCAGGTAGTCCTGAGGCATGGTCCTTGGGCTCAGGCCCTCCAAGAGAGAGAAAGAAAGAGAGAAAGATAGAATTAGAGAGAGCATACTTAAATTCGCACAGGACACCGGATAAGACAGGAGAAATACTCCAGATATAACAGACTGACCCTAGCCCCCCGACATATAAACTACTGCAGCATAAATACTGGAGGCTGAGACAGGAGGGGTCAGGAGACACTGTAGCCCCATCTGATGATACCCCCGGACAGGGCCAAACAGGCAGGATATAACCCCAGCCACTTTGCCAAAGTACAGCCCCCACACCACTAGAGGGATATCTTCAACCACCAGCTTACCTGAGACAAGGCTGAGTATAGCCCAGAAAGATCTCCGCCACGGCACAACCCAAGGGGGGGGCGCCAACCCATTTAATTTGGCAGTTACCTATAGCAGCAGTCTAAACAGGGAATGGAACAGGTGGATTGGGGAAATGGCTCGAGTAGCACAAAATGGAATATAAGATTGCCGATAAAATTCGTAATGACACAATTTCATATGTACAACATCGAAAGACCTGCATCACTATACTGAGAACGTTTCCGTTTCTAAAAGGATGTATTTGGGTGTTTTTGGAGCATTTGTTCATGTTTTATCAGGGCCCCCGTACTGCACAACGAGGATAATGAAGGGTTTTTCTGGTTGGGGTAAGTTTCTCAAAAACAACTGAAATCACAAAAAAGGTGTCTGGACCCTTCTATAACATGCCATTTACTTAAAAAATGTAGATTTGGTTGTAAAAAAGAGAACTTCTCCGTCTCTTCAGTGAGTGTTAATGTGTCTATTAAGCCCTTCTCTCTCCCCAGGCCCAAGCCCATGACTCACCAGTTGTCCAGCCCTGATTTCCATGGTGAGGAGAAGAGCGAGCAGGTGACCAGCATTGGCCAAATCAAACCGGAACTCTACAGACTGCGTGGGGGCGACCAGGGGGAAGGGAAAGCAGGGGACAATTGCGGCAAGATCAGCTTCCTCCTGCGCTACGCCTTCAAGTGAGGGAACCGATTCACTTAATTAATCCTCTTCACACCTCGGTCTGAGTGCACTGTTAAATATACATTACATTAAGGCTTAGACAGAGGATCAACAGCTGCTCTGTCATCACAGCTGAGTTAAGGTACTTGCCCTAGAAACTCTATCATTGCAGTGTCAAGTATCACACAGTGGGCAGTTTTTATCACCAGTATATACTTTTACATTATGGACTAAATAGTGTATACAAGATAGATAGATAGACATTGTTATTGTAATTGTCTAATTTTCCATAACTTGAGTGCATTAGTCATGCATGTAGGTTTTCTGTGCTGTTTTCTGTTTTCTGCAGCACTGGCTCTGTTTATGTAAATGGTGGAAGTGCCCCCCTCCGGAGGGTTGAAGATGGGAAGATGGAGGGAGGATAGAGAGGAGGGAGAGATCAGGGGCAGTGTAGTACAGTCTGCTAGGTCAATCTCAGTCTCAGTCTATCTGTGGCTCTGTGGCTGCCTGGTGGGGTCCTTTCTTTCTGCCGTCACACAAAGAAACATTACAATGGAGAAAGAAAGTGCTGATGTTAAACAAAACAAGGGAGTGAGAGGCAGTTAGGGTCATGAATTATATATGGTGAGCTACTTTAAACAGCAGACCCTGTCAACACATAATAACACCAGACTGTTATAGCACGAATTACAGACACACAGAATTAGAGGGAGGGAGGGAGGGAGGGAGGGAGGGAGGGAGGGAGGGAGGGAGGGAGGGAGGGAGGGAGGAGGGAGGGAGGGAGGGAGGGAGGGAGGGAGGGAGGAGGGAGGGAGGGAGGGAGGGAGGGAGGGAGGGAGGGAGGGAGGGAGGGAGGGAGGGAGGGAGGGAGGGAGGGAGGGAGGGAGGGTGCTGTTGGTGTATCTCTACCTGTACCTACATGAATTTCTACCTCACGTCACAAGATCATTTGTTCTGCTCTGCTTTCTGACACACTGTGAATCTTTGTTAGAAAATCTAGAGAGAGAGGAGACAGACAGAGAGAGGGGGAGAGAGAGAGGGAGAGAGAGATAATGTGTCACCTTCTCTTCACACTGTTAGCACTGTGTGGGATAATTGTAATGTATTTACCATACATCAATGTTAACGTGCTAGACCCGAGCACATTTGGGGAATAGCAGTCAGGACAACAATGTCAATTTTCCCTCGGCCCTTTGGGAAATGTATTTTCTATTGACACTGTAGTTAAAAGCTGACACTAGTGCTGTGGGGATAGGGTGGTTTCCAGCCATTGTCTGTGAGGAATAGTATAGCGAATTTCCCTCTGACACATCATTAATAGGTGTATTTTCTGCCGAGTGCTTCTGGGACCGTGTTAGTAGGCCGTCATTGTAAATAAGAATTTGTTCTTAACTGACTTGCCTAGTTAAATAAAGGTTAAATATATATATATTTTTAAAGGTTGTCTTTTGTTCCTGCTCTTTGTTGTCTTGATGTTAAAACAGACATGTGAGAGTAGGAACACTACAGTGTTTGTTGTTGTAATGAGGTAATGTTGTTGAATGTGACATGCCATCAGGGCCAGCTTTTATACAGGACTCACCTGGCTTTTTCAATTATGCTTTATAAAACTACACTGCTCATAGTCATAAGGACTACAGTTCCCAACACGTACTGACAGTGTGTATCGACTTCTAAGCGGAGATGATACTGGACTTAAAGTAAGTAGATAGACTTAAGAAATACTAATTGGACATGTTTCTCTGATTAACGTGTTTATCCAATTTAAATATAACTTCCTAATTTACTAATGACGGTATTAATCTTATCCCTGATTTGATGTGATTGTAGGATTGGCATGTTTACCTGATTTCCTTAATTGGACGTGTTTGCATGATAAACATTAAACCTGATTGGATGCAATCGTGTCGTCAAAAGGCTTATCTCAGTCCTGATTAGGCCAGATGATTAAACAGTGTGTTAGTCTGAGCTGCTATTGGCTATGGCCTGGTGGTGCTCTCTTCCCCAGAGTTCACGCTGTGCTCCTAAAGGCCCGTAATGAAGTGGTGACACGCTCGTTAACGCAGAAAGACAGGGTATAATGAGGTCTGAGTAAAGGCCTGCCAGCCATCTTCACTCTCTTAATTAAATCCCTCATAAGTAGTTCTGCAGACAGACCACTGGACGTAGGCGGTTTAGATGGACGTCTTCGCGTGTGTGTGTATGCATGTGTATATGTGCAAGACTGTGTATGTGTGTGTGCGGGCATGTGTGTGACCCAGACTGACCAAAACACAGTGGAATAGCCTACTATGAGGAGTATTAATGGTTTGGCTTCTCTCCCTGGAACTGCTGGAGCCAATCTGTAGCTTTGTAGCAATGGATTATGCTACTTGTAGAAGTTGCTCTCATTCACATATCTACCTTCCTCACATTCCCCATTAGTAGGGAGTAAACCTTTAAATCAGTGTAACGGGCTGCTTCATCCTAGACCTCAATGGATCCCCATCGACCCACTCCATAGATACAACATACTCTCCTAACCACTCCACTGTCTCTCTATCTACTCTGTCGCCCTATGTCTGTCCAGCTAAGTTTGACATATATATCGTGTTGTGTGTGTGTGTGTCCCAGACGGTGAGTTTAACATAGATTGTATATGTGTGTCCTCGTCTGCAGTACAGAGCAGCTAGTGGTGAAGATCCTGAAGGCTGTAGACCTGGCTGCCAAGGACGCCAACGGCTTCTCAGACCCCTACGTTAAGATCTACCTACTGCCAGACAGGAAGAAGAAGTTCCAGACCAAGGTAACACATTTATCAAGCCTGATCCCAGATCTGTTTGTGCTGTCTTGCCAATGACCATAAATATCTTGGAAGAGTGCAAACAGATCTGGGATCAGGCTGTCATTTATTACACTTGTCAGTTTTCACACAAATTGAAGGCACAGTAAAATACTAACCCGACAAATGTGTAGTTTCACTCTGATGCCAATTGAGAATTGTGTTCATGCATAACTTGGAGTTCTGTGTGAATCATCCATTGATGTCACTCAGAGATTTGTGTATGTATTACCACGAGAGATTTGTGTGGAGTTTCATTGCCGTTTCTCAAGTTGGGATTTTATTCTAAATTACTATCAGTAATTTATAATAATTTATAAATGCGTAGTCTCCTCCCTTACTCATTGGAATGATCTGATATTTCGTTCAGCCTAATCTGAATAAATATGTTAGGCTGTCTAGCAGACTCTCTTGCAGACTCTCTTGTTGACTCTTGTCCTCTCCCTCACTCTCTCCCTCTCCCTCTCCTTCCCCTTTCTCCCCCTTCACCTCTTTACCTCTATACCGCTCTCCCTCCTCAATTCCCCCCTCTCCTTTCTCCCACAGGTCCACAGAAAGACCCTAAACCCTATCTTCAACGAGACGTTCCAGTTCGGTGTCCCCCTGGCAGAGCTGCACTCCCGGAAGCTACACTTCTCTGTCTACGACTTTGACCGCTTCTCCAGACACGACCTGATTGGCCAGGTGGTTGTGGACAACCTTCTGGACTTCAGCGAGGGCACAGGGGAAAAGCCTGTCTGGAGGGACATAGTGGAGGGCACAGCGGTGAGAGAGAGAGCCCATGCCTGACACCATAATGCCAATGCAATGCCACCACTATGTTACCATGATGACACCACTATACCACTATAATATCACCACTATGCCACTATAATGCCACCACTATGGCACTATAATGCCACCACTATGCCACTACAATGCCAACACTATGCCACTATAATGCTACCACAATACCACCACTATGCCACTATTATGCTACCACAATATTACCACTATGCCACTATAATGCTACCATAATATTACCACTATGCCACTATAATGCTACCACTATACCACCACTATGCCACTACAATGCCAACACTATGCCACTATAATGCTACCACTACGGCACTATAATGCCACCACTATGCCACTATAATGCCACCACTATGCTACTATGATGCCACCACTATGCCACTACAATGCCACCTCTATGCCACTATAATGCTACCACAATACCACCACTATGCCACTAGTATGCTACCACAATATTACCACTATGCCACTATAATGCTACCACTATGCCACTATAATGCCACTATAATGTCACCACTATACCACCACTATACCACCAATATGCCACTATAACGCCACCACTATACCACCACTATGCCACCATAATGCCACCACTATGCCGCTATAATGCCACCACTATGCCACTATAATGTCACCACTATACCACCACTATGCCACCAATATACCACTATAATGCTACCACTATACCACCAATATGCCACTATAATGCCACCACTGTACCACCACTATGCCACTATAATGTCACCACTATACCACCACTATGCCACTATAATGCCACCACTATACCACTACTATGCCACTATAATGCTACCACTATACTACCACTATACCACTATAATGCCACCACTATGCCACTATAATGTCACCACTATGCCACCACTATGCCACTATAATGCCACCACTATGCCACTATAATGCCACCACTATGCCACTATAATGTCACCACTATACCACCACTATGCCACCAATATACCACTATAATGCTACCACTATACCGCCACTATAATGTCACCACTATACCACCACTATGTCACCAATATGCCACTATAATGCCACCACTGTAATGCCACCGCTATGCCACTATAATTATACCACCACTATAATGCCACTATAATACCACCACTATAATGCCACTACAATGCCACTATAATGCCACCGCTGGGCCACTATAATGTCACCGCTATGCCACTATAATGCCACCATAATTTTGCCGCTATGCCACTATAATGCCACCGCTGTGCCACTATAATGCCACCTCTATGCCACTATAATACCATTGATATGCCACTATAATGCCACCGCTATGCCACTATAATGCCATTGCTATGCCGCTATAATGCCATTGCTATGCCACTATAATGCCACCTCTATACCACTATAATGCCATTGCTATGCCACTATAATGCCACCGCTGTGCCACTATAATGCCACCTCTATGCCACTATAATGCCACCCCTATGCCACTATAATGCCACCGCTGTGCCACTATAATGCCACCTCTATGCCACTATAATGCCACCGCTATGCCACTATACTGCCACTGCTATGCCACTATAATGACACCGCTATGCCACTATAATGCCACCGCTGTGCCACTATAATGCCACCTCTATGCCACTATAATGCCACTGCTGTGCCACTATACTGCCACTGCTATGCCACTATAATGCCACCGCTATGCCACTATAATGCCACCGCTGTGCCACTATACTGCCACTGCTATGCCACTATACTGCCACTGCTATGCCACTATAATGCCACCACTGTGCCACTATAATGCCACCTCTATGCCACTATAATACCATTGCTATGCCACTATAATGCCACCGCTATGCCACTATAATGCCACTGCTATGCCACTGCTATGCCACTATGCCACCACCATGACCACTGGCTGTGCCGAGTTAGGAGGAAGCAGGGGAGAGTGTTTAAATAGCGCAATTTAACTTTTATCTTCTTGGGGACATTGAAAGATTGACATTTCATTAATGTACTGTGATGACAGTTGCCTTCAGTTTGAATATGCTGCCTGATTAGATTGTGACACCTGTCATGTCTCTGTGGCAATTATCACTGATGCCTGCTTCATGGTTTAGCAAACCAAATGCAAGATGGTGGTCTCTTTTACAGACCCTCTGCTCTCAGCCTGTGGCTCTTTGGGTATTACTGGCTGAGTGTTTACCACACGTTTGCTGGGATCCCTGTTTGAACTCTGACCTCTGTGTGTGTGTTGTACAGGAGAAGGCTGACCTGGGGGAGCTGAACTTCTCTCTGTGTTACCTGCCCACGGCAGGTCGGCTCACCGCGACTGTCATCAAGGCCACCAACCTCAAAGCCATGGACCTCACCGGCTTCTCAGGTGACTTACCTACTGACCACAGCACACTGACCGCAGCACACTGACCACAGCACACTGACAACAGCACACTGACAACAGCACACTGACAACAGCACACTGACAACAGCACACTGACAACAGCACATTGATCACAGCACTGGGGGTTGTCTCTTCTGTTAGAAACAGCCTGACAAGACTCACATCACACATTTTGTATTTAAACTATTATTTGAATCCAATTAGGCTGCATAAACAGATGGAGCAAACACATCAATTGACTGAATTCATGAATATTTGAATATTGATATGTTACATTCTGTAAATATTTCCCAAATAAATACTGTTCAACTGTTCCAAACACAATGAAGTGCCAAAAATCTGTTTTGTGGCAATGTTGGAAACACAAGCGGGCGGCAGGGTAGCCTAGTGGTTAGAGCGTTGGACTAGTAACCGGAAGGTTGCAAGGTACAAATCTGTTGTTCTGACCCTGAACAAGGCAGTTAACCACCGTTCCAGGCCGTCATTGAAAATAAGAATTTGTTCTTAACTGACTTGCCTAGTTAAATAAAGGTAAAAAAAACAAGCAAATAGCAAAAGTGCTAAAAGTGCTAAAAGTGCTAAAAGTGCTAAAAGTGCTAAAAGTGCTAAAAGTGTGCTAAAAACCGCAGCCAACAAACAACCAAACGCTTTAAACACAATCATGTCCTGGCTTGATTGATGGCTGGGACTTAGGTAGCTGATGATGATTTAATTAATGAACGCCTAACTAAAGTAATTGAGTTATTAATCCTGCCTGTGAGGATGTGATGATCCTGCATTACCACGGTAACAGTTACTATACTGACGAAATGACAGGCTAATGAGGCCACACCGTTATTATTGTTTTTATGATTAGGAGATTATTAGAATGCCTAACGAAGGTATAAAACAATCCACCATAAAATCAAATAGTAACTCTCAGTGTTCTGTAAGTGCTACAATGGACTAGAGCGGCAGTTGTTATTCTGTAGTAATTGATGTGAATCCACCCGTTTTACTTTGGCCTTAATCCGCCTCGTCCAAGGGGCCTTGATTTGGATGTCTTTTATGTGTTAAAGACAGATGCCTGGACGTGGGAGTATAATTTGTTAATAGCCTGCTCAAGGGTTGTCTCTTTGTCCCTCTCTTTTCTTTCTTCCATTCTCTTCCTCTATTTCTCTCTCTCTCTCTCTCCCTCCCTCTTTCTCCTTCTCTCAGACCCATACGTGAAGGCTTCTCTGATATGTGACGGCCGCAGACTAAAGAAGAGGAAGACCTCCATTAAGAAGAATACGTTGAACCCCACCTACAACGAGGCTCTAGTCTTTGACATCCCTCATGAGGACATCCACAGGGTGTCCATCATCATCGCTGTCATGGACTATGACTGGTAAGAAGAGACCTGGGCTGTTATTACTGGACAATGGGAGTTTTATACGTTTGTGTGGGATGTGGATGTAATTGATACCATTATAATACTGACTATGTATTTGGATGGTTGCTGTTGTTAATTGTTATATGAGGGTAGGTCTGTTGTTAATTGTTATATGAAGGTAGGTCTGTTGTTAATTGTTAGATAAGGGTATGTCTGTTGTTAATTGTTAGATAAGGGTATGTCTGTTGTTAATTGTTAGATAAGGGTATGTCTGTTATTAATTGCTAGATAAGGGTACGTCTGTTGTTAATTGTTAGATAAGGGTATGTCTGTTATTAATTGCTAGATAAGGGTACGTCTGTTGTTAATTGTCAGGTACGGGTATGTCTGTTGTTAATTGTTAGATAAGGGTAGGTCTGTTGTTAATTGTTAGATAAGGGTACGTCTGTTGTAAATTGTTAAATAAGGGTATGTCTGTTGTTAATTGTTAGAAGGGTATGTCTGTTGTTAATTGTTAGAAGGGTAGGTCTGTTAATTGCTAGATAAGGGTAGGTCTGTTGTTAATTGTTAGATAAGGGTATGTCTGTTGTTAATTGTTAGAGAAGGGTATGTCTGTTGTTAATTGTTAGATACGGGTATGTCTGTTGTTAATTGTTAGATAAGGGTATGTCTGTTGTTAATTGTTAGATAAGGGTATGTCTGTTGTTAATTGTTAGAAGGGTATGTCTGTTGTTAATTGTTAGGTAAGGGTAGGTCTGTTAATTGTTAGATAAGGGTAGGTCTGTTAATTGTTAGATAAGGGTATGTCTGTTGTTAATTGTTAGAGAAGGGTAGGTCTGTTAATTGTTAGATAAGGGTATGTCTGTTGTTAATTGTTAGATAAGGGTAGGTCTGTTGTTAATTGTTAGATAAGGGTACGTCTGTTGTAAATTGTTAAATAAGGGTATGTCTGTTGTTAATTGTTAGAAGGGTATGTCTGTTGTTAATTGTTAGAAGGGTAGGTCTGTTAATTGCTAGATAAGGGTAGGTCTGTTGTTAATTGTTAGATAAGGGTATGTCTGTTGTTAATTGTTAGAGAAGGGTATGTCTGTTGTTAATTGTTAGATACGGGTATGTCTGTTGTTAATTGTTAGATAAGGGTATGTCTGTTGTTAATTGTTAGATAAGGGTATGTCTGTTGTTAATTGTTAGAAGGGTATGTCTGTTGTTAATTGTTAGGTAAGGGTAGGTCTGTTAATTGTTAGATAAGGGTAGGTCTGTTAATTGTTAGATAAGGGTATGTCTGTTGTTAATTGTTAGAGAAGGGTAGGTCTGTTAATTGTTAGATAAGGGTATGTCTGTTGTTAATTGTTAGATAAGGGTAGGTCTGTTAATTGTTAGATAAGGGTATGTCTGTTGTTAATTGTTAGATAAGGGTAGGTCTGTTAATTGTTAGATAAGGGTATGTCTGTTGTTAATTGTTGGATAAGGGTAGGTCTGTTAATTGTTAGATAAGGGTATGTCTGTTGTTAATTGTTAGATAAGGGTAGGTCTGTTAATTGTTAGATAAGGGTATGTCTGTTGTTAATTGTTGGATAAGGGTATGTCTGTTGTTGATAGTTATTATTTTTATGGTGTGTAGCAAAGTTAATATAGCAAACTAAAACTAAAACAAAAACGAATTAAGACTAATCATCACTCAAAACCTTTTAGTAAATTTAATTAAAATAATTAACAAACCCATTTGAAAAATTAAAACTGTACTGCCTCCAAAACTAAATAGAATAAAAACCATCATGAATGATGTTTTTGGGGGGCAAAAATCAAACAGGGTTTTCAAGCTAAACTAATGATTGGTTGACAATAGAGCCTCCCACAATGCAGGTGATGACTGCAGGATGAAGTTGGTGAAGAGCAACTGCAGAAAGTTGCAGTCGACTGCAGTCCAAACTTCATGATCTTTGATCATATGATTTTTGTAAAGTTCATGTAATTGACATGTAGGCTCCCGTCTGACAGTTTTTATCACCAGAATGCAACACCTTAAAAGGCGGTGACCAACGATGGAGCTTCAACGCTCCTGGTTGTTACTTTGTGCATCTACGCCATCTCCCTGAGTCTACCTTTAAACCTAACCTATGACCTGACCCATCACCTTATGCATTACTGCCCCACAGTGGCAAGAAGTGACATTCCAAAAAACACAAACACTATATGCTTGTTTTTATATCAAGTAAATAAAAAATAAGGTAAAGTAGATCTGAAAACTAACTGAAACAAAACTGAATTTCGAATAAAAATCTTAAAACTAATAGGAATATAAACAATAATAACCTTGTAGTTAGCACTCTGTTACGTTGATAGACATTGTTATTGGGTTGGTGTGTATTTAGTACTGGATCATGTGTAACGTATGTTGATGGTGGTTATTATTTGGTTGGTGTGTAGTTAGCACTGTGTGGGTCTATTACTTTGATAGATGTTGGTGTGTAGTAGGATGGGTCATTCTGTTACCTTCAAATAACTGTCCAGTGTTAAATATGACCTATTATTACTTAAAATATGAGTGAAATAGTTTTCCTTCCAATGTAATTTTTTAAATGTATGTTAAGAAGCTTTTCTGTGTTGGAATAGTGTGGGCGTACCCCAACAGAATGATGTGGGCGTATACCGCTGCTCAGATAGCAGATGTTTGAAGTTGGTGAGGGAGATAAAAGTCTCCAACTTCAGCGATTTTTGCAATTTGTTCCAGTCACAGGCAGCAGAGAACTGGAACGAAAGGCGGCCAAATTAGGTGTTGGCTTTAGAGATGATCAGTGAGATACACCTGCTGGAGCCCGTGCTACGGGTGGGTGTTGCCATCGTGACCAGTGAACTGAGATAAGGCGGAGCTTTACCTAGCATGGACTTGTAGATAACCTGGAGCCAGTGGGTCTGGCGACGAATATGTAGCGAGGGCCAGCCGACTAGAGCATACAGGTCGCAGTGGTGGGTGGTATAAGGTGCTTTAGTAACAAAACGGATGGCACTGTGATAAACTGCATCCAGTTTGCTGAGTAGAGTGTTGGAAGCTATTTTGTAGATGACATCGCCGAAGTCGAGGATCGGTAGGATAGTCAGTTTTACTAGGGTAAGTTTGGCGGTGTGAGTGAAGGAGGCTTTGTTACGGAATAGAAAGCTGACTCTAGATTTGATTTTAGATTGGAGATGTTTGATATGAGTCTGGAAGGAGAGTTTACAGTCTAGCCAGACACCTAGGTACTTAAAGATGTCCACATATTCTAGGTCGGAACCATCCAGGGTGGTGATGCTAGTCGAGCGTGCAGGTGCAGGCAGCGAACGGTTGAAAAGCATGCATTTGGTTTTACTAGCGTTTAAGAGCAGTTGGAGGCCACGGAAGGAGTGTTGTATGGCATTGAAGCTCGTTTGGAGGTTAGATAGCACAGTGTCCAAGGACGGGCCGGAAGTATACAGAATGGTGTAACGGCGTTCTTCGTTTGTTGAGAGAGAGTCAGACCGAAATGCAGCGTGGTGGTTAATCATGATCTTTAATGAAGAAAACGGCGATACATGAAATAACTTATAAATACAAAAACAACAAACGGAACGTGAAACTTATTACAGCCTATCTGGTGAACACTACACAGAGACAGGAACAATCACCCACGAAAGACAAAGCGAACTCAGGCTACCTAAATACGGTTCCCAATCAGAGGCAACGAGAATCACCTGACTCCAGATTGAGAACCGCCTCAGGCAGCCAAGCCTAACTAGACACACCCCTAAACATAGCAATCCCAAATCCTATAAAACCCCAATACGAAACCAAACACATAAACCCATGTCACACCCTGGCCTGACCAAAATATATAACGAAAACACAAAACACTATGACCAAGGCGTGACAAATGGTGTCGTCTGCGTAGAGGTGGATCAGGGAATTGCCCGCAGCAAGAGCAACATCATTGATATATACAGAGAAAAGAGTCGGCCCGAGAATTGAACCCTGTGGCACCCCCATAGAGACTGCCAGAGGACCGGACAGCATGCCCTCCGATTTGACACACTGAACTCTGTCTGCAAAGTAGTTGGTGAACCAGGCAAGGCGCAGTCATCAGAAAAACCGAGGCTACTGAGTCTGCCGATAAGAATATGGTGATTGACAGAGTCGAAAGCCTTGGCAAGGTCGATGAAGACGGCTGCACAGTACTGTCTTTTATCGATGGCAGTTATGATATCGTTTAGTACCTTGAGCGTGGCTGAGGTGCATCCGTGACCGGCTCGGAAACCAGATTACACAGCGGAGAAGGTACGGTGGGATTTGAGATGGTCAGTGACCTGTTTGTTGACTTGGCTTTCGAAGACCTTAGAAAGGCAGGGCAGGATGGATATAGGTCTGTAACAGTTTGGGTCCAGGGTGTCTCCCCCTTTGAAGAGGGGGATGACTGCGGCAGCTTTCCAATATGAAAGAGAGGTTGAACAGGCTGGTAATAGGGGTTGCGACAATGGCGGCGGATAGTTTCAGAAATAGAGGGTCCAGATTGTCAAGCCCAGCTGATTTATACGGGTCCAGGACATCTGCTATCTGGATTTGGGTAAAGGAGAACCTGGAGAGGCTTGGGCGAGTAGTTGCGGGGGGGGGAGCTGTTGGCCGAGGTTGGAGTAGCCAGGAGGAAGGCATGGCCAGCCGTTGAGAAATGCTTGTTGAGATTTTCGATAATCATGGATTTATCGGTGGTGACCGTGTTACCGAGCCTCAGTGCAGTGGGCAGCTGGGAGGAGGTGCTCTTGTTCTCCATGGACTTTACAGTGTCCCAGAACTTTTTGGAGTTAGAGCTACAGGATGCAAATTTCTGCCTGAAGAAGCTGGCCTTTGCTTTCCTGACTGACTGCGTGTATTGGTTCCTGACTTCCCTGAACAGTTGCATATCGCGGGGGCTATTCAATGCTATTGCAGTCCGCCACAGGATGTTTTTGTGCTGGTCGAGGGCAGTCAGGTCTGGAGTGAACCAACGGCTATATCTGTTCTTAGTTCTGCATTTTTTTACGGAGCATGCTTGTCTAAAATGGTGAGGAAGTTACTTTTAAAGAATGACCAGGCATCCTCAACTGACGGGATGAGGTCAATGTCCTTCCAGGATACCCGGGCCAGGTCGATTAGAAAGGCCTGCTCACAGAAGTGTTTTAGGGAGCGTTTGACAGTGATGAGGGGTGGTCGTTTGACTGCGGATCTGTAGCGGATGCAGGCAATGAGGCAGTGATCGCTGAGATCCTGGTTGAAGACAGCGGAGGTGTATTTGGAGGGCCAGTTGGTCAGGATGACGTCTATGAGGGTGCCCTTGTTTACAGATTTAGGGTTGTACCTGGTGGGTTCCTTGATGATTTGTGTGAGATTGAGGGCATCTAGCTTAGATTGTAGGGCTGTCGGGGTGTTAAGCATATCCCAGTTTAGGTCACCTAACAGAACAAACTCTGAAGCTAGATGGGGGGCAATCAATTCACAAATGGTGTCCAGGGCACAGCTGGGAGCTGAGGGGGGTCGGTAGCAGGCGGCAACAGTGAGAGACTTATTTCTGGAGAGAGTCATTTTTAAATATAACCTTGGTGTGTAGTTAGTACTATGTGGGTCTGTACCGTTGATAGACGTTGTTATTTGGTTGGTGTGTAGCAGTGGTCTGTTGAACACATAGCTGATTGTCCCTGTGAGTCAGACTCCTGGTGGATTCCTCCTGTTTTACATGAGGATGGGCGCCTCATGAATAAACATGATTTATGCTAATGCTAATGGAAATAGTGTCTGGTGGTGAGACACTGTGTAACCATGCCAGTGTTTCTCTATCTGGCACTCACACCCTCCATCATCACACCATCGCCTGGCTGGTGTGTGTTTGTGTTTTCTTTATCTATTATTAAACCCATGTTGTAGGTTATAGTATCTCTATAGTTCTGTGTGTATGTGTGTGTGTTTGTGTGTGTGTTATCTTTTATACATTTAAAACCCAGGTTATAGCATCTCTATAGTTCGATGCTTGTGTGTGTGCATGCATGCGTGTGTTTGTGTGTGGGCATGCATGCATGCGTGCGTTTGTGTGTGGGCATGCATGCGTGTGTTTGTGTGTGGGCATGCATGCATGTGTGTGTTTGTGTGTGGGCATGCATGCATGTGTGTGTTTATGTATGATATGAATGTGCTCTCCATTGGTATTGAAACCTTTGTCATAGTCTCTGTATATTGTGCTCTCACTATAGAATATCCAACCTCTGTGGCCGCATTCATTTTCCCAGCATTCAAGGTTGATAAATGAGGCCTACTTTGCCTGTTCATCAGTCTCTCTCCCTCTCCGTCTACGTCTCTCTCCCCCCCCCCCCCCCCCCCCTCTCTGTACCTGGCTTTGTGTTGGTCAGTATTGGTCATAATGAGGTCATAGGAATGTGTCGTGTGGGCAGTGACGTTGAGGGTCCTGGGAGGGAGCACTGGACTGCCATGCTGGCCAACCCCCGCAAGCCCATAGACCACTGGCACCAGCTCGTCGAGGTAATTACAGTATGTGCATGATGTGATGTGTGTGTGTGTCTGTGTACCGTTGAGTGTGTGTGTGTATGTGTATGTGTGTGTGTGTGTGTGTGTGTGTGTGTGTGTGTGTGTGTGTGTGTGTGTGTGTGTGTGTGTGTGTGTGTGTGTGTGTGTGTGTGTGTGTGTGTGTGTGTGTGTGTGTGTGTTTGAGTGTGACTGTGTGACTACAGTGCTTTTTTGTGCAGGCCTGTGCTCTCATTCTATTTTCCTACTTCATGTATGTAATTGTACTTGGCCTTCTTTTCCCCTGTTCTAACTAGTCTTTGTTTTTCTATTCAGTCATTGTAAGTGACCACACAGTAGTCTGGGGGCCGTATGTATCAAGCGTCTCAGAGTAGGAGTGATGACCAGTTTTTCCTTTTAGATCACATTGAATAAGATGAAACGGACAGGGGGGACCTGATCCTAGATCAGCACTCCTACTCTGAGATGCTTGAAACATACTGTACAACAACTGGTCTGTCTATTCAACCACTCACCATATTTTTTATTAGTAATGAAATATATATTTTAGCATACATTTACCATTGTTATCTACAGTGTCTGTGTTGGTGATACTAACTCTGCTTTAATATATTTTTCCAGGAAAAACTTGTGGCCTCATTTGTGTCAAAGAGTCCCGCAGCCTCTCCCAAGCCTCACATCGTGGTGGACAGTCCTCACTCTGAGTAGAACTGTGAGTAGAACTCTTGGTTCAATGCTCTCACATGCAGTGCCAGGACCAGTGTTGGACTCCTTTCCATTTCAATTCAGATAAATTAGTTGTATGATTTAGAAAACATCGTCATTATAAAGGACGGGCAATTTCTGCTTCATAAATTAGATTGAATTGATTTCCTGCATTGCCTTTATTGAAGTGGACCCCAACCCTGACACACAATTTTTCAATATTCCATAGCTTTCTGTGGAGGGACCTATATAACCACAGCTTTGTGATTATAACCTTGGTGAATGTGATCCAGCTGAGACTCAGAGGCTGTTAGATTAACGAGCTGTGAGGCAAGAGTATCTGTACCATCTAGATGTTATGTACCTCACCCCCTGACTTACTGTACTCTAAGGCTCTGTTCTCTGTTTATGTATCTTCTCATCCGCACTGTCTCTCCTACTTTATCTCTCTCTTTTTCCTCTTCTCCCCAGGTTATTATCATCTTTCCAGTTCCAGACGTTCCTTTCTTTCTGCTCATCTGTGAATAATTCTCTCCATCAAACAAAGAGAGATAAGGAGA
This sequence comes from Oncorhynchus kisutch, assembly GCF_002021735.2. NCBI lineage: Eukaryota > Metazoa > Chordata > Actinopteri > Salmoniformes > Salmonidae > Oncorhynchus > Oncorhynchus kisutch. Next base: position 81,651,297 of record NC_034179.2, on the reverse strand, counting down.
CACATCGACTGCTACTGCTGTTCTACTGCTACTGCTGAATATTCCAACTCCTGTCCTGTCGCAACGAAGCACAGGAATACAGAATCTACACTCTATACAAGCGACACTTAGATCTCTGACACACGCACGCACACACACACACACACACACACACACACACACACACACACACACACACACACACACACACACACACACACACACACACAGTGCTTCAGGTTAGTGCCAGTAATTCATCCAGAAGGAGTGTGATGATGCACATTTCTCCCTCCAATCAAACCTGGGCCTAAGGTTTCTGCTCTGTATGGACTTCAAAAGACAAACCGTGCCAATGCTTTACTTTAGACCATTAGTATACAAGTGTAGGAGTTAAGAAACATCCATGTAGTGTTTCCAGCAGGACAAACATCAGTTGTGGAGACTCTAGTGGTTTGGGCCTACCCTCTGGATCTGGGCTTTTCTGGCTTCTGTTAGCTGGAGGAAGGAACCTTTGCTGGTCGTTATTATTGATGTCAGGGGAGGGAGAAATGTGGATGAACCCATCTGCTGAAGCATGTTACGTAACCTTGAAATGTGTCCCTTCGCCTCATTATTTTGTCACCTTCTTCATGGTGCTCATTAATGTGCATTTGCTTTTATTTTCCTATTTGTTTGGTTTTGGGGGTTTGTGTAATATAATCATCCAGAAAGGAATTTATCCATACCATTTTTTTACGATCTACTAAGGATGTGACTGTGAGGACTCGAAGACCTGAACTATTTGAGCGCCTTGGGTTGTTACAGGAATAGTGTTCCCCTGTTTGGACATACTGGCAGACTTTACCCCAGAGGACTCTACAGGGGAACTGTGATGAGGACGGACCTGCTCGGCTTGGAGTGCACTTACTGGAAATGTATCCTACAGGGAAGGATTTCACCATTATATCCAATTTTTCTATCATTCCAAGATTTAGTTTTTCGGAAAGACATTATTTAATTTGAAAAGATGAGAATTGTCTGCAGTCCATCATGTCTCCGACTGGACGACAACGTTAGAAGGACACACACATTTGTGTTGCTTTGATTTGTGTGTATTTCTGTGTTTGTGTGTGTGTGTTTTGTATTCGTGTGCGTCTGTGTGTGTATGCCTGTGTGTTTGTGTGTGTCACTGTGACCTTCTGTGTGACACGTTTCTGTGCTCATGACGTCCCTATCTTCTACCTGTCCTCGCGGCCCCACACCATTCCTAGCATCCACAGACTGAAACTCCTGTCTTTGAACAAAATGTGTCTTCTGTCCTGTGTGTCTTAGAGGAACCATTTGTTGTAGGACCCATTGCACTTGGTAGGGAGTGGGATACTTATGATCCCTGATGAACAGTCGGTCTCTCACAGAGTTTAGAGTGTATTGTGTGTGTTGTTTCCCAGATCAGCTGTCCGTCACTCAAAAGTGCCCCCCCCCTGCCTGATCTAAGTAACTGTGTTGGTTGTGTACTACTTTTAGTAAATGTGTACTGTGTGTCTGAGGGGAAACCAGTTGGCACCGTGATGTTAGATACGTTTTCATTACTTGAGGTAGACTCTTTTATGTCCCCTAGCAGTCCCTCCAAACAGGGAGACAGAGAGGGGGTAGCCATGTCCTTTATCTTTAGTGAAATACGATGACCCCCTGTTTACGCTCTGCACTTCCTCTTTAAGCACCATGTGGCTACTGCCATGGGAGAACCATGTCTACCACCACTTCTGCTACTATAACCTCAACTAACAGTTAGCACTACTAATGCTATGGCTGCCATTTCCCCTTAAACGCATTCAGGGGGATCCAGTTACTATTCCAACTTCAGGCCAAGGAAGTGCAGGGATGCTTACTGGTATGCTTGGTATGTACACAGATTAAAGCCGTATATCCCATATCATAGCCAGAAGTTTTCCATCTGGAACTGTATGTCTGCTCAGGTTGTTCTGGGAGGTCATTGATCTGCCTGTATAAGTAGATACTATAGTATTGATCCATTGGCCTATCTCCAGGCTCTGTCTCTATCCCTCACAGTCCACATGATCCTCTGCCCCATAACACTGTGGTGTTAGCACACACTCAGCACTGGAGGTTGCTAGTGTGCTCTCAGTACTACCCTCGCTCTCTCTCGCTCTCTCTAAATAAACCTTCCTTTTGCCCCTTTATCTCTTTCTATGCCTGCCTGCCGCTCTCTCTCTCTCTCTAAATATACCTTTCTCTTGCCCCTTTATCTCTTTCTATGCCTGCCTGCCGCTCTCTCTCTCTCTCTCTCTCTCTCTCTCTCTCTCTCTTTAAATATACCTTCCTCTTGCCCCTTTATCTCTTTCTATGCCTGCCTGCCTGCCTGCCGCTCTCTCTCTCTCTCTCTCTCTCTCTCTCTCTCTTTAAATATACCTTCCTCTTGCCCCTTTATCTCTTTCTATGCCTGCCTGCCGCTCTCTCTCTCTCTCTCTCTCTCTCTCTCTCTCTTTAAATATACCTTCCTCTTGCCCCTTTATCTCTTTCTATGCCTGCCTGCCTGCCTGCCGCTCTCTCTCTCTCTCTCTCTCTCTTTAAATATACCTTCCTCTTGCCCCTTTATCTCTTTCTATGCCTGCCTGCCGCTCTCTCTCTCTCTCTCTCTCTAAATATACCTTTCTCTTGCCCCTTTATCTCTTTCTATACCTCACTCTGTCTCTCTCTAAATATACCTTTCTCTTGCCCCTTTATCTCTTTCTATACCTCTCTCTCTCTCTCTCTCTCGCTCTCTCTCTCTCTCTAAATATACCTTTCTCTTGCCCCTTTATCTCTTTCTATGCCTGCCTGCCTCTCTCTCGCTCTCTCTCTCTCTCTCTCTCTCAATATACCTTTCTCTTGCCCCTTCATCTCTTTCTATGCCTGCCTGCAGCTCTCTCTCTCTCTCTCTCTCTCTCTGCCCCTCTCTCTCTCTCTCTCTGCTTCTCTCTCTCTCTCTCTCTGCCTCTCTCTCTCTCTCTCTCTCTCTCTCTCTCTCTCTCTCTCTCTCTCTCTCTCTCTCTCTCTCTCTCTCTCTCTCTCTCTCTCTCTCTCTCTCTCTCAATATACCTTTCTCTTTTCCCTTTATCTCTTTCTATACCTGTCTCTCGCTCTCTTTGATTGCTTGTTCTCCCACTCTATTTCTGAAAACTCCCTTTTCCCCACTTCCCTCTCTCTCTCCACACAGCCATTCACCCCCTCTCTCCGCCTCCCTCCATCTTGCCCGCTCTCTCTGTGTGTAGGACTCCTCTCTCCTCTGTCTCTCTCAGTGTTAGTGCAGTTCTGAATGGACATGGGGAAACATGTGTGCATGCTTATATTAACATGAATGATGTCAACTTGATGCAATGAAAATTAAACAAGTGATGCTTTAAGCAAAACCTGACAATGAACTTGATATTAATACTACTAATGATGAAAATGGAGACCTAGCAATCGTTATCTCTGTAATCAAAACAATGATTATAATTAACATTGTTTATCCTGTATGTCTTCATTAAATAGTTATTCCTGATTTAATTTTTGATTCTTTAAAAAATATATAATTTCTTCAGAAGTTTCCTTTTTTATATGGGTTAAATGGATAAATAGACATTTGAACAGAAGTGAGACATTCAGTCAGGATGCTTGTTTCAGCCAGAGAGCTAGGGGGAGGAGGGTGAAGAGGAAGATGATGTAGGTGAATGTGTGGGAGATGATGTGGCTGAATCATGGCTGATCATGGAAATAAAGGATATGTATCATCCAGCCTCATTCTGTGTGTGTTTGTTTATTAATCACTGTGTGTGAAGTAGGTGTGTGTGTGTGCCTTGTGTATTATGTACGTATACAGTAGCCTACACACACACTGGACCTATATATATAGTGGGGCAAAAAAGTATTTAGTCAGCCACCAATTGTGCAAGTTCTCCCACTTAAAAAGATGAGAGAGGCCTGTAATTTTCATCATAGGTACACTTAAACTATGACAGACAAAATTATTGCAGATTCAGTCTTCCCAGCCTGGTGCAGGTCTACAATTTTGTTTCTGGTGTCCTTTGACAGCTCTTTGGTCTTGGCCATAGTGGAGTTTGGAGTGTGACTGTTTGAGGTTGTGGACAGGTGTCTTTTATACTGATAACAAGTTCAAACAGGTGCCATTAATACAGGTAACGAGTGGAGGACAAGGAGCCTCTTAAAGAAGAAGTTACAGGTCTGTGAGAGCCAGAAATCTTGCTTGTTTGTAGGTGACCAAATACTTATTTTCCACCATAATTTGCAAATAAATTCATAAAAAATCCTACAATGTGATTTTCTGGATTTTTTTCTCCTCATTTTGTCTGTCATAGTTGAAGTGTACCTATGATGAAAATTACAGGCCTCTCTCATCTTTTTAAGTGGGAGAACTTGCACAATTGGTGGCTGACTAAATACTTTTTTGCCCCATTGTATATATCTGTATCCATACTGTATTGAATCTTCTTTGAACCTATAGGACCTTCCTCTCTCTCTTTCCTACCATGCATTATCATCGTGTGTAATTATTTAGTCACTTTGTCATGAATTCTTTATTGTGTCCTCACTTTATCTAAATGCAAAGTGGAGTGCTGCTGCCTGCCTTGAGTGTGTCTTTCTCTGGTCTGCCACCTACTGTTGCTTTGTGAGTCTTTTCTAGTAGTCATATAAATGCCAGGGAAGTCATGCAGTGATTATACCCTTATGAACTGAGCATTATAGTCATGCTCACTATCAGCACACTGAAACTCTGCTACACCAACCGAGGGGGAAGTGTGTGTGCGCGCTTGCATGCACGTGTGTGTGTGTGAGACAAAGAGAGAATAGTAAGGAAGGATTAAGAGAGTGAGGGGGAATGACACAGAGAAAGGGGAAGGCAGGATTGGATGAGGAGATGAATTAAAAAGACAAGGAATGGAAGCGAAAGAGTGTGTGTGTGAGAGTGAGTGTTTGTGTGTGAGGGAGAGGCGGAGGAGAACAGGTCTGTATATAGACACACTTGACTAGGGGCGAACGGGGCACCTGCAGCACTTTGACAGTGTGAGCAGCATGATAACAGTTCAGAACAACACACACACATACACACAGAAGTTCAGAAGCACCAGTTAGCACTGCTACAACACCATGAACTGCTGAGAGGGGGGGGGGGGGGGGGGGGGCTAGAGGTGGGTGAAGGGGCCGGGGGAACTGCTGTCTCCATGGCAACGTTCCCACCGTGCAAAAAAAATAATTTAGTCGGAAAGACATTTCACTCAGTTCAGTGAGCTGAAAGAAGCAGAGAGGGGGGAGAGAGAGACTGGGGGAGGTGTGTGCAATACATTACATATAACTGTTTCTATCACACTGGAGGGATTTATTAGGAAGCTGTCAGCTGCGCATTATTGCTCATATATTACACATTACTATATATAATGGTAATGTATTCTGTTATCTTATTAAATATGCATGTCATTGCTGTGGGTGAGCCTTTGGTGTTTTTGAATTTAGCAATGAAAGAAAGCAACGACACCATATAGATAAAGGGAATGTAAACCTCATATCTATGTGACAAAAATATAAATATTCACTGTGCGGTGTAAGACTCATCATATGCAATATGGCTACACTTTTCAGTCCACTCCCTATTCAATTTCACATTTTCAACTTAATGTTATGCCTTCAAAAAATGTCACCCCAGAATTAGAAATAACCTCTGTGTGTGTGTGTGTGTGTGTGTGTGTGTGTGTGTGTGTGTGTGTGTGTGTGTGTGTGTGTGTGTGTGTGTGTGTGTGTGTGTGTGTGTGTGTGTGTGTGTGTGTGTGTGTGTGTTTATTTGTGTTTTGACCTAATACTGTTTTACAAAATCAGTGTCAGTTATTTGTCGTAACCCAGTTCTGTCTGTATGTCAGGTGTATCAGTGTGTTGGTGGTGATTACCTGTTGAGAACCAGATGGTCCCCTCTCTCCCAGCTGGAGGAGCCGGTCAAAAGAGGGATTGTCTATACGACACACCCCCTAGAACAACCAGACAGGACAATCAAAGCACCTGATAGAGAAAAATGATCAAACCCCACAGAACAGTCCCCTAAAGCAATATGCCATTTCTCATCACCAAGAGGAAGTCAAAATACAACAGTGACTAAATTTGTTTTCCAACCACATCAGGAGTTGTAAGCTTTTCTAATTGCAGGAGAACTGCCGGTTCTGCCAATTGAATTTCAAAAGCAGTGACAAACTGCACTTCCCTCAGAGCTACAAAATACATCAAAGTCCTCTAGAAAGGGATGGACACACGGTCCCTTATACCGGAATTAATTTGGCCACTGTGCTTAAGTCAGAATGAAAGGCTGTGTGGGTTCAATGTGTTTGGGACCCAAGGATAGCCTTGGGCACACTCCTGGCCCTGCACAAACCCTGCTAAAGTCACTGGGAGCCGGCGCCCATGATGTGGCCCTCACTTGCTGTTTGCCCATGGCCTAAATAGAACCGCTGCCTCTTTACCACGCCTTGCACTGCTTTAAATTGGCTTAAATGGATTCAGAACATTGTTTCTGTGGGATTGAGTTTGATGAGCTCTGATGCGGTTTGCTGTTCGCTGGGCTGTGCTGACTGGCTCACAGTGCCACAGGGGAATAGATTATATTGAAGGACGAGAGAAACACAGCCCCCGTTGCGTTCCGTTCACAGGTTTCACTCGTGGCGCATTGTGTTGATTCGACAACAGGTTAGCTCGCTGAAGGCCGCCCCAGTAATTATGTGCTTATTTCAGCACAGAGGATAGGAGGTGATCGAGACATGTCCTGGTTATAAAAAGGTTACGTTGGCAAGGGGGTTAGGCAGAATCTGTAGGCCCATTTCACAACCTATGTAAACGTACAGGACGTATAGGTTTATGCTTGATGTAGTGGATACATGGACAAGGGGGGCTATAATCACTGATGTATCACTTCCTTGCCTGTTGTCTCTCAAATCATGCAGCTCACTGCCTTCAAGGCCTAGTCATTTTCTAAGACTGGCACACTGTGCTGACCTCTGGTGTAACAAGGCGGTATGGCATATATGGCAAATAAATAATATCTCATATATATTATATGTCTCTATAATTTTACTGTAAATGTCATCAATTTGGTATAAATGATAGGACTGTCACTGACTGTCAGGACTGTCAGTTACCGCTTAGGTTCCTCATGGCAGCCATAGAGAGGTCAATCAGTTCTTGATCAATTGCTCGGTTGTTGATTGAGCATCCCTTATGGTCCATTTTCAAGCTCAACCAGGCCTGAGATGTCGATAACAGAACGTTTGACTAGTGGTTTGTTTTCGGCACGGCCTACTTTGTGTGTCAAAATGACAATGGTTTCGTTTTATTAACTGTACAATTTAAGTATTTGGTCTCGTCTAAAACACAATTATTTGGCTGACGGCTAAATACCGCCAGGTGAGTAGCCCTCTAGCTAGCTGAACGCAATTAATGATTTGCTGATGGAAATCCTTTGGCTAGCATTGGCTTATGGCCACCTCGCTAATGCTATAATATCTACATGCCCACGATTAATGGAATTTCTACTTCGCTTACTAAAGCTTTTATATTAGTCTATTAAAATGTTTGACATGTTAACCACATTACTGTTAGCTGTATAACTTTATAGTGAATGTAAGAGTTGCTGGTAATTGATGTACAAACGTTAGCGGGAGCTAAGCTAACTTTGGCTGACTGGGGGTGTGTGTTCATTACGCCGATTCTACCTTTTACTCCAAACGGAAAACGTTTTGCCACGAACAATAGTTTCTATTAGGCGAATTAAGTTAGGACCCTTCCCGTTATTCTTTTTTTGCTCCCGTTTGGTTCTTAAACGGTTTCCGTTGCAAGACGTAATGAACACACACACACACGTAATTAGGATGCTTTGACTGAGCATAATCAGTAGCCGTGTTCCATCAGTATACGTTTATTTATAGTTGTCCAGCTAAAAACGACAAACGGAGTGTAGCTAATTATGCATTTTACGCCTGTCTAGTTCTAATCTTCTGCCTAAAGCACTATGCCTGATTTGGTTATTTTTCAATATGGACAACTGATTCTGGACTGATGGACAACTTTCCATCTGCTATTCCATGCATTTCGTTTTATCAAGATCGAGTGTTCATGTGAGGTATTGTTAAATAGTTAGCTGTCATAACGTAAACCTAGGTAACATATCACAGTATGTTATGCATACCTGTCACAACCGATAATCACAGGGAGAGCAACTTTTATTATGGCCCAGGAACTGATTCAACTAGTCAACTTTTTTCTCCATCTAGATCATGGACCTGCCCATTAAACCTGGCGCCAATCAAGTGGCAGACGTGGTGTTCGTCATCGAAGGAACTGCAAACCTCGGCCCCTATTTTGAATCCCTCAGAAAACATTACATACTACCTGCAATCGAGTAAGGGGACTTCAAATATACTTTTTGCTTCATTGGGTTATGTACAATATCGCTCTGTGGAGTCCTGACTTGGTCCCTGTCCCATCATCACAGGTACTTCAATGGAGGCCCTCCAGCAGAGACAGACTTTGGAGGAGATGTGAGTCTTAATTCAACTTTGTTTTCTCCTTACGGTTATTACTATTTATTTAGTCTTTATTTAAGAAGGTATGAGAACAACAATGCCAATTCTCTTCTCCTCTACTCTCAGTATGGAGGCACACAGTATGGTCTTGTTGTGTTCAACACAGTGGACTGTGCTCCTGAATCCTACGTCCAGTGTCACGCACCAACCAGCTCGGCCTTTGAGTTTGTCTCGTGGATTGACAGCATCCAGTAAGATTTGTTTTTGTAATGCCATTTAGAAGGACATGTTAAGATTCTTTAGTATTAATCTTCCTTGATCAATGTGTAACTTTGTTTCTGTCAGGTTCATGGGAGGAGGAGCAGAGAGCTGTAGTCTCATCGCAGAGGGTCTGTCTGTGGCCTTGCAGCTCTTTGATGACTTCAAAAAGATGAGGGAGCAAATGTGAGTTCTTTTTTTATTACTAAACTCAGCAAAAAAAAGAAACATCCTCTCACTGTCAACTGTGTTTTATTTTTAGCGAACTCAACCACTGAGACATAAATGGAACAAGTTCCACAGACGTGACTAACAGAAATGGAATAACGTGTCCCTGAACAAAGGGGGGTCAAAATCAAAAGTAACAGTCAGTATGTGGTGTGGCCACCAGCTGCATTAAGTACTGCAGTGCATCTCCTCATGGACTGCACCAATTTTGCTAGTTCTTGCTGTGAGATGTTACCCCACTCTTCCACCAAGGCACCTGCAGGTTCCCTGACATTTCTGGGGGGAATAACCCTAGCCCTCACCCTCTGATCCCAGGTCCTCTCTTCGCTGGCCATGGCAGAACACTGACATTCCTGTCTTGTAGGAAATCACGCACAGAATGAGCAGTATGGCTGGCGTCATTTTCATGCTGGAGGGTCATGTCAGGATGAGCCTGCAGGAAGGGTACCACATGAGGGAGGAGGATGTCTTCCCTGTAACGCACAGTGTTGAGATTGCCTGCAATGACGACAAACTCAGTCCGATGATGCTGTGACACACTGTCCCAGACCATGACGGACCCTCTCCCTCCAAATCGATCCCGCTCCAGAGTACAGGCCTCGGTGTAACGCTCATTCCTTCGACAACAAACGCGAATCCGACCATCACCCCTGGTGAGACAAAACCGCGACTCGTCAGTGAAGAGCACTTTTTGCCAGTCCTGTCTGGTCCAGCGACGGTGGGTTTGTGCCCATAGTTGTTGCCTATTGTGGACAGTCTGAGCACTGATGGAGGGATTGTGCGTTCCTGGTGTAACTCGGGCAGTTGTTGCCATCCTGTACCTGTCCCGCAGGTGTGGTGATCGGATGTACCGATCCTGTACAGGTGTTGTTACACGTGGTCTGCCACCGTGACGATCAGCTGTCCGTCCTGTCTCCCTGTAGCACTGTCTTAGGCATCTCACAGTACAGACATTGCAATTTATTGCCCTGGCCACATCTGCAGTCCTCATGCCTCCTTGCAGCATGCCTAAGGCACATTCACGCAGATGAGCAGAGACCCTGGGCATCTTTCTTTTGGTGTTTTTCAGAGTCCGTAGAAAGGCCTCTTTAGTGTCCTAAGTTTTCAGAACTATGACCTTAATTGCCTACAGTCTGTAAGCTGTTAGTGTCTTAATGACCCTTCCACAGGTGCATGTTCATGAATTGTAAATTGTTCATTGAACAAGCATGGGAAACAGTGTTTAAACCCTTTACAATGAAGATCTGTGAAGTTATTTGGATTTTTACGAATTGTCTTTGAAAGACAGGGTCCTGAAAAAGGGACGTTTCTTTTTTTGCTGAGTTTAGTAGACACACACACTAGCATATGTCTCTTGTCTCTATTAATCAGAGGTCAGACACACAAAGTCTGTGTGCTGCTGTGTAACTCTCCGCCATACCTGCTCCCTGCCGTGGAGAGTGTCAGCTATACGGGCTGCACTGCAGATAATCTGGTCAAGATCATCAGAGATGTAAGTAACATAGCACCTCTATCAGATAGCCTGTATAGACTACCCGCTGGGGCATTTTGGGGAATGATGTGACTTCTGTACTTATTAATGGCTGCTGATACCCCATAATAACCTTGTGCCTCTTCCTCAGAGAGGGATTCATTTTTCTGTAGTGTCGCCACGGAAACTGCCAGCGTTACGGGCGCTGTTCGACAGGGCGTCACCAGTCGGGGGACAGGTCGACCCCCACCCAGACTACAGCCAAGACCCCTTCCACATGATCCTGGTTAGGGGTATCTCACTTCCTGGTGAGGAGCAGCACTCAAAATACTTGACAGAGAACAGATTGTTTGAAGTCAATATCGGCCCATCAAATTCTAAAATGTTTCTTTCTCCAGTGTCATCAGGGGGAGGATCGGGCCCTCTCAAACCAATTCTACCCCCTCAACCCCTGCCTGTCAGTCAGCCTCCTCTTGGTCCCGCCTCGCAGGCTCCTCCACCAATAAGCACGGCCCATCCATATCAGGTACTGAAGATATGTTTTAACTTGGTAGCTTTTACCAGCCCATCAACATTGGATTGACAGGCTCTTAGCTGACACAGTGATCTCTCTCCCTCTCTTGCTGCCCTGTCAGCCCCCACCTTCCCTTAACGCGGCCCAGGCAGCTGCACAGATGGCTGTAGAGGCAGCCAACAACCAGAAGAGTCGCTGTGAGTACCAATAGCCTGCATTCTTCTATCCTCTCACCAGTATGGTTGATCATCAGCCCAGGTTGATTGTTAGTCTATTACAGGGGTGTTCACCTCTTACCCTACGAGGTCCGGAGCCTGCAGGTTTTCTGTTCTACCTGATAATTAAATGCACCGGGTTAGAATGGGGGGGGGGGGACAGTACGGAACTGGCTTCGAAGTCCAGAGTTGAATATGAGGGGTCTATTATGTCTGTTACCTTTTCTTTTTTGGCATCCCCCATCCAGTCCCAGGCATGGTCAATCCTGGTCCCCCATTCAGCGGTCAGTCAACTCTCCCATCTGTAGCAGGAGTGAAGTTGGCTCCCTCCAGTCAGCCCAGCCTATCCACAGTCACCATAGTTTCCACACCCATGTTGCCTCAGCAACAAGCCCCTCCCCCACAGCAGCAACAAGTCCAGCCGCCGGGACAACCACAGCCCAATCAGCAGCAGCCAGTGCCCCCTCAGCAGCAGCAGCCCACAGCCAGTCAGCAGACGCCCCCATCCTCACAGCCTGGCATGGTGAGGCCTGTCCATATGCTGCATCATCTTCCCACAATACTCCACGTCAATATTCAACTTCTCTGCCTCCAGTCAAGTTGTCTTTCTCTCCATCGAACGCTTTCTCTTTCTCATTTTCTTCTGATAGCCTGGTGTGTCTGCAGCCCAGGCAAATCCGATTGGGGGGCAGCAGCAAGGCGTTGCCAATAAGATTGTAGCATGGAGTGGAGTATTGGAGTGGCAAGAGGTGAGGGAAACTAGAACTTGGTGTAAACATGTTGCTGAAGAGGTCTATACTTCTTGTATTTGTGTGTTCAAGTCATCCTCTGACCTTGTAAGGAAATGTTATAAGGTCTGCAACAAAGCTATGCTTGGAACTGATTGAATCAACTGTCATTGATTGTGATGTGAATAATCATACTATACCTTTGTGATGGATTTCACCTCCGGTCAAAGTGATGGAGTTACTTGACATGGTTGAACCTGTTGTAGGGGAACATGGATTTGAATGATCTAAAATACTAATCAACTCTGGAGATGTTTGTGTTTCCAAGCCATTTGAAAACCTGACTTGGTCAATAATCACTAAGTATTGACTGATTTGCACTACTTCTTCTGTGATAGCTGTTGACCATGAAACTCTATCACACAACAATGTGCAGCAAGCCTACACACTGTAACCAACACACAGTTAGACCACAACATCCCCAAACACGTGGACAATAGACATAGTATTGCCACAGGTCACTAAAGTGCATCTGAAGTCACGTATCAATAGATGCAGCATTCAGGTTAGATTTGTATATCTTCCTTGTTCAGGTCAGGATATTGCTGGATCATATCTTAGTCTCCTCTAATCCACCAGAGTCCTCCCAAATGCTGTACAGTACACATATAAAGAACCCATACATCTGGTCTTTAATCCCAACACAATGCAGTAGTAATGGTCAACAGGGACTGCAGCAGAGCTGACCGATCTGGGATTGATTAACTATTGATCCACTATTGATCCCCTGAAGATGAACGCTGCTTATTTTCCTGTAGGATTGGCGCCATCCATCCTCTTCACAATGTTCCACTGGCAGCACTGTTTTGCATGTTGGGTAATTTCTAACATGGAGGTTTTTATTCAAACGGTGCCCCTGGGTGTAGGACCGAAGCCCCCTGGTCACTCTGTATGCTAACTTCCAAACCTCTTCTTCCATTTCTCCAAACATTCCTCTCCTCCCTCCCTACCTCCCCCACCCTCTCTCCATCCATCACTTCAGAAGCCCAAAGCCTCGTCTATGGATTCCAATACCAAACTCACTCGCTCCCTGCCCTGCCAGGTGCAAGTCAACCAAGGAGAGAACCTGTGAGTGTTTCACTGAAACTATCTTTGATATCATGCCAGTGTCAGCTGCACTGATTGGTCATTGTGTGTGTATTGCTATATGTATGGAGAGTTCTGATTGGTTTGTTCCCTGTTCTTCATGACAGAAATGCCGACCAGTGGCCACAGAAGCTCATCATGCAATTGATCCCACAACAGCTACTGGTGAGAGAACCCTCTCTGTGTGTGTGTGTGTGTTGTGTGTGTGTGTGTGTGTGTTCAGAAATGACTCGATGACATTGAGAATACAGACATCTAAATAAAGTCTTTCTCCCTCCCCAGACAACACTCGGTCCCCTCTTCAGAAACTCTAGAATGGTTCAGTTTCTCTTCACCAACAAAGATGTGGAGTCACTAAAAGGTCTTTATCGTATCATGGCCACTGGATTTGTAAGTCCAGCTCTTCTGCTTCACATGCTCTATTTTTGCTGCCATTTGTCCCTATCCTTTTCTGTCTCAATATTCAATACAGTGGAGTCTCAACAATAGACATCAGCGGTTCCCTCCATTGTGCACTAGATGGACTAGGCAGATATAAATAGGCTGCAGTAACACTCTGAGAACACTAGAGGGGGCACCATGTTCATTTAGTAAAGGGCTACAGAGATTTTCAACGCTGTCGGGCGTCATAGAAAAACTGCATGCAGCCTGTGAGATTTACCCAGGTCCGATTAAATTCAGGTCAGGTTGACTGGTTTTGTGTCACTTGAACTATGACGAGGGCTGTGACAGACTGACAGACAGTTCTGACCTATGTCCCCCCTCTGGCTGCAGGCGGGGTGCGTCCACTTCCCCCACAGCGCCCCCTGTGAGGTGCGGGTGCTCATGCTGCTCTACTCCTCCAAGAAGAGGATTTTCATGGGCCTCATCCCCAACGACCAGAGTGGCTTCGTCAACGGCATCCGACAGGTCATCACCAACCACAAACAGGTCCAGCAGCACCGCTCGGTGAGTCATACAGACACGGGTCATCAACAACCACAAACACTGCTCGGTGCGTCAGACAGACAGGTCCAGCAGCACCACTGTGACTTAGGAGGGAATGAAGGGATTCAACCTGGAGAAAAGGGGGTAGTATACGCGCTAGTGACTGGAGCTATACTAGCCAGCACAGTGGAAGGGCTTCCCAAGAGCAGTCTTGGGCCAATGAGGTGGTCAATTTATTTTTGTACCTTTTTTAACTAGGCAAGTCAGTTAACCTCTAGCGACGAGCAATCCGGGATCGTAATTATAGCCTCAAGCTCATTACCATAATGCAACGTTAACTATTCATGAAAATCGCAAATGAAATTAAATAAATATATTGGCTCTCAAGCTTAGCCTTTTGTTAACAACACTATCATCTCAGATTTTCAAAATATGCTTTTCAACCATAGCTAAACAAGCATTTGTGTAAGAGTATTGATAGCTATAGCATAGCATTAAGCCTAGCATTCAGCAGGCAACATTTTCACAAAAACAAGAAAAGCATTCAAATAAAATCATTTGCCTTTGAAGAACTTCAGATGTTTTCAATGAGGAGACTCTGTTAGATAGCAAATGTTCAGTTTTTCCAAAAAGATTATTTGTGTAGGAGAAATCGCTCCGTTTTGTTCATCAAGTTTGGCTAAGAAAAAAACCCCAAAATTCAGCCATTATAACGCCAAACTTTTTTCCAAAATAACTCCATAATATCGACAGAAACATGGCAAACGTTGTTTAGAATCCATCCTCAAGGTGTTTTTCACATATCTATTCGATGATATATCATTCGTGGAAGTTTGGTTTCTCCTCTGAACCACATGGAAAAATGCATGCAGCTGGAGATTACGCAATAATTTTGACGGGGGACACCAAGCGGACACCTGGTAAATGTAGTCTCTTATGGTCAATCTTCCAATGATATGCCTACAAATACGTCACAATGCTGCAGACACCTTGGGGAAACGACAGAAAGTGTAGGCTCATTCCTTGCGCAATCACAGCCATATAAGGAGATATTGGAACAAAGCGCATTCAAAATCTGGGGCATTTCCTGTTTGAAATGTCATCTTGGTTTCGCCTGTAGCATCAGTTCTGTGGCACTCACAGATAATATCTTTGCAGATTTGGAAACGTCAGTGTTTTCTTTCCAAAGCTGTCAATTATATGCATAGTCAAGCATTTTTCGTGACAAAATATCTTGTTTAAATCGGGAACGTTTTTCATCCAAAAAATGTAATAGCGCCCCCTAATGCATAACTGGTTAAGAACAAATTCTTATTTTCAATGATGGCCTAGGAACAGTGGGTTAACTGCCTTTGTTAATGGGCAGAACAACAGATTTTCACCTTGTCAGCTCGGGGATTTGATCTTGCAACCTTTCGGTTACTAGTCCAACACTAACCACACCTGCGGAAAATGTTTTCCAGTTTGAGAGCACCGCCCCTTGTCATTTCTGGTTTGATCTCGATTACAGCCAACACAATTCTAACAACCGTTAGGATACCGTGTTTTCCTTCAGGTTAACATTTAGCGTGCAGATTTTGTGACAAACGGAATGCCTCAGTTACAAATCCAACCTGCCTGTGGTCTACATGACTTTATATCCTCACAGCCTTTCTGCTCCCATTATAGTTGATGCCGCCTGTCTACTCATGCTGCAAATTTAAGTGAAAAACATGTTAGACCATGTGTATTTAGAGAAGACGGAGACCTTGTGTCCTATTACATATTCAAAGCTGCATTGCTAATGGAGAATTGCTATGGCAATCTCAACACAATTCAAATTTCAATTATTTGATCATTGTTTGGGGTATTTTTTTTCTAGACGTGGCTCTGGAATAGTGTTACTGGTGATTTAGATATGATTTTATAACCGTGAAAGACCCAAATTGAATATTTTCCCTGAACCATACAGATGACTTGATGTTAAAGGTCCAATGCAGCTGTTTTTCTCTCAATATCAAATCATTTCTGGGTAACAATTAAGTACCTTACTGGGATTGTATTCAATTATAATTATGGATGGGGTTAGAAATAATTTCACTATTGGAATAGTTTCATGAATATTTTTCAGATATCTGGATATTCTAAATACATGTGGTTTTTAAACTTTAACCTGAGCACTGCTGCCTGAAGGAGAGAGGCTGGTGCACTATGCTGCAGAGGGGGCAGTGTATGTGAGATGGGACCGGAGGGAGAGAGAGAGGCGGTTATAGTTAGCTAGGCTAACAACAACCTACTTGTTGGTTGCTCGTTGTAGCCTACCCCTTCTCATTTCGCTAACTTTTAATTACATAATTTTATTCCATCTCGCATGTATTAGTAAACTCACTCCACTTTCTACACATTGAGACTCTTCGCAGCTTTGATTGGCCAACATAAATAACAAGCTACACAAGAAGGATACCTCTTTTTTTCTTCTTCTGGGGAGCATGTCATAACTACATTGTAAAGTTTGTTTTATTAAAAACTACAGAAAATGTTTTATTAATTATTTGAAATGTCACATTTAATTTGTAAAAGGCTTTTTCAGTGTTAAAATCGGCCTATATTGTTTTTTTGTTGATAAAATTAATACTCACAAGTATTTGAATACATGCACATCCCTAGTTAAAATGGTCCAAAAATAGCTTCTTAGCAAAGAGCATTTTCTTAAGCTGTCTGAGTGGAGAGGGGAAAACTTAACTAGCTGTTATTGGCAGAGAGGTTTGGAACTCTCTTATTGGTCTATTATCTAATTTACTGCCTGGTGATATCACCAGGTAGGCCAAAACGCCAACCCACCAAAACAATATTTCAGATGGTCTTTTAAAACAGCTCTGACACTAAAAGAGCATTATCATAATTTTCATAGTACTATTCCAACCTCAGTGTGTAAAACAGTAAAATCACATTTTGACTGCACTGGGCCTTTTTAATGTGTGCTCTGGGTGTTTTTAGGCAGGCTGCTGAGTTAAATAGGAAGTCCACAGGGAAGAGAGAGGAGAAAATAGAGGAGAGGAGATGGACAGCTTTTATCCTGAGAGACTGCAGATCCTAGATCAGGGGTGTCAAACTAATTTACCCCGCGGGCCACATTCTGTCTTCACTGAGGTCTGGAGGGCTGCACTTCAAATGGGTAATATTTCCTCGCCGTCAAAATGTGCAAAAATATTCCTCCATCACTTTTGGAATTTTCGATGCTCCCTGACTGTCTAGCTTTCGTTGACTGTTAGCAAACTGGACAGAGTGAAGAGACTAAATGTAGGTCAATTATAATTTATACACAGTTTCGATTTTGTTTTAGTCATTGCAATGTCAATTGAGATTGGTTTTCCCCCGAAAAAATATTATAGATTTTAAAAAACTGCAGGCAGGTTTGAATCATCTTGTGGCCTTGATTTTGACACGTCGTAGATGGTGCTGTTGTCTCATTCAGTGCCAGGATTAGACAGGTTAGGATAGGCAGGAATAGCATTATAAGTATGTGTCACAGTTTATAGGGATGTTGGTTACACATGTAAACCTTACATTAGAAAAGTTACCTTGTTGGTTCTCTTCTCCAGTTAGGTTCAGGAGGGCCGATGCCAGGGCCACCTGGCCAGGTTCAACCCAATCAGAACTTCCTCAACCGGCCGCAGGGGCCCATGCCTGTCTCCCATGGCAACGTGCAGCAGCAGGTACTGTGATTAATCCTGTGGTGTCTCAGCTTGTGCACTCCTCATTTCCTCCCTCTCCCCTCACACACTCCTCCTGTCTGCATCTCCTGTTTCTATTGTCCCGCAATGACTGCATGTCCCGCAATGACTTTCATCTCCTCCCCTTCTGCACCTTCTCTTCCTCCCCTTCTCTCTCTCCTCTGTTCAGTCTGTGGTGGTGGGCATGCCCTCTGTTAGTCAGGTCACTCTGATGGAGGAACAGCAGAGACAGGCCAACCTGGTGAGACTCTCACACATATACACAAAAACTCTCACCCAAAATACATGTTTAAAAAATGCACTGAACTTTACCAGGCACAAACTCTCCTTGTGCTCGTTTTGGCACCTGCCTGGTTGGTGAGCAGCTCCTCTCCACTCTGCATGTGTTAGCTACTCTCTCACACTGTCTCAATGGGTGCTCACTGCTACCAATATAGCCTGCCCAGCATGTTCTGGGTTCAGCGAGTTACATTCGGCCTGTCTCTTTTTAAAGTGAACCCGGTACACCGTTCCAATGAATCATATGTACAGAGCCTTCAGAAAGTATTCATAGCCTTTGACTTATTTGTTACAGCCTGAATTCAAAATGGATTCATTGCTTTTTTTCTCACCCATCTACACACAATACCCCATAATGACAATGTGAAAATGTGTTTAAAAATGTTAGCAAATTTATTGAAAATGAACTACAGAAATATCTCTAACCTAAGTATTCACACCCCTGATTAATACTTTGTAGAAGCACCTTTGGCAATGATTACAGCTGAGACTGTCTGGGTAAGTTTCTGGACTGTACTATATTTGCCCATTATTCTTCTTCAAATTCTTTAAACTCTGTCAAGTTCATTGTTGATCATTGATAGACAGCCATTTTCAAGTCTTGCCATAGATTTTCAAGCCAATTTAAGTCAAAACTGTATCTAGGCCACTCAGGAACATTCATTGTCGTCTTGGTAAGCAACTCCAGTGTAGATTTGGCCTTGTGTTTTAGGTTATTGTCCTGCTGAAAGATGAATTCCTCGCCCAGTATCTGTTGGAAAGAAGACAACCAGGTTTTCCTTTATGATTTTGACTGTGCTTATAGCTGTATTCAATTTATTTTTATCCCAAAAAACTCCATAGTCCTTGCCGATGACAGGCATACACATAACATGATGCAGCTACCACCATGCTGTAAAATATGAAGAATGGTACTCAGTTGTTGTATTTTCCCCAAACATAACACTTTGTTTTCAGGACAAAATGTTCATTTTCTTTGTCACATTTTAAGTGCCTTGTTGCAAACAAGATGCATGTTTTGGAATCTATTCTGTTGGACATAAGACTGAAAAAACACCAGCAAATCATCTCCAAGTGTTTTTAATTTTTGAAATCTCCAAACTATTCCAATGTATAATAGAGAGATATATGTGATTGTGTATAAATGTAAGCAAGGTTTGAAATGATAATATTTTAGTCAAATATTATCTGTTCGTGCTTCTTGCGGTCAATTTGAAGTCTACAAATTATTTGTTATTATGTTCTGGCCGCTGAAGAAAAAATCGTTCCCCGGCTGAATGTAGTTTATGATCCCTGCTGTACAGGTTTCCATTCTCCTATCACAACCATTCAACTTTTTAACTGTTTTAAAGTCACCGTTGGCCTCATGGTGAAATCGCTGAGCAGTTTCCTTCACGGCAACTGAGTTAGGAAGGACGCCTGTATCTTCGTAGTGACGGGGTGTGTTGATACACCTTCCAAAGCCTATTTAATTGGGGCAGCAGGGTAGCCGAGTGGTTAGAGCGTTGCACTAGTAACCGAAAGGTTGCAAGTTCAATCCCCAAGCTGACAAGGTACAAATCTGTCGTTCTGCCCCTGAACAGGCAGTTAACCCACTGTTCCTAGGCCGTCATTGAATTTGTTACATTCTTGCCTAGTTAAATAAAGGTAAAATAAAATAAATAACTTCACCATGGATATTCAGCATCTGCTTTTTAATATTTATTTTATTATTTTTTACACATCTACTAATCTTTGCGAGGCATTGAACAACCTCCTTGGTCTTTGTGGTTGAATCTGTGCTTGAAATTCACTCCTTGATTGAGGGACCTTACAGATGGTTGTACTGTGTATGTGGGGTACAGAGATGGTCTAGTAATTCATAAATCATGTTAAACACTATTATTGCACACAGTGAGTGCATGCAACTTATTATGTGATTTGTTAAGCCAAGTTTTAGTCCTGAACTTATTTAGGCTTGCCATAAAAAAAGGGGTTGAATACTTATTGATTCAAGACTTTATTTATTTATTTTCTAAAAAATCTATAGAAACAAAATTTAATTTTGTGTGTAGATCAGTGACACAAAATCTAAATTCAGGCTGTAACACAACAAAATATGGGGAAGGGGTGTGAATACTTTTTGAAGGCACTGTATTTAAAGTCTCACTCTACTTAGTCCTCTTATCTCTCCAACCTTCTTCTAAACCTCTGGCTCTCTGCTTCCCATCCAGATGACGATGAGAGCATCCGGCGCACCTAATCAGCAGCCACCTGTCACCGGTGCTCCGCCCAACCAGGTCGCTCAGGGTGGACAGGCCCCGCCCCAGGGTGCCATGCTCCGCCTTCCAAACCCAGGAGCCAATCCGCAGCTGCGCAGTCTCCTCCTCAGCCAACAGCAGCCAGTAAGAACACAACAGTTAACTCTACCAGCCTTGACCGTCATTCATGAAATACATTTGTTGTTATAGTGCATCGTCTTGTAGCCAGGGCTAGATCACCACTGCACACTCTAGAAAGGCTTCTAAATATGTAATACTTGTCTCTATTGGTTAATGATAATGAAGGTCCTACCTACTGTATGATTGATGGTAACCTAGGTGTTGTGTTCCTGTCTCTCAGCAGGGTGGTGTTGGTCACATGCAGGGCATGATGCCTCACCAGGGGCTGGGAGGGCAGCTGGTCCACCCTACTCCAGGAGCGGGCCCCCAAATGCAGGCCCAGTGGAGACAGCCCCTGGCAGGTTAGCTACAGCCATGGACCCTTTTACTCACATCACACACTGTAAAGACAGTTTGGAGCTAGACATCAGTGCAAGGATTGACTTTAGAATGCAATCTGTCATTAGGAAGCAATTGTTTCCTAATGAATGAGCTTTTGTGTGTAAACTGCTAAATTCAAAAGGGAGGGTGATTGAACATATCTCTCCCATCCGTGCCTATGGTTATCAGACTGAAACTGGGCTATATGGTGTTGACACCAGCCGCAGGATGAATTGAGGATGTCACAGATTAGAGTGATGCTGTCTCATAGAGTATGTGCATGGTGCCTTTCACTTTGCTGCAACCTGATAGCTGAACAGTTTAGACTCGCACTTCACATTCTTGGTTTTTGCTCAAGTCTGCTCTAATGCTGTTTACTTCGTGCGTCGCTGACTCTACCTGTAACTCAACAGTAGTTAATATGTAGTTTATTACCACTGTGTTTATGATGATGTAATCAATGCACATGTTGCTGTCCCAGGTTAACTCTCTCTCCTCTCTCTCTCAGGTCAGATGATGATGGCTGCTGGTCAGAGGGGCCCTGGAGCCCAGCCCCCCGGGATGCCCCAGGTGTCTTCCGTCATGGAGGACGAGATTCTCATGGACCTTATTTGAGTTTGGACCCAAAAAGACTACATCCCCCAGCAACCAGCATTTTCAGTTTCATCATGGGGGCAGACTGGGAGATGTAGTTTTCCTAGTTTCTACTCTGGCTTTCTTTTATTTTATATCAAAAGTTTGTACTGTAGAGTTATTGGAGATGAGGGGAGGACAAGGCAGCACCCACTCTCATACATATGCACACACACACACAAACACACACCCTATCACACACCTAATGAAGCCAACGCAATGGGAGGACAGTGTTCATTACACTGTTGTGTGCTTGTATGGAAACCTGTTTTGCATTAATTTAATTGTTTATATGAAATGTATTTTTTATTGAGATTTAACTTTTTCTGAAGTTGTGTTTTTGAGCTATATTACATTGTTTTATTGAGATGAAATACATACATTTTTTCAAGGAGCCAACCAATGTGTAGAGTCCTTTTTAAAAGTGAGTATACACATAGACCAGGGCTCTCCAACCCTGTTCCTGGAGAGCTACCGTCCTGTAGGTTTTCACTACAGTCCTGTTCCTGGAGAGCTACTGTCCTGTAGGTTTTCACTACAGTCCTGTTCCTGGAGAGCTACCGTCCTGTAGGTTTTCACTACAGTCCTGTTCCTGGAGAGCTACCGTCCTGTAGGTTTTCACTACAGTCCTGTTCCTGGAGAGCTACTGTCCTGTAGGTTTTCACTGCAGTCCTGTTTCTGGAGAGCTACCGTCCTGTAGGTTTTCACTGCAGTCCTGTTTCTGGAGAGCTACCATCCTGTAGGTTTTCACTACAGTCCTGTTCCTGGAGAGCTACTGTTCTGTAGGTTTTCACTGCAGTCCTGTTCCTGGAGAGCTACCGTCCTGTAGGTTTTCACTACAGTCCTGTTCCTGGAGAGCTACTGTCCTGTAGGTTTTCACTGCAGTCCTGTTCCTGGAGAGCTACCGTCCTGTAGGTTTTCACTACAGTCCTGTTCCTGGAGAGCTACTGTCCTGTAGGTTTTCACTACAGTCCTGTTCCTGGAGAGCTACTGTCCTGTAGGTTTTCACTACAGTCCTGTTCCTGGAGAGCTACCGTCCTGTTTCTGGAGAGCTACCGTCCTGTAGGTTTTCACTACAGTCCTGTTCCTGGAGAGCTACCGTCCTGTAGGTTTTCACTACAGTCCTGTACCTGGAGAGCTACCGTCCTGTAGGTTTTCACTACAGTCCTGTTCCTGGAGAGCTACCGTCCTGTAGGTTTTCACTACAGTCCTGTTCCTGGAGAGCTACTGTCCTGTAGGTTTTCACTACAGTCCTGTTTCTGGAGAGCTACCGTCCTGTAGGTTTTCACTACAGTCCTGTTCCTGGAGAGCTACCGTCCTGTTTCTGGAGAGCTACCGTCCTGTAGGTTTTCACTACAGTCCTGTTCCTGGAGAGCTACCGTCCTGTAGGTTTTCACTACAGTCCTGTTCCTGGAGAGCTACCGTCCTGTAGGTTTTCACTACAGTCCTGTTCCTGGAGAGCTACCGTCCTGTAGGTTTTCACTACAGTCCTAATCTAGCGCACCTGATTCTAATAATTAGCTGGAGCAAAAACTTGCAAGACTGTAGCTCTCCAGGAACAGGGTTGGAGAGCCCTGACAGATTGATCTGTGCCTGAATGCCTGTTATCCAACTCTTTCTGACAGTAGTCTGTCTGAATGTGTGTGTATTAACACTACAGCAGTGTGTGCGAATGACTAAAGTAGACACACCGATATATAGTTTAAAGTGTGTTTCTGCCAAATGGTGTCAGTGTTAATTCTAACTACTCCAATATGTTGTGGAACCATACCGAGGCCTCCTGTGCCAAGTAGTTATACCAGATGGCGTCGCTTGGCCATGTTTTCCCTGGCATAATGCACAATCAGGCTGACCGCATGCGCACATGGCAGTGTCCACATATGTGCCCAAAATGAGCTTCACACGGCTAAAAACAGACTAAACACACATACACATTGCAGACACTCGCATAACTCAACTCGTCCATTAAATATTGTTGGCAATAAATCCTGTAGCGTGTATTATACACAGACACCTGTACTAACTGCACACAGTCCAGTGAGCTGTATACACATGCTGCAAAACTAAACATTATGTACACTTGAACCGTATTACCCCACAGACCAACACATTGTTAGCCCTATGCAGATGCACAGACAGGAAGTGATGTCAGTCCCTGTCACCAGGGAGACGGAGATGGTTGCTTAGATACCATGACACTGGGTTCTTGTTTCTAAGCTTTTTTCTCCACCTCTCCCTCACGTACTCACACAGACGGAAAGACAGAGACACTGACTAGTCCCCCAGTGGCTGGCGTTCATCTCTCACCTGCCTCCCTCCTTCCATCACTGGTCGACCCTGTGAGCTGACATTCTCTCTTTCTCCCTTTCTCTTCTCAGTCTTTCTAATGGGCTGAGTTAATATCTCTATTTCGACATCACTGCGTGTCCTTTAATGCCAGCCACACGTCTCTGAAATGATGCTTCTACCATATGAGCAGGGAGTAGCAGAATAGTACGCATGAGACTAAAAGTAAAGTATG
The DNA here is from genome assembly GCF_002021735.2 of Oncorhynchus kisutch. NCBI lineage: Eukaryota > Metazoa > Chordata > Actinopteri > Salmoniformes > Salmonidae > Oncorhynchus > Oncorhynchus kisutch. Next base: position 81,627,407 of record NC_034179.2, on the reverse strand, counting down.
ATGATTTTGTTGTGATATATATTGAGTTGATAGAGCAGATGTGACAGGCTCTTTTTCCTATGTTATTGAATGGGATTGTTGACGCTGTTTTTCTAGCTGTGGTTTGTCCGTCCTGGTTGTCAAGGGGACAGTGGGCCATTGTGTGAGCCTGGGTGTTTATAGGGCCTGGAGATGGAGTTTATTGGCCTGGTGGCAGAAGTAGTGTTGGGCCTGATGGGGTTTATGGGCCTGGGGGCAGAGTTTGTTTTATGGCATGCTGAAGGAGAGGAGGAGTGTTATCAGGTCTAGCGGTGAGTGGATGTGTTTTTACTGCCTTCTGGTACAGCTACATTTAGCCTGGAGAGGGGATCATATCATGCCTTAAATTGGATTGGTCTTTACTTTTTAGGGCCTGGTGGTAGAGGTACACTGGGCCTGGTGGTGGAGCTACACTGGGCCTGGTGGTGGAGCTACACTGGGCCTGGTGGTGGAGCTACACTGGGCCTGGTGGTGGAGCTACACTGGGCCTGGTGGTGGAGCTACACTGGGCCTGGTGGTGGAGCTACACTGGGCCTGGTGGTGGAGCTACACTGGGCCTGGTGGTGGAGCTACACTGGGCCTGGTGGTGGAGCTACACTGGGCCTGGTGGTGGAGCTACACTGGGCCTGGTGGTGGAGGTCAATGCTGCCTAATGGATGTGGGGTGCCAGATGGTGTTTGTGATGGAGGAGGTCTATCGACACAGTGGTGAAGATGCAGGCTTGGTTAACTCTGTGTCAGAGTGCAGCTCCTCTTTCAGAGTGTAAAGCTAAGCTTCAGAGCATGGATGGATCCTAGCCTGGCTACTCACAAGAGATTAATGTTGAATTTGGTATGTATCACAGGTTGTTGTCTACTGCTGGGGTCCATGTTGTTAACCCATCAGATAAAGACCAAAGGTCTCCCAAGGCCCCCAGATGATGCAGAGTGTTCAGCTCTGAGCTACTGAGGAGAGAAACGGGGTGCCTCCCGCTCGGCCGGTGTGTCTGGCTCACTTCATACCCTACAGTCCCTGGTGTCCACTCAATCAGTCATTTATAGGCTGCCCTGACGGCCAGAACAGAACCCAGCGCCGGAGAGAGGGGGTCACTCCTGATCATACAGCCTGAGCAGACACTGCGGTACAGGGACACAAACGGGGACGGAGAAAGAGAGTTGGATGGAGGAGTGGACGTGTGTGTGGCTCTTTTTAAATGATGAGGGTGGAGAGATGAAGAGATTGGAGGTGAAAAGAGAGCGGTCTATATCAAGGGTGAGGGAGATTGAGAGGTTCAAAGTGGAGAAAGAACAGTCAATATCAAGAGGCAGTGATAGAGATCCAGGCAGACAGACAACAGCTCTGTGTGTGTGAGAGAGAAGAAGAAAGGGAGAGGAGGAGGGAGGGATGTGGTGTGTGTGAGTTAGAGGGAGGGATATCCACTGCACTGTTGTGTGACTGGAAATTTAATAGAGAAAGGGATGGAGGGAGGCATGCAGGGGAGGGGAGGAGGAGGAGGGGAGAGCGATGCAATGCAAAAGCACTGCACATTGGTATGGAATTCCAGGGGACATCTATAGGCTGTGAACAATGGCACACCGTTACTGCAGAGAGAGATGGAGGGGGTAGGGGACAGGAAGGAGAGGAAGAGGGAGAAAAAAAGCTAATCGTATAGATATGTCAGTGGAGTGAGTGCTCTATTGTGTACTGCAGCGAGTGGGACTGGTGGGGTAAACGGAAGAGAGACGGTGGGGGGTAAGGGGTTGGGGGGGCAGCTTAGGCCATGTACATAATGGGGGTATTAAGTGGGCACCATTCCAAACACAGACCTTAGAGGGAGCCCCAATCACATGTAACATACTGACTTTCATGAAATGGTCCGTTACTCACATGGAATGACAAGGAAGGTATAGGGAGATAGGACATGACAGTGAAGCAGGCTGTGTTCGCACAAACAGAAGTTCTGTCCAGTGTGTGTGTGTGTGTGTCAGAGAGAGAGAGAGAGAGAGAGAGAAGAGTGGCTGTGAAAAAGACTGATTCACCATGTCTGAATATAGAACGTTATCAATTCACCACTAATCGCCCATCTGATTATCCCCTGCCACCCCTTCTCTCCCTCTCTCTCTCTATTGCATAGACACAGTCTCTCATTGCATTGACCTCTCCTTCCTCTCTGTCCCCCAATCGCTGTCTCCCACTGACACGCCCCCTCCCATCATGAGTATCACAATATTGATCTCATATTTGAGAGAAATCATACTAAATGGAGAGAACACAGACCCGCTCTGAAAGATTCATAGCAATAAGTGAATGTGTGTGCTGGGGGGTGGGGCTCTAGGTACTGTATGTGCTTGATCGTTGCCAAGGGAACCTGTCAGAGCCAAATAGCAGAGAACGTTCCCTAATAAAAGCACACGTGCATCTCTACCTTCCCCCTCTCACACACACACTCTCTCTATCCGTCTCTCTCTCTCACACACACTCGTTCTCTCTCCCAATCTCTCTATCCCCTCCTCTCTCACATACACCCAAACACTATTTTTCTCTCTATCCCCCTCACTTTAGGGTGGCAGGGTAGCCTAGTGGTTAGAGCGTTGGAAAAGTAACCGAAAGGTTGCAAGTTCGAATCCCCGAGCTGACAAGGTACAAATCTGTCGTTCTGCCCCTGAACCCACTGTTCCTAGGCCGTCATTGAAAATAAGAATTTGTTCTTAACTGACTTGCCTAGTAAAATAAAGGTGAAATTAAAATATAAAAAAAACACACAGATGCACATTTATCTTCATCAGCTTTCTGGCAGGATTATATGTATTTCCTGGAGGCTGCTAAGGGGAGGACGGCTCATAATAATGGCTGGAATGGAGTCAATGAAGTGGTATCAACCACATGGAAACCATGCGTTTGATACCATTCCATTGACTCCATTCCAGCCATTACTATAAGCCTTCCTCCCCTTAGCAGCCTCCACCATTCACAACTGCACATGCTTTTCGATCTAAATCAAATCAAAGTAAATTGTATTTGGCACACAATACAACAGGTGTAGTAGACCTTACAGTGAAATGCTTACTTACAAGCACTTAACCAACAATTCAGTTTTAAGGAAATACAAAAAGAAAGTATGAGATAAGAATAACAAATGATTAAAGAGCAGCATTAAATAACAATAGCGGGGCTATATACAGGGGGTCCCGGTACAGAGTCAATGTGTGGGTTCACTGGTATCAAGGTAATTGAGGTAATATGTTGTACATGTAGGTAGAGTTATTAAAGTGACTATGCATAGATATAACAGACAGTAGCAGCAGCATTCCAGTGGGGAGGGCAATGCAAATAGTCTGGGTAGCCATTTGATTAGCTGTTCAGGAGTCTCATGGCTTGGGAGTAGAAGCTATTTAGGAGCCTCTTGGACCGCTTGCCATGCGGTAGCAGAGAGAACAGTCTATGACTAGGGTGGCTGAACCCACACATTGACTCTGTACCGGGAACCCCTTTATATGCTCTTATGCATGTTTCAGTGTTACTTGCCTGGAAGCAAGCATAGAAGTTATTTAGCTTGTCTGGTAGGCTCTGTCACTGGGCAGCTCTTGGCTGTGCTTCCCTTTGTAGTCTGTAATAGTTTGCAGGCCCTGCCACATCAGAACCGGTCGTCCATTAAACCCAGTGAAGCAGTGAGAATATGTGTCTGGCATGATCTGCTATTTGTGACATGTGACAAATGTGTGTTCACCTTCACACACCTGCACCCTATAAAGCTTGGGTAATATGGCCACCTTTTCAAAAACACAATTTGTTGCGTCTTGGAGTGTGTGACATTCATTTGCGCAACAACTTTGGCATTAATTTAATTATAGTGATTGATATTGTTGCTCCAACTTTGAGAAAGTAAACTATTTAGTACAATAACGTGTTTAGGACGCTGCTGGTGTATGAATCTATATAGCAAAAGGCATTGCGTCCTCGTTACATCGCAATGAGAGGAGTGGGATGTGCACCACCCAAGCGCAATACGGACAATAGTAAACACCTACGCGTTGGATACAGGGAATGTCAAGGTGCATCTACACAAGAGAGGTGCAGTACTTAATTGTATAAGAAATACATATATATATATATATAATAAGAAAGACTAGCCTACATATTTAATTAAGTTATTTAAGTTATTAATCGTCCTGCCTGTCCTGACTCCGAGACAAGGGAATATAATCCTATTCAACCAGACTGGTCTCAATCAATGGGAGAAGGTTCATTTTCTGTTGTTTGTTGTAAATTCTCATCCCTTCCAGCCGTGCGCGCGTGTTTATTAGTCGGCTACGCATGCCTAGAGAAACGGACATGTTTCTATTAGATGTCTATATTTATCCTCAACGATTCGTATTTACACGAAATAGTTTACTAGGCCTATGATTCGTCATGATTTTTCAATCACCCACTTTCGGTGGTTGTATTTTTCCATCTGGCCATGTAAGATGAACGGGCTCTGCTTTCTTAGGTCGGGAAAACACGGCACTGTGGTACAAGCGCCGAAAAAGGGTGAATCAATTTGAGAGAGAGAGAGGGCGGGTTGGAGAGCGAGAGAAAGGACGAGAGTGAGAGAGGGAGAGGGGAGAGAAGACGTTGACTATAGGCTACGCCTCTGCAGTTTAAGGAATATATCAAAAGGAAAGGTAAGATTCATTAAATGGTATCAGAGTATAAGGGACGTTATTCGTGTATCGCATGTTAAACAAATCCCGTGGTTTGACTTTGGATTCTCAGCTTTCATATGGCGGCGTTGGGGTATGACCAGCCTATTCTTTATCTACTGAATAGTTTTCGCTGTTCCAATATATTTCATTTGCGGTTGTCGTTAACGAAATGAATGCGGTGGTGTCTGTATGTCTGGGTTTGTGCGCTCGTTCGTCTGTGCGTGCACGCACAGTAAACTAATAAATGTTAAGGCTATTGCTTTAATAAGGACCGCGTTTCAGAGTTGATAGGACGGAATATCAACCATGTTTCTGGAAAGAAACAAGCGGATAGCCTACATTATCGTCCTGAAATGTGAGGGGTTTCGGCGCCTTTAACCATGAATTGTGGCGAGACGATACATTTAATTTGGTGAGAGTGCGTACGAATGAAACAGGAAAGTCAAGTGATTCGTGTACTTCATACTTAATTCATAAGAAGACATATGCCCGTCTCGTTAAATTGCCTGTTTCTGACATTGGTGTCGTGTCTTTGGCAAATGGCATTGATAACAATTGATAAATGCACAGGACATTAGCCTAATTAAAATAAATAAATAATTGCCTATAATTAAAATAATTGTATTGTTATGGCTCGTATTTCACAGTTCTGCTGAGTAGCCGAATGTGTGGCTTATTAAATATTTCCTATTCAATAGGCCAATAGTTCTGAGAAAGTTATTAGGCTATACCCACTGGGTACAGGCGTCTATTCCACGTTGGTTCAACGTAATTTCACTGAAATAACGTGGAAGCAACGTTGAGTCAACCAGTGTGTGCACAGTGGGTACTATTAAGCCACATTATTTGCGGTCATCTGTTTCGTTTGGTTATTCTCTCTTGACAATGATTAGTGTCCCCAAATAGTGTGAATAATGCGGAGGCACCGTGCGCTGCACATGACTGAGGCATGCAGGTTAAGCCACTATAACTGTGGCCCACAGAGGAGCCCCTCTGATTGAGAACAAGGAGCAGGTAGATTAGGGTTGATGAATGAAGATCTACCGCCTCTATCTGCAACACAACGATACGGTTACGAGCGGATTGAAATGCTGATGTGCAGCAGTGTGTTTTGGGTGGGCAGTCTGGCAGAATGAGATTGCTGCCTGGCACAGCAGTCAGTGGGTACAGTTTGATTTCGTGAGTTTATGATAGGGGCTAAGTTATTAATGGGGCGTTAGGGGGGCAAAGTGGAGCACTGGGCAGGATTAGATTGAGGGTGAAGTGTGTTGTGCGATAGGTGGTTAGGCTAGAATGGGGAGAGGAGAGTGCTTTAAAAGAGGCCCTTCAGGCACTGGTCCTGGGCCAGTTCTGCCTCAGCTGGTGGTGGATGGCTGAAGTTGGATTTCAGCCCCAAGCTAATTTTGGAGCAGTGCTCAGAGGCATTTCTGTTTGAGATATGACTGGGGAAAAGCTGCCATTCTGAGAATGAAAAGTTATTTAATAGTGGAGTTGGACTTAAGGGTTAAATATATGGAATGGAGAGCAATTGACAGGACAAGTTAATAAACCAATAAATACACAACTTTAGAGAGAATATTTTCCCCAAGAAACCCCAAGTAGTGAGCAAAATGAACATTTAAAAAAAAAAAATAATTCTACATGTGTCTGACTTTACACTCATCTCTGGTCCACTCAATCGTCCAAACCTCATCCACTGCTGGTCTTAAACATAGACCCAGTCCCATAAACCAGTCTCACTGCTCTTACATCTGTGGAGATAGTGGAAATTGTTTTCATTAAACATTGGCACCATGTCAGATGTGATGCTTGTTAGTACCTAGTGTATCACTGCTTCACTCTTAATTGCTCAGTGAACGACTGTGATGTATGCCATTATAACTACAAGCCTCTGTGCTTATTCTTAACCATTTGGCTTGTAACTACAGATGTAAAAATTTAAGATGACGTTAAGTTTTTAATGTTTCTCTTATAGCAGATTGTTAAAGTGCTCAGATCAAACGGGGCCTGTTAGTACATGTGAGGTGGAGCTGTGTGGGTAATCGAAGTGCACATCCCTCTCCTCTCCACTCATAGGACCAGTACAAGTCACAGAGTGGCCCTGGGAGGAGGAGAAGAATGTCACTTTAAATATCACATTAGAGACAAGTCCTTTTAGCCAAGGGCAGGGTTTTAAAAAGATCAAGACATCTCGTAGTTGTAAAGACAAGGATAAATCTAGCTCTTCAAACACACACACGTTGTTCTTTCCCTTCCTTCATTCATTCCTTCCCTCCCATCCCCCTACCAAAGATATTCCCTAAAAATGTCCTTGAGATGAATTGACATGGATTAAAACCAGACTGGGTCAAAAGGTGACCAATAGCAAGTGGTGGACAGTCAGAGATAAACAAGAACATTATTTATTAAGCATTGTCCTCTATGGATTGAAGGGTTTAGACATAATTTCCCCGGGCTTCACACTCCAAGCAAATCCAGAAGCCTGCTACACTGAATTAGTAAAGGCCTTGGAACTGTTAGGGATCTGTCATGTAGCTGTGGCCCAGGCTGCCTCATAATCCTTTTGAGTCTTGACAGTGCACAGCCATTGTCACCTCTTTACCTAATATGCATATTATTCAATTTAAACAATGTCATGATTCACAAGGAAAGGTTAACTCAGATTACTTAATAGCATGCAAGTGGAATATTTTATTCAAGACATAGTTGACCTGCTGTAGGACATCCCATGAATTTGAACTCTTACCCCATTCACCCAAACTGAGTTGTTGTTGTTAAGGAGCACTGACATAATTTTGTTTGTCCCAGTCAGCTATCTTTTAAAATAGATCTCACTAGATTTTAATATACATCTCACTAGATTTTAATATAGAGCTCACTAGACTTTAATTTAGAGCTCACTAGCTTTTAATATAGATCTAACTAGATTTTAATATAGAGATCGCTAGATTTTAATATAGATCTCGCTAGATTTTAATATAGAGCTCTCTAGATTTTAATATAGAGCTCACTAGATTTTAATGTAGAGCTCGCTAGATTTTAATATGGAGCTCACTAGATTTTAATGTAGAGCTCACTAGATTTTAATGTAGAGCTCACTAGATTTTAATGTAGAGCTCGCTAGATTTTAATATGGAGCTTGCTAGATTTTAATATAGAGCTCTCTAGATTTTAATATAGAGCTCACTAGATTTTAATGTAGAGCTCGCTAGATTTTAATATGGAGCTCACTAGATTTTAATGTAGAGCTCACTAGATTTTAATGTAGAGCTCACTAGATTTTAATGTAGAGCTCGCTAGATTTTAATATGGAGCTTGCTAGATTTTGATATAGGGCTCAGCTAGATTTTAATATAGATTTGAATATAGAGCTTGCTAGATTGTAATACAGAGTTCACAAGATTTTGATATAGAGCTCACTAGATTCCAATATAGAGCTCAATAGATTTTAATATAGAACTCACTAGACTTTAATATAGATCTCACAAGCTTTTAATATAGAGCTCGCTAGATTTTAATATAGAGGTCGCTAGATTTTATTATAGGGCTCAAATAGATTTTACAGTAGAGGTCACTAGATTTTAATATACAGATTGCTAGATTTGAATATAGGGCTCAGCTAGATTTGAATATAGAGTTTGCTAGATTTTAATACAGACTTCAGAAGATTTCATTATAGAGCTCACTAGATTTGGATGTAGAGCTCACTGGAAGTTAATATTGAGCTCACTAGACATTAATATAGAGCTCACAGAATTTGAATATAGAGCTTCACAACAGTATCTCGGACCTGCCTGGTGTGTTCCTTGTTCTTCATGATGCTCTCTGCGCTTTTAACGGACCTCTGAGACTATCACAGTGCAGGTGCATTTATACGGAGACTTGATTACACACAGGTGGATTGTATTTATCATCATTAGTCATTTAGGTCAACATTGGATCATTCAGAGATCCTCACTGAACTTCTGGAGAGAGTTTGCTGCACTGAAAGTAAAGGGGCTGAAAGATTTTGCGTGCCCAATTTTTCAGTTTTTGATTTGTTAAAAAAGTTTGAAATATCCAATAAATGTCGTTCCACTTCATTATTGTGTCCCACTTGTTGTTGATTCTTCACAAAAAAATACAGTTTTATATCTTTATGTTTGAAGCCTGAAATGTGGCAAAAGGTCGCAAAGTTCAAGGGGGCCGAATACTTTCGCAAGGCACTGTAGATCTCACTAGATTTTAATATACAGATTGCTATATTTAATATAGGACTCAGCTAGATTTTAATATAGATTTGAATATAGAGCGTGCTAGATTTTAATACAGAGTTCACTAGATTTGATTATAGAGCTCATTAGATTTTGATATAGAGCTCAATAGATTTTAATATAGAACTCACTAGATTTGAATATAGAGCTTGCTAGATTTTTATATAGAGCTCACTAGATTTGAATATTGAACTTGATAGATTTTGATATAGAGCTCACTAGATTTTAGTATAGAGCTCACTAGATTGTAATATAGAGCTCACTAGATTGTAATATAGATCTCAGTAGATTTGAATATAGTGCTCACTAAATTTGAATATAGAGCTCGCTAGATTTGAATATAGAGCTCACTAGATTGTAATATACAGATTGCTAGATTTTTATGTAAATTTGAATATAGAGCTTGCTAGATTTTATTACAGAGCTCACTAGATTTTATTACAGAGCTCACTAGATTTTATTATACAGCTCACTAGATTTTATTATACAGCTCACTAGATTTTATTATAGAGCTCACTAGATTTTATTATAGAGCTCACTAGATTTTATTATACAGCTCACTAGATTTTATTATACAGCTCACTAGATTTTATTATACAGCTCACTAGATTTTATTATAGAGCTCACTAGATTTTATTATAGAGCTCACTAGATTTTATTATAGAGCTCACTAGATTTTATTATAGAGCTCACTAGATTTTATTACAGAGCTCACTAGATTTTATTATAGAGCTCACTAGATTTTATTATAGAGCTCACTAGATTTTAATAATAAACTCACTTGACTTTAATATAGAGCTCACAAGATTTTAATATAGATCTCAGTACATTTGAATATACAGTGGGGCAAAAAAGTATTTAGTCAGCCACCAATTGTGCAAGTTCTCCCACTTAAAAAGATGAGAGGCCTGTCATTTTCATCATAGGTACACTTCAACATTGACAGACAAAATGAGGGGAAAAAATCCAGAAAATCACATTGTAGGATTTTTAATTTATTTATTTGCAAATGATGTTGGAAAATAAGTATTTGGTCACCTACAAACAAGCAAGATTTCTGGCTCTCACAGACCTGTAACTTCTTCTTTAAGAGGCTCCTCTGTCCTCCACTCGTTACCTGTATTAATGGCACCTGTTTGAACTTGATATCAGTAGAAAAGACACCTGTCCACAACCTCAAACAGTCACACTCCAAAATCCACTATGGCCAAGACCAAAGAGCTGTCAAAGGACACCAGAAACAAAATTGTAGACCTGCACCAGGCTGGGAAGACTGAATCTGCAATTGGTAAGCAGCTTGGTTTGAAGAAATCAACTGTGGGAGCAATTATTAGGAAATGGAAGACATACAAGACCACTGATAATCTCCCTGGATCTGGGGCTCCACGCAAGATCTCACCCCGTGGAGTCAAAATGATCACAAGAACGGTGAGCAAAAATCCCAGAACCACACGGGGGACCTAGTGAATGACCTGCAGAGAGCTGGGACCAAAGTAACAAAGCCTACCATCAGTAACACACTATGCCGCCAGGGACTCAAATCCTGCAGTGCCAGACGTGTCTCCCTGCTTAAGCCAGTACATGTCCAGGCCCGTCTGAAGTTTGCTAGAGAGCATTTGGATGACCAGAAGAAGATTGGGAGAATGTCATATGGCAAGATGAAACCAAAATATAACTTTTTGGTAAAAACTCAACTCGTCGTGTTTGGAGGACAAAGAATGCTTGTATCCAAAGAACACCATACCTACTGTGAAGCATGGGGGTGGAAACATCATGCTTTGGGGCTGTTTTTCTGCAAAGGGACCAGGACGACTGATCCGTGTAAAGGAAAGAATGAATGGGGCCATGTATCGTGAGATTTTGAGCGAAAACCTCCTTCCATCAGCAAGGGCATTGAAGATGTGTGGCTGGGTCTTTCAGCATGACAATGATCCCAAACACACCGCCCGGGCAACGAAGGAGTGGCTTCATAAGAAGCATTTCAAGGTCCTGGAGTGGCCTAGCCAGTCTCCAGATCTCAACCCCATAGAAAATCTTTGGAGGGAGTTTAAAGTCCGTGTTGCCCAGCAACAGCCCCAAAACATCACTGCTCTAGAGGAGATCTGCTTGGAGGAATGGGCCAAAATACCAGCAACAGTGTGTGAAAACCTTGTGAAGACTTACAGAAAACGTTTGACCTCTGTCATTGCCAACAAAGGGTATATAACAAAGTATTGAGATAAACTTTTGTTTATTGACCAAATACTTATTTTCCACCATAATTTGCAAATAAATTCATTAAGTTTTAATATAGGGCTCAGCTAGATTTTACAATAGAGCTCACTAGATTTTAATATACAGATTGCTATATTTAATATAGGGCTCAGCTAGATTTGAATATAGATTTGAATATAGAGCTTGCTAGATTTTAATACAGAGTTCACAATATTTGATTATAGAGCTCACTAGATTTTGATATAGAGCTCAGCTAGATTTTAATATTGAACTCGCTAGACTTGAATATTGAGCTCGATAGATTTTGATATAGAGCTCACTAGATTGTAATATAGATCTCAGTAGATTTTAATATAGTGCTCACTAAATTTGAATGTAGAGCTCGCTAGATTTTAATATATAGCTCACTAGATTTTAATATATAGCTCACTAGATTTTAGTTATACAGTAAAGAATAAAGGAACATCACTGTGTTAGCAAGCCCACAGATTCCACACAAGCCCCTGGTTGGCTGTTTGCCCCTATGAAGAGTAGAGCGGACAGGTCAACTATGCCCAGTTGGCAGACTAATTTGAACTGCCAAAACCAAGCTGAGAGTCATAACTTTGTTGTTGTCACAAATTAAGTGTGGGATGGGAGATCTCAGTCATATGAGAAATCAGGCCAGCCTGCACTTTCATTTCAGAGTCACATCACTGCATAACTGATGAGGCAGATGAAAACAAGCAAACAGGAACAGGGGAGATTACACCTGCACACCTTGCCAAGAGCAAAGCTGTCTGGGACTGGGAGATAATGCCTTAACCTCTCAGGGCTCTTGTCACCTGAATCAAGTGCTTTCAGACTTGAGCATTGTCAATCTGCACAGTTCTGTTCACCATTTTGGAATGTTATGTTAGAGAGACAATACCACAGTAAGATGTGTGTATTTTACTGGATAAATGTGTATGTGTGTGGGTGGATGTGGTTGTGTGTGTGTGTGAGAAACTTTTGACTTTTTAAAAGAAAATATCTAAAATATTTAATAGAAAATAGGGGGATATAGATGAGACTGGCCCTATTCTCAATAGGGCAAGAAGTTGGCTGATCTCTATGTAGGCTGGGATTGTCATTGATTGATAGCAGCCCAACTTGCTGGTGTCGACAGGATGGAGGTTGAAGTTGACTGCTAGCATGCTGGAGAGACTTGCTGATCAGCTATGATAGGCTGATTTTGTGGGAACAACCTAGGGCTGTCCCTGAATAATGCAGTGTGATGAACCGCATGGCATTACAGCCTCTGTTATCATGTCACACATATCAGCATTTGTCCCCACATGTGCCTATACATTGTCCCTTCATGTGCCTATACATTGTCCCCTCATGTGCCCATACATTGTCCTAACCACAGGAGGGAAGAACAAAGATCTAGGTTTCCTTTTGCATGATCTGGCATCACTTCAATCTGAATAACCAGAGTCTGGATATTGCATGAGCACTGACTGACCCATTCTCAGCAGAGCTGCTAAGCCATCTGCCACTGATGACAGAGCAGATATAATTAGCTGTGATTGGTTTGATTGAGTGTCCAGCCTTGGCCTGGGTGTCGGCCCTTCTGGGGCCATGATGACTGGCATTAATAATTGAAAAATAGTTGGGGAGAATGACAATGGTTAATGATATCAAATGAATACCATAATCCATTGAGTTGACATCATTAGAAATAGTGGAATTTCCCCTGGGGGGGATGTGCTCATGTCTATGTACCTTACAGCAGGGGAGTCTGCGTAGAGACTGGGAGCCATAAATGGGTTAGCTTATTATGTTAATGAAAGGTACTGTGGGAGTGACAGTGGTCGGCTCTACTAGACCGCTGGGTAGGGACCGCTGGGTAGGGACCGCTGGGTAGGGACTGCTGGGTTGGGACCACTAGGTAGGGACTGCTGGGTAGGGACCGCTAGATTGGGACCGCTGGGTAGGGACCGCTGGGTTGGGACCGCTGGGTAGGGACCGCTGGGTAAGGACCGCTGGGTAGGGACCGCTGGGTAGGGGCCGCTGGGTAGGGACTGCTGGGTAAGGACCGCTGGGTAAGGACCGCTGGGTAGGGGCCGCTGGGTAGGGACTGCTGGGTAAGGACCGCTGGGTAGGGACCGCTGGGTAGGGACCGCTGGGTAGGGACCGCTGGGTAGGGACCGCTGGGTAGGGATTGGGGGCCATAGATGGATTTCCTTCATCTGCTCCATGGGAGTGACAGTGGTCGGCTCTACTAGACCGCTGGGTAGGGACCGCCGGGTAGGGACCGCCGGGTAGGGACAGCTGGGTAGGGAACACTGGGTAGGGACCGCTGGGTAGGGACCGCTGGGTAGGGACCACTGGGTAGGGACCGCTGGGTAGGGACCGCTGGGTAGGGACCACTGGGTAGGGACCGCTGGGTAGGGACTGCTGGGTAGGGACTGCTGGGTAGGGATTGGGGGCCATAGATGGTTTTCCTTCATGTGCTCCATGGGAGTGAGAGTGGTCGGCTATACTATAAGGTTCGACCATGTGTTAGTAAAGCCGGTCGCATAATGGAACGCGATCATGCTGCTGCTCACTCATGTGTCACATGGGTGACTGGAAGCGGGAGGGTTACGGTTGGATCATGTTATTAAAAATTGGTTGGGTAATGAAAGCAGTCGGTTTTACATGGTTTGGTCGTATATTGGCTAAGCCGGTTGGGTGATGGTAGTGGGGTGGGGGACTTTGGTTAGATCACGTGTTAGTAATGAAAGTGGTCATTTCAGTGACCTCTCTTCTTTGGAGCCATGGCAGCTTGGCTGCATCAAGGCACAATATCTTGAGGGAGTTTTTTTTCGGGTCAGTGGCAACATAAGAGCTCAATACAGCCATGCAAAGTCAGACAAACTGAGGCTAGGGGCTTTTCCTCTGTCTGCTTGACTGGCTGTGTGTGATCAGAGAGCACTACAGTTAGCGCCTGCATGCCTGTGAGGATGATGTTTATTACAGTGTAATGGTGATGATGATAATGGTAGTAATGCAGCAACTAGACATTGCAATGATCTTGCCATGATTATGATGACCACAAAGCATCATGGAGTGGCAGGTAGCCTAACGGTTAACAGCATTGGGCCAGTAACCAAAAGGTTGCTGGTTCGAATCCCTGAGCCAACTAGTTGAAAAATCTGTTGATGTGCTCTTGAGCAAGGCACTTAACCCTAATTGCTCTGGATAAGAGAATCTGCTAAATGACTAAAATGTGTGGTATTTTACCAAGTGGTATTTTTGGTTGACCGTTTGGTAAGGTCACTGTTTGGTGAGGTCACTCCAACAATGCTCAACAAGCTGAGTGGGAACATGACTGAGAAGGACACATAGGCAGAGGGCTACACATCCAGGCTGGTGATGTCACAGGGAGAATGTGACAGTGGGGGAGAGCAGCCCCCAGTGTCTCCTAGTAGAGCTCTCTGAAGGCCAGAGAGGAGCAGGCAGGCTGCAGTTAGTGACGTCATACATGATTACTGCGATAAATCACTGATTCTGCCCTATGGTTAGGAAGGATGATTATTCTGAGTGCCATGGTGAACAACACGCACGCCTTTATTATTTTATCTCTTCTCAGAGGTCTGCTGGATGGGGTTATATGGAGACTGTTGACTCAGTTGTACTCATTTATTTATATATTTTGCTATTCTTGCATTTGTTTCTCTCCTAGTTTTTTACTGGGTGCAGCAGCACCAGTGAGTGAGAGCCCCAGCCCCCAGGCCAGGCCCCAGTCCTCAGTGTGAAGTGATGGAGCTGCCCCGTGTTGGGAACTGCAGAGCCAGGTGACGGACACCCCTGCTGCTGAAGTGACGGAGACACGCAAGATGGTGAGTGAGCAGGTCACTATGGCAACCCGAGTCTGCGCGAGCGCTTCTATTTCGCACAGCGTGGGAGAGAGGGGTGGAGAGAGATCGTGGAGAGGGGAATGGTGTAGAAACCAGCGGAGGAGAGAGGAGAGGTGTGGAAAGAGCAGTCGGACTGAAAGGGGTGAGGAGAGAGAGACACAAGCATTATACAAAGAGAGGATTGAAAGATCAGAGGAAAAGAAGAGGGATGATAGAGGGAGTGGATGGAGTAAAACTAAGTGAGATGTGAATGATGGGGTGAGACCAAGAAGGCATGTTAGAACAGTAAAGCAGAAGGAAGGGATGACAGGGACGTGTCCTGTGATAAAGAGGTGCCCTGCTGTCAGGTATTACAAGCTTGTTTCTTTCCTGTTTCCTCCTCCATATTCTCAGCCAATACCTTTTTCACTCCATATAAAGTACGTTTTCCATGTTTCTCTCTCTCACTGTCCCTCAATTCATCCATCTATCCCTCCATTTCTCTCTCTCTGTATCTGTCTCTAACTCTCGTAATGATTTTGTTGGCACGGCACTCTGCTGTGATAAAGACTGACATGGTGTCAGTCTTGGTGACTGGTCTCCATGGAGACGTCCATCTGTCAGTCTGTGTCAGTGTTTCCTAGGCGAATCCTTATCGTGTTTCTCAGTGAGGGTGTTTATCTGTCTGTGTATTAGTCAGTGTGTCAGTCATAGAGCATGCTGGGGCAAGGCCTGGACGGATGGAGGAGTGTTACTTATCACACAAAACATATACACACACAAATACACACACTATGCTTATTTGTCCAAAAATTCACACACTCTCACACAGCACTGTAGGATCTTAACGCACCCACATATGAAATGTGCCGTCACACATAAGGATATACATTCAAAAATGCACATATAGCACTGTAGACACACAGAATGTTACACACATAGAATGTAGACACACACAGAATGTGACACACACAGAACAAGTGAGGATAAATGCACAAACACATTCTATGCATTCTGTAAAACACATCATATTTTAACCCCACAAAAACAACCCTACACACATGCTTGCGTGCTTTTCCCCTGCAGTGGAAAAGGCAACTTGAAAAACAAGGTTTGACGGAAAAAATGCTGAAGCAAGTTCTCACAAAAATAGCTTGGAGCAACAAGCAGTGCTGAGCTATGCTGTGTGCGGAGGGGGCTTTGAACAGAGCCGGTGAAAGGGAGCCGTTTACATGGCTCTGTAAATGGCTGAGAGACATGTTGATGAACGGCTGACTCCGGCTTCCCCCTCAGTGCACAGGAATTGAGTGTATCAACATGCTTAACACCCTTAAATATGGATTAATTGTTCACAAAATCGGCATCTCGCAACTAAGGCTCCGGAACAGAGAGGACAGTGATCATTTGAACAGAACGTTGGTTCACCTACAGTGCCTTCAGAAAGTATTCATACCTCTTGATTTTTTCCACATTTATATGTGTTACAGCCTGAATTCAAAATGGATTAAATAGATTTATTTCTCATCCATCTACACACAATACCCCATAATGACAAAATGAAAACATGTTTTTAGAAATGTAAGCAAATTTATTGAAAATGAAATACCGAAATATCTCATTTCAAGCATTCACATCCCTTTGCTATGACACTCCAAATTGAGTTCAGGTGCATTCAATGTCCTTTGATCATCCTTGAGATGTCATGACAACTTGGAGTCCACCTGTTGCCAATTCAATTGTTTGGACATGATTTATAAAGAAACACACCTCTCTAAGGTCCCACAGTTGACAGTGCATGTCAGAGCAGAATATATACCATAAAGTCCAAGGAACTGTCTGTACATCTCCAAGATTGTGATGAGGCACATATCTGGGGAAGGGTATACCACAATTTGTAGAGTGTTGAAAGTTTCCAAGAGCACAGTGGTCTCCATCATTGGGTGGGTGGGGGGACTTCTTATAGCTGGCCGTCTGACCAAACTTAGCAACCGGACCAGAAGGACCTCTCTGACAGAACTACAGAGTTCCTTGGCTGAGATGGCAGAACCTGCCAGAAGGACAACAGTCTTTACAGCATTTCACCAATCTGGGCTTTATGGGAGAGTGGCCAGACGGAAGCCACTTCTGAGAGAAAGGCACATGACAGCATGCCTGGATTTGCAAAAAGGCACGTGAAACACTGATAGCATAAGGCAATAGATTGTGTGGTCTAATAAGAGAAAAACGTAACTCTTTGGCCTGAATGCAAAGCGCTATGTCTGTAGAAAGCCAGGCACTGCTCATATAACACCATTCCTACCTTGAAGCATGGTGGTGGCAGCATCATGCTATGGGAATGCTTTTCATCGCCAGGGAGACTGGTAAGGATAGAGGGGGAAATGAATGGAGCCAAATACAGGCCAATCCTTAACACCATGAAGTCCAAGGAACTGTCCATACTTCTCCAAAATAGAATTGTGATGAGGTATATATCTGGGGAAGGGTATAAAACAATTTCTAGTGTGCTTCAGAGTGCAAACGACCATATCAAATCAAATTTATTTATATAGCCCTTCGTACACCAGCTGATATCTCAAAGTGCTGTACAGAAACCCAGCCTAAAACCATAGACTGGGGCGAAGATTTATGTTCCAACAGGAGAAGGACCCCAAGCATACAGCCAAAGCAACGCTGGAATGGCTTCAGAACAAGAATCTGAAAGTCCTTGAGTGGCCCAGCCAAAGCCCAGACTTTAATCCCATTGAAAATCTGTGGAAAGACATCTGCAAGGAGGAATGGGAGAAAATCCCCAAATCCAGATGACTCAAAGCTGATACAGACATACCCAAGATGACTCAAAGCTGAGACAGACATACCCAAGATGACTCAAAGCTGAGACAGACATACCCAAGATGACTCAAAGCTGAGACAGACATACCCAAGATGACTCAAAGCTTTAATTGCCAAATGTGCTTCTACATTGACTCAGGGGTATGAACACTTTTGTAAATTAGATATGTCTGTATTTCATTTTCAATACATTTGCAAAAATTTCTAAAAACATGTTTTCACTTTGTCATTATGGATTAGTGTGTGTAGGTGAATTTTTGAATTCAGGCAGTAACACAACAGAATGTGGAAAAAAATAAGGGGTATGAATACTTTTTGAAGGCATCTAGTGAATGTTTGTCATGATCATCGTATGAGTGAGACCAAGGCGCAGCGTTGTATGCGTACATTCTCTTTTAATGAATGAAACACTTAACAAAAAACAATAAAACCAACGAACGAAATGTGAAGCTATACAACTTAGTGCAGACAGGCAACTCAACATAGTCAAGATCCCACAACACAAATGAGGAAAATGGTTACCTGTCTTTGATTGGGAAACATATCAGGCCAACATAGACATACAAAAACCCCTAGACATACAAAAACCTTAGACATACAAAAAGTAGAGTACCCACCCTAGTCACACCCTGACCTAACCAAAATATATAGAAAAACAGAGATATCTAAGGTCAGGGCGTGACAATGTTAGAGTTAAGATGTTAACATTGAAAGGTCTTTCATCCCGGCATGCAATGATGAGTCGTATGAAGCTTGCAGTGAGGGATTTGAACATGTGGGGAAGGTAATGTAATGTGTGCTAATGGGAGTGCTTTAGAAGGGTGATGAACACACTGACTTTTAATCTGCTGCTCATGGCCCTCTCTCAGAAGGAGAGGAGGGCTAGCTCTCTCTCTCTCTCTCTCTCTCTCTCTCTCTCTCTCTCTCTCTCTCTCTCTCTTTGTCCTGTATGAGCAATTCTGAATAGATCAGGCCTTCACTTTGCATCCTGAATTCAAATGAAGCACACAGACTGTGTGTGCATTGAGAGAGACTGCTTGATGTGTCTACGTATAGAGTGAGTGTGTGTGTGTAAAGTCCAGTGAATGTGTAGTGCTAAGTCTCAACAAATAAAGTCTTGCTTTACAATTTATCCCGGCTATTTTGAAGGTGTTAAGGTTTGTCTCATCATTTATAAATCGAGAACTCTGCAATATTTATTCAATGACTTATGATACATTATGTTGTATCATAATTTGCATAAATATGGATTACCAACCGTCCAAAACGGATGTTGCCTCTGACATACAAAAATGTGCTTTATAGAAACCTGTGTGGGTAAAAAATGCGGGATGATGGTTGAAATCAATATGCAGCACAATAGTAGTGTTTTCAGCTGAATCTGGTAGCTGACCTCCTGTGCCTTTAGCCCAGGTAGGGTATTGACTGCTACCATTGATTTACCTGTACTAACATCCCCACTCGAACCCTGTGCACAATATTTCAATAACCTGGGGGCTTCCTCCCCTGAGATCCACATAAATCAGGTATTACTGAGCCAACTCAAAGCAGGAAGTTACCACACTGTTATTCACGCTGCTTATAGCACACCCTGAATTGTGTGTGCGTGTGTGTGCGTGTGCATGTGTGTGTGTGGGCATGTGATGTCAGCTGTCATTCAACAACAAGGGTGGAGGTGTATCAGGGTAGGGGTGGAGGTGCATCAGGGTAGGGATGGAGGTGCATCAGGGTAGGGGTGGAGGTGCATCAGGGTAGGGGTGGAGGTACATCAGGGTAGGGGTGGAGGTGCATCAGGGTAGGGGTGGAGGTGCATCAGGGTAGGGGTGGAGGTGTATGAGGGTAGGGATGGAGGTGTATGAGGGTAGGGATGGAGGTGTATCAGGGTAGGGGTGGAGGTGTATCAGGGTAGGGGTGGAGGTGTATCAGGGTAGGGGAGGAGGTGTATCAGGGTAGGGGAGGAGGTGTATCAGGGTAGGGGAGGAGGTTTATCAGGGTAGGGGAGGAGGTGTATCAGGGTTGGGGGGAGGTGTATCAGGGTAGGGGTGGAGGTGTATCAGGGTAGGGGTGGAGGTGTATCAGGGTAGGGGAGGAGGTGTATCAGGGTAGGGGGGAGGTGTATCAGGGTAGGGGTGGAGGTGTATCAGGGTAGGGGTGGAGGTGTATCAGTGTAGGGATGGAGGTGTATCAGGGTAGGGGTGGAGAGTATCAGGGTAGGGATGGAGGTGTATCAGGGTAGGGGTGGAGGTGTATCAGGGTAGGGATGGAGGTGTATCAGGGTAGGGGTGGAGAGTATCAGGGTAGGGATGGAGGTGTATCAGGGTAGGGGTGGAGGTGTATCAGGGTAGGGATGGAGGTGTATCAGGGTAGGGATGGAGGTGTATCAGGGTAGGGAGGAGGTGTATCAGGGTAGGGAGGAGGTGTATCAGTGTAGGGAGGAGGTGTATCAGGGTAGGGGTGAAGCTGGAGGAGGCTTCCTATAGGCTTCCTCTCAGTGTACCTCGGTTAGCAAGGCAGTGGCATACAAGTGTAGCTTTGTTTTGCCTATTGAAAAGGTGTGTGTGTGTGTGTGTGTGTGTGTGTGTGTGTGTGTGTGTGTGTGTGTGTGTGTGTGTGTGTGTGTGTGTGTGTGTGTGTGTGTGTGTGTGTGTGTGTGTTTGTAGGTGTGTGTTTGTGTGTGTGTGTCTGTGTGAATTTCTGTTTTTTTCCAAGTTTGAAGTTGTATTAGTCAGACAGTATGTACAGGATACACATGTACACTGTCTAACAAAATGCTGACTTGCAGGTTCCTTCTGGACAATGCAACAACAATAAGAAATAATAATAGATAGGAAGGTGATCATAGAGTAACTGGCTCAGTAGAAAATAATAGGTGTGTGTGTGTGTGTGTGTGTTTTCCGTTGGTTTCCCTCCACTAGTCTGTGCGTGACTGTGTTCCTCCTGCAGAATAAAACCATGTTTTTGTTTTCCATTAAATCGGGGACTGTGTAATGATGCAGTATTCTCCTTTTCATTTATGTAAAAGCTCCTGGTCTTTGGTCCCAGAGTAAATTTCACTTGGCTGTTATTCAAATGCTTTAAACATTTACAAGTGGCTCTGAATGTGAGAGTAAAATGAAGTAGGATGAGTACATCAGCCCAACATTTTAGTCTAGATTGTGTGTAGTTGTTCTATTGGATTACACAGAAGTTTAATATGTAGAATAACGTGAACCAAGCACCTCTATGGCTGAGAACTACTGTAAGAACAAAACATGAAGACTGCTGCTAATATCTGCCAACAAACCAGTAGCTTAAAGTTACCGCATTTGAAATGTTGTCAACATAGTTGTTTCAAATAAATACTGTATCAAGGGATTTAGTTTTTCTTCGGTGGCATGGTTTTATTTTGGGGTTGGCTCCTGAGTATTATCCTGCATGAGCTGCTTTTCCACTAGAAGGGATAAACAGAGAGAGATTGTGGGCTGGGGAGAGTAAAAAACAGCCAACGTTAACCAGCAGACACACAGGGTAATCATATTAGTGCTGATTTATCATATCTTACACTTCTCCGCTGTGAGCTGTTCAGTGTAGATCCCATGATAACAGAGAGCGGGCTCACTGTGGAAGTTAGGCGGGAGGGCGGGGAAATGATAGACCTCTCTGCAGTAACTTTCAACAGTTTCATGACACTCGAGCTCTTGAAAATGAGTTTGTAAAAATTGTTGGTAACAGGAGAGGTCAAGAAGAAGAGGTCAAGAATATTATCTGTCACCATCTTGGGTGTTATGTTCTAACCCCGGCCAGGGACTCAATCTGTATCACGGACAGCGTGATTGAAATGTAAAGGCAATGTTCCCGCGTTAACGGAGACTGCATTCATGGTAAACGCTGCATGTGTCGGCTCAATCAAAATGGCCTTAACATTTCTATCGCGTTTCGCATTTCTGATCAGTCTGATCAGATAGGTCAGGGGTCTCCTCTCTACATACAGATAGTAGAATAGATAGGAGCTCTGTCTGTCTACTGGGTGCCTGGGCTCTGTCTATTGAGCTGACATCGTGGTGTCTGCACACTCATTATTGATGGCTGGCTCCCAGTTCCAAACTGTTAGGATGGCAGAGCACCACTGGAGATTGTCTGTCTGTCTGTCTGTCTGTCTGTCTGTCTGTCTGTCTGTCTGTCTGTCTGTCTGTCTGTCTGTCTGTCTGTCTGTCTGTCTGTCTGTCTGTCTGTCTGTCTGTCTGTCTGTCTGTCTCTTCAAAAACAATGTTGCTTTTTAATGAGTGGCAGAGGGGAGGGGCATGTGTAAAGGGTGGGATACAGCTGAAGAGGGAGAAAGGGGCATAGTGTGGTGAATAGGTAACCATGGTTACTCTCTTGGCTAAGATTTGAATTGAGAGAAAGTGAGAAAACAGGGGAACGATTGAAGCGACAGTGATCTCCTGCGAGGCAGACAGAGAACCGAGATCAAGGGGTTAATATGTGTCAGTGTAGCAGGTTAATCGTTCATCAAACTGAGAGGTCAATGCAGTATTTCCACAGCCACTGGACACAGCAGCAACACATGGGGAGAGAGGAGAGAAAAATAGGATTGGAGGAGAGAGAGAGAGAGCAGAAAGAGAGTGACCTAGAGAGAGATGGAGACAGGCAGAGGCCACTAAAATGTTGATGGTGACTGCGATTCGACAACAGTGAAGCAGACGCCAACTCCAACTACTTCCAGTTCCTCGATGGACTCCACTCCACTCCTCACTAACCAACCAAACTATCTCAGCCTGCATCTCTCTCTCAGCCTCACATCTCATCCCATCTCCCTCGGCTCCCTTTGATTTGGATCAGCTGTCGTCTCCCCAAAATAACTGCCGTACTTACACATCAGTCCTAATGGTGGCTAAAATGAAACATAGAGGTGGCTGTCATTTCAAGGGTAATGCCTGCAGTCTGTTGTTATGTTACATATGCTGGGATGCACATAATAGCCACGATAGAGAAGAGAAACACCGGGGGCCACGATAGAGAAGAGAAACACCGGGGATTCGTTTTTCAGAACATTAAATGCAGATTTAAATGATTCTTTCCCGCTGTGAGATTGGCACTGAAAGACAATATTTAAATGAAACTGTCATGGGGATGATGTATATGATGATGTCACAGCATATGATGTGGAGGTATGCTTCTAAGAGATTTGCCTCAAAGTTTCACGCAAACGCAGGGAGGTACCAAATCTGAGGTAGCCTGGGTATATATCAGTCTGTTTGCGCTAACATCCCACGCCTTGCCATTCCTTGTCTTGCCAAAAATGTTTTTGTCATGACAAGGAGTGTCGTTTTATCTGTATTTAACATTGTGACAAGCTTGCCGTATAAGGGTCCAGTGTTATGTCCATAGTGACTACTGGTTCTGGTCTAGAGCTGTGAATGTCCCAGTACCCTACTGGTTCTGGTCTAGAGCTGTGACTGTCCCAGTACCCTACTGGTTCTGGTCTAGAGCTGTGACTGTCCCAGTACCCTACTGGTTCTGGTCTAGAACTGTGACTGTCCCAGTACCCTACTGGTTCTGGTCTAGAACTGTGACTGTCCCGGTACCCTACTGGTTCTGGTCTAGAACTGTGACTGTCCCAGTACCCTACTGGTTCTGGTCTAGAACTGTGACTGTCCCAGTACCCTACTGGTTCTGGTCTAGAACTGTGACTGTCCCGGTACCCTACTGGTTCTGGTCTAGAACTGTGACTGTCCCAGTACCCTACTGGTTCTGGTCTAGAACTGTGACTGTCCCGGTACCCTACTGGTTCTGGTCTAGAACTGTGACTGTCCCGGTACCCTACTGGTTCTGGTCTAGAACTGTGACTGTCCCGGTACCCTACTGGTTCTGGTCTAGAACTGTGACTGTCCCAGTATCCTACTGGTTCTGGTCTAGAGTTTGGACTGTCCCAGTACCCTACTGGTTTGGTCTAGAGTTGTGACTGTCCCAGTACCCTACTGGTTCTGGTCTAGAACTGTGTGTGACGGTCCCAGTACCCTACTGGTTCTGGTCTAGAACTGTGACTGTCCCAGTACCCTACTGGTTCTGGTCTAGAGCTGTGATGGAACTGGTCCCAGTATCCTACTGGTTCTGGTCTAGAGCTGTGAGTGACTGTCCCAGTATCCTACTGGTTCTGGTCTAGAGCTGTGACTGTCCCAGTACCCTACTGGTTCTGGTCTAGAGTTTTGACACTCCCAGTACCCTGGTTCTGGTCTAGAGCTGTGAGTGACTGTCCCAGTACCCTGGTTCTGGTCTAGAGCTGTGAGTGACTGTCCCAGTACCCTACTGGTTCTGGTCTAGAACTGTGACTGTCCCAGTACCCTACTGGTTCTGGTCTAGAGCTGTGACTGACGGTTCTAGAGCTGTGACTGTCCCAGTATCCTACTGGTTCTGGTCTAGAGCTGTGGGTGACTGTCCCAGTATCCTACTGGTTCTGGTCTAGAGCTGTGAGTGTCCCAGTATCCTACTGGTTCTGGTCTAGAACTGTGACTGTCCCAGTACCCTACTGGTTCTGGTCTAGAACTGTGACTGTCCCAGTACCCTACTGGTTCTGGTCTAGAACTGTGACTGTCCCAGTACCCTACTGGTTCTGGTCTAGAACTGTGACTGTCCCAGTACCCTACTGGTTCTGGTCTAGAGCTGTGACTGACAGTTCCAGTACACAGTATCTGGTTCTAGAACTGTGACTGTCCCAGTACCCTACTGGTTCTGGTCTAGAGCTGTGACGGTCCCAGCAGCAGCAGGTCAGGACCGGACCTGTGTCCTGTTCACTTCTATCACACAGAGATGGTGCTGGAGATATGATTTATCACAGTGTCCTTGTTTGTGTTTTAATGTCATTGCACTCTGCGTACAAATTATTGATCAATCTCACCCCTCTTTTGCTCCCTCTTTCTTTCCCCTTCTCTCTTTCCCTACTCATCTGCGTTCAGTGAGAGAAATCTCTTCTGTGCACCCATCTCCATCTTTTTAAATTAATTCTTCTGTATTGTCTTTCCCCTCCATCTCTCCATTACTCTCTCTGTTTTATATGCATCTCTGTGTTGTTCCCCTCCCTCCATCTCTGTCTACTTTATATTCATCTCTCTATTGAGTCTTTCCCCTCCCTCCCTCCCTCCCTCCCTCCCTCCCTCCCTCCCTCCCTCCCTCCCTCCCTCCCTCCCTCCCTCCCTCCCTCCCTCCCTCCCTCCCTCCCTCCCTCCCTCCCTCCCTCCCTCCCTCCCTCCCTCCCTCCCTCCCTATATCTATCTATCTATCTATCTATCTATCTATCTATCTATCTATCTATCTATCTATCTAATCTTCTCCCCCCTCTCTCTGAGTTTATTCATATTAATGCCTCTCTCTCTCTCTATTTTTCCCTCATACTTTTTAATCTTTATTTTTTCTTACTCCATCTTTTCCTCTCTCTACAACCATTCTCTTTTTCATTCCCTCAACTATTTCTCTCTCTCCTCTGCTTCTGTCCCTCTAGCATCCCCCTTACTCCCTCTACTCCATCCATCTATCTTTATCTCCCTCTATCCCCAATATCTTGTTCTTTCTCTACCCCCCCCTCTCTCCTCTGCTTCTGTTCCTCTAGCATCCCTCTCACTCCCTCTACTCCATCCATCTATCTTTATCTCCCTCTCTTTCTCCCTCTATCCCCAATCTCTTGCTCTCACTCTCTCTCTCTCTCTCTCTCTCTCTCTCTCTCTCTCTTGCGCTCTCACTCTCGCTTTCTCTTGCCTTCTCTCCCTCTCTCCCCAATATCTTGTTCTTTCTCTACCCCTCTCTCTCATCTCTCTCCCTGTTTCACTTTCTCTCTCTCCCACTTTGCCCAACCTCATGTTCTTTCTCTCTCTCCCTCTCTCTTTCTCTCCCTCTTCACCCCCTCATTCGCTCTCCCATTGCCTCTCTTTCATCTATTACTGTAGTGTTGATAATTCCCTTCTCTTCCTTCAGCTGTACAGTCATCTATCAGATTAATAATCCCTCTCTCTCCCTTTCTCTCTCTCAATCTCTCCTCTTGTTTTTTTCCCTGAGCCAAGTGTGAATGCCAAGTGTGTGAAATGTATTTGCGTGTCAGAGTCCCATCATTACAGCCATCATCATTAATAATAGTGGACTGTATGCCCTTATTTAAGGTTATTCAGGTCTAAGTGACCTGCAGAGGGAGAGCAATTCTCCTTCACCGGCTCCAGGAGCCTGGGTAGAGTTAACTATCTATCAGTGTTAAGGAAGACTGCTCCCTTCACCACCATTCTGTGGCCCCTAGAGCATGTAATACAGAGCCAGTATGGAAATAGAATTAGTACTATCAATCCAATACCCGTGCAATGCTAATAGAGAGAGGATTTGGGTTGAAGTCACAACTCAGTGTTTGGACACTGCGATTTAAAGACATGCTCTGGAACTTTAGTATTTTTTTAAAATCTGCCGCTTTGGGCTTAATGTGTCAATGTGTAGTTCATATATGCATATTATATGAGCAGAATTACTGTCTTACCTCAATTAGCGATGAAATCCCTAGTTTGAAGGCTGTACTGCGCCATTTCCCTACATTTGTGGGCCAGCCCCCTAGCAATTTGAGTTCTAACCAATGAGCTTCAGCCCCTCGCCATTTGAGTGACAGCTAGCAAGAGGCACACACACAGAGAGAGAGAGAGAGAGAGCGCAATGACATATCTACTCAAACAGTATGTGACGTAGTACGCAATTTTCGGGGACCACTTTTGGATCGTGAGCTTTACTTTCAGAACTACTGGCTAAAAAGTATACAAAAGTACCAGAGAATCTCTTTAAACAATATTATTGGTATTGTACTGTCGTCCTGAGAACTGTTGTCTTGAACGCGTGAGACTGTAGAACCAATTCATGAATAACATAGTCATTCCAAGGGTGGACAGTAACCTGAAAAGCATGATCCAGAGTTGCAATATTGTAAAGATGTCTATTGTTTGATGACACTGCTGTTCACTACAGTGATTTGCTGTAAAACTTGACCTTCACTAATGAGCAATGACACGCACCTTTTAAGGCTTCTCAAGTTATGCACAGGATCCACAGTCCTTTCAGAATAACTTATACCTGGAAGAATATTGACTTTTCCATCAGTTCTGCTCAGTGTAAATGTTTCTAACCAATTGGAGGAGCATAATATACTGTACTATTTCTAATGTCTGTGTTCTCTCTCTCTCTCACAGTAACTCGTGGATTCTTCTCAAAGGCCCCACTCAAATCCCTAGACGACAGAAAAAAAGGAGTAACATCTGTTTATGCACATATTTCTGTTAAACCCCCCTGGAAAAAACAGAGATAGACGGAAGATAAAACACCTTTAAAAATGAAACATTAAAAGGAACAAATTGCCACTGGAGAAACTAAGCAAAGTCAACCTGGTTGAGGAATCCATCATCTTGGGATCAACACCTTCGGAGAAAGGGCAGGGTCATGTCCCAGTTGCCATGCGCATCACCACGGTGACCTGCCTTCCCTGCCCCTCTCCCCTCCTCCTCCTATTGGTCCAGCTGCTACTGCGGCTCCTCCTCTCTGGGCCAGAATTTGTAGAGGCCGCCTCCCCCTGCCCCACCCATTGCAGCTGCTCCAATCAGGCCAGTCGAGTCATCTGTACAAGACAGAGTCTGGATGGGGTGCCTGAGAGCATATCAGTCAACACACGATACCTCAACCTGCAGGAGAATTCAATAGAGGTAAATATGGACTGTGCTGAGCATTATCCACTATGTTAATTTATTTTGTTTGACTGTGTGTGTGTGTATCTGTGTGTTTGTGTGCGTGCATGCCCATGCATGAGTGTGTGCGTGTACTGTATGTTGGTAAGCATTATGTAAATGCCTGTTTTTATATACTTGTTTCAATGTAATTACCTGTCATCACTCATAATTACCATGGAATAATGCCTATGTTCTACAAGTGTTCCCCAACCGTTTTGCAATTCAAATGGAGGTCATGTTAATATGGAAATCAAACATTAACACAGCAAACAGCAAAGAAACAGGAACACATGTGTTAGCAGATTGTATGTCAGAACCCCAAGGTAGTTGTTGTGGTTTTACAGCTGCACTGGGACACTCCATTTAACCCCAGCTTCCCAATGTGAACGTCCTCAGCATGTCAGCCGTGTAATAGAAGACATATTCCCGCTGTTTTCACTTTATGTATTTAGGAACTTTGCGCTCAGAAATGTGCTGCACTCTAGAAATGTCTAGACAACTTCACAGACACGAGGTTGCTGAATACGCTAAGTCCATTTGTGAATTTGGATACAGAGTGTTTTAGGCTAATGCTCATTTAGTTTTGGCAAAGTTTGTGGTAAATCAGTAAAGTGACTGCAGAGAGAGGAAGTGGACAGCCATTCTATCCCACTCAGAAAGGCAGATGATTGAACTGTACATGATGGCTACAGAAGGAAAAGGGAACATCAACTCTCATGGTTTGGTCTTATGAGTTAAAGAGATGCAGCTTGGTAAAATATGAAATGAAGAAATAATAACACTATTCATTACACTTCCCTCTTAGCCAACGGATTCTGATTGGATTTGTTGTATCCCGAAGCCCCACTTGAAATGATTAAAAATCTAAAAATATTGTAACACCTGGAGGCATCCTAGATTCTCTGGTTTATTTTTTCTCTTCTCTCCCCCAAGTACCCTGAGAGTAAAGCTTTGACAGCTCCCACTCCCCTCTTAAACACCCCCACCCTCCCTATCACCCTCCCCCCTCCTGCTCCACATAAGGTGGATGCAGTGGCCTGGCTCCAGGAGCTTCTCACTGCCTCCCTCACTGAGAGCATTGCCCACAAATATCTCACACAGCCATAGATGACTTGCCTAGTTAAATAAAGGTTAAATACATTTTTAAAAATAGATTTAAAGGGATTTTAGTCCTGCTCACTAGCTGTGTGTCTGATGCCTGGACAAATGAACTCCGTTTGGACAGCCCAGATCCAGGGGCCCACCCAGTCCAAGTGCACCAGCACATCTTCTCTCTGAGAAAAACAACCATGTCTGTTGTCTGTTCATTTACCAAAACGGATACACCACAATTAATCATTTCAGCCTCTGTGTTCATAATGTTTTTAAAGTGTTGTGAATTTTGATTTGGCTCATATCAGTGATTTGAAGTTTTTGTTTTCTCTCGCTGTAAGATTTGAGTTGATGTTCATGTTTATAAAACATTATGGTAATGTTCCGATAGTGTCCCTGCATTCACACCTGTGCTATTGCTTTCACACTCTACCCAGCTGTCACAGCCACTGGAGCTGCACCCTGTTTACACAGTCTAGTCACTCTTCATGTTGTGAGATATTAACATTCTCCCTCTCCCTCTCTCCCCACCAGGTTATCAAGTCAGACACCTTCAAGCACTTGAGGCACCTTGAGATCCTGCAGCTGTCTAAGAACAAAATCAGTCAGATTGAGGTGGGAGCATTCAATGGCCTGCCCAATCTCAATACACTGGAGCTGTTCGACAACCGCCTCACCCTGGTCCCCTCACAGGCCTTCGAGTACCTCAGCAAGCTGCGGGAGCTGTGGTTACGGAACAACCCCATCGAGACGCTGCCGGGCTATGCCTTCCACCGCGTGCCCTCGCTGCGCCGGCTGGACCTGGGAGAGCTCAAGAAGCTGGACTACATCTCAGACGCCGCCTTCGTGGGCCTGGTCAACCTGCGCTACCTGAACCTTGGCATGTGTGGTCTGAAGGACATCCCCAACCTGACGGCCCTGGTGCGTCTGGAGGAGCTGGAGCTGTCTGGGAACCGTCTGGAGATCATCCGGCCTGGCTCCTTCCAGGGCCTGGTGTCGCTCCGTAAGCTGTGGCTCATGCACTCGCAAGTGAAGGTCATCGAGCGCAACGCCTTCGACGACCTGAAGAACCTGGAGGAGCTCAACCTTTCCCACAACTCCCTGCACTCGCTGCCCCATGACCTCTTCACCCCGCTGCACCAGCTGGAGCGGGTGCACCTCAACCACAACCCCTGGGTGTGCAACTGTGACGTGCTGTGGCTCAGCTGGTGGCTGAAGGAGACGGTGCCCAGTAACACTACGTGCTGCGCTCGCTGCCACGCTCCCCCCGGCCTGAAGGGCAGGTACATCGGGGAGCTGGACCAGAGCCACTTCACCTGCTACGCTCCCGTCATCGTGGAGCCGCCCACCGACCTCAACGTTACCGAGGGCATGGCTGCAGAGCTGAAGTGTCGCACGGGCACCACCATGACCTCGGTCAACTGGCTCACGCCCAACGGCACCCTGATGACCCACGGCTCCTACCGGGTCCGGATCTCCGTGCTGCACGACGGTACGCTCAACTTTACCAACGTCACGCTGAGGGACACAGGTCAGTACACCTGCATGGTGACCAACTCGGCTGGCAACACCACGGCAACCGCCGTGCTTAATGTCACTGCCGCCGACGTTGGCGTCAGCTACTTCACTACTGTCACCGTGGAGACGGTGGAGCCCAACGAGGGCCCGACAGTCTACGCGGGCGTCATGAACAGCCACAACGAGTCATACGTCATTACCCCGTCTGGCCACCAGTGGAGGGGGGGGCTCCCTACCACCGCCTCCTCCCTGTCAGCCTGGTCCTTGTCCTCATCCCGGGCCACCCGGCCCACCTTTACTGTGCCCATCACTGCCGAGACGGGCTATTCTGGCCTTGATGACGTGATGAAGACCACCAAGATCATCATTGGCTGCTTTGTGGCCATTACCTTCATGGCAGCCGTGATGCTGGTGGTCTTCTACAAGCTGAGGAAGCAGCACCAGCTGCACAAGCACCACGGCCCCGCCCGCGCCATCGAGATCATCAACGTGGAGGACGAGATTGGCGCCGGTGCTGGTGGACACGGCAGCGGCATCTCAGGGGGCGGCACCGTCTCTCGGGATGGAGGCGGAGGGGGAGGAGTAGGAGGAGGGCAGAGCCTGAGGATGCATCACCCGGAGATGGTCAACCTGCCCAACCTGGCCAGACAGGAGCACCTCAACCACTACTACAAGGCCCATCACTTCAACAACAACATGATGGGCCTGGGCATGGGCCTCAACAACAACAACAACCCCTCCCTCTCCCCCTGTTCCCAGAGCACCCCCAACTCCTGCGCACAGGGACCCACCTCCACCAGCGGTGGCACCCCCACAGGTGGCTTGCTGCCCTCCCCTGTGCCCCTGCCCCAGCTAGGCATCCACAGCTCTCTGAAGGGGCTCATGGGAAAAGGCCAGAACCCTCAAATCGAGCCTCTGCTCTTCAAGAGTGGCTCCAAGGAGAATGTGCAAGAGACTCAGATCTGAGAGAAAGAGAGAGACAGATGGAAAAAGAGAGAGAGACGAAGAGACAGAAAACAGGGAGATGGAGGGAGAGAGAGGAGTCTGATTGTACTATCCCCATGGCCATATTTCGATAGAAAGTGTAGGCAGGCAGAATATGAAATATTACATAGACATTGCTTTGTATGGTTAGTGCATAGAGAGAGAGAGAGAGGAGAGATTGTTCTCACACCTCTACTGTGTCTGCTCAACACCCGTCCAAGCATTAACATCTTCTGAGACACTCCAAGACACACACAGACACACACAGCCCGACACAAGGACAGGAACAACATCAGCTAACACATACACAGTGCATTATGAGATTGACAACTATGTGCCAAACTTGCGCATATCTGTGCCAAAGTAAAAGCCCTTGCAATCTATATATCCATCCGCACATTCCCAGACTGAATCAGGTGACCAGGTTCAATACCCAGACACAATAAGAATCACCACGGCTATAACTAAATACAGATCACCTCGTATATTACCAGATACAATCCAAGTCACTGTGTATATATAGAGGTAAGATCTGAGTCACTATGTTGAAGTAGGCGGATAAGTGTTTGGGACTGTGTCAGAGCAGTACAGGGCTGCCCAGACGCACTCTGTGGAACAGGACAGAAAGTAAACCATTGAGCAGAACACAGTTTAGTGTCGGACAACAAGCAATGTGTAGGAAGAGGAATCCACATCAACAACGGTTGTGTTTTACTTAGTGGGCTCAATCTCACTTTCTCCCCTCTTTCACACCTGACTGGCTACTCTCTTTAAAGGAGAGGAAGGTATATGGAGTGAATCGTCGTAAACAAAAAATGTAATAGCAAAAAGGACTACGAAAGATACAAATAAACTGTGAAAGTACATATTATATATAAATATATTTTCATTCGAAGAAATAAATTATGAAGAATCTTTACCAAGTTTCTGACTAAATAGCCACAGCTTCTGAAGAATATATGAACTGCTGTCATAGCGGTCATCACTATGAAAACTTTGTTTGGCTAGAAACAAGATGGCCGACATTCTGTGCTGGAAAGGGACATATTGTAGTGGAGGCTGTGGATGAGCAAGAGCTAAAATTGGAAACTGGCACAGTGTTTGATTGAATTTATTTTGGCTTCAATTTTTGTAGCATCACAAAGCATTCCCTCTCATGCCACATTTACATAAACAGGGTCATTGGTGAAGGGGGATCTTTACTCTCCATTTAATGAGAACATATGAAATATGATTACAAAACTTCACCCTTTGATACAAACAATATGGATATTGTAATGATGATAATGATGATAATTATAATAATTCAGTAAATGCTTATCAACCGTATACTGTAGATAGCTCTTAAAAGCAGATATAGGTTTAGCATTTTCTCTGATTCAAGTGGTAATATCTAAAATTGCAATGTGATCGGTTTCAACTTCATGCATTCAGTATATCTGTATGCAATATATCATGATATTGAGAACAAATTATTATTATAATTATCATCATTATTACTATTATTATTACTATTGATTATTATTGTTATTATTATTATCATACACTGAGTGTACAAAACATTAGGAACACCTTCCTAATATTGTGTTGAAGCCCATTTTGCCCTCAGAACAGCCTCAATTGGTCGGGGAATGGACTGCAAGGTGTTAAAAGCGTTCCACAGGGATGCTGGCCCATGTTGACTCCAATGCATCCCACAGTTGTCAGGTTGGGTGGATGTCCTTTGGGTGGTGGACCATTCTTGATACACACAGGAAACTGTTGAGCTTGAAAAACCCGGCAGTGTTGCAGCTATTGGCACACTCCAACCTGTGCGCCTGGCACCTACTACCATACCCCGTTCAAATTCACCCTCTGAATGGCACACATACACAATCCATGTCTCAATTGTCTCAAGGCTTAAACATCTGTCTTTAACCTGTCTCCTCCTCTTCATCTACACTGATTGAAGTGGATTTAACAGGTGACATCAATAAGGGATCATAGTCTTCATATGGTCAGTCTATGTCATGGAAAGAGCAGGTGTTCCTAATGTTTTGTACAGTCAGTGTATAGGTGGCAGAGCAGTCTAGTACATCCTTATGAAAGTTATGTTTATAATTGATTCAGTGGGGAATGATTTGATTACACATGGAATGACGACGATCCTTT
This sequence comes from Oncorhynchus kisutch, assembly GCF_002021735.2. Classification (NCBI taxonomy): domain Eukaryota; kingdom Metazoa; phylum Chordata; class Actinopteri; order Salmoniformes; family Salmonidae; genus Oncorhynchus; species Oncorhynchus kisutch. The sequence goes on along the minus strand of NC_034179.2, from coordinate 81,594,123 downwards.
CAACCACCATATTGACTCCAACAACAGGGGATGGTCTGTGTTCCACCAAACATCAACCTGCAGAAACAGGAAATACATGGTCCTCAAAATGGCTGCTCCCACATGGCATCCTCACAGCCCATGCCTCCTCAGAAACTCCTCTGTTTTGTACAACAACACCAGTCTCAGTCGATCAGGACCCCTCATTTTATTCTGTTGTGTAAAAGACAGGACATGAACCTTTGACGAAGACTGCTCGTTTGCAGAGGATTATATCAGAACTCAGTGTTCTCATGTGTGAATGGAATTCATGGCAGCAGGGAACTAAAGGAGGACAGCATTTTGAAGCGTTTGAAAGGTAAGAGAAACCTATTCAATGAAGGAGACAGAGAGCCTAGATGAATCATGTGGCGATGGGTGATTTCTTTTTTTTTAAGGAAAAGGACAAATAAATGAAAAATATAGAAACGTATAGATCTCTTTAAAAAAAGCTATTATAAGTGTTTTTTCATTTAGTTTTTTTATCTAGTTTGATTATTTCCTTTATCTTTTTTAAAATCAAGTGTTCTCTCAATTGTAATATTGTTATTGTTATTATAATTTGCTAATTACACTGGTTATAATTCTGAAAGATGTTCTGTCAGCAGAAGTCACATTGAAAAATTAAAATACCTGGCACACAAAATGACGGTTGAACTCTGTGAAACTTGGTGGCATTAGTTTTTTTGTGTTTTTTTCCATTTAATTGAAACATCACTGTTTGTGTGTATCCCTTTGGCTAATACAGCTGTGCTTGAGATGAGACACACAGAATGTGAAATGGCCGGCGAAGGGTATTTTCCTGCACAAGGAGGACAGGATAGATCCTGCTTTGATTTACAAGCTTGCTCACGCTCTCTCTCACTCTGTGATTTTCAGAATGTCATAGCTATCAGTGCTCCGAGTGTGATTTCGCTAAGTCAACACCCTGTTTCCATGACTACCTACCCTCAGAATAATGCGCCAAACAGCGTCACAGCTTGCACCTCATATGGTGCCCGATGCCCCCTGTCAATCATGTTCCTTTAAGACAACATATCCCTCTACAAGCCGGCCAGTGTTCTTCCAACAGTAGCACATCACCTTTCACAGTGTGCCCATATCCTAACACAATGTCCCTACAGGTTCCTGCCACCAGGTTTCCCTGGCAACTGTTGCAGCTGCGACAGTCCTCATCATAGCATCTTGATTTGGGTTTCTGATGCAAATAGGAGGGAACAGACAGTATAGAAGGCTATTAACATATCCATGGTCCTCACAATAGATATTTCTATTTTTTCACAGCGCTTACGCAAGTGATTTACACATTCATGTTGCTCATGGAAATAATGAACATATTCCATTGGCTTATTCCAGTGACTTACATCCTGTATCTATATCATCTACACACACTTTTGATTTACTAATGCAGTGATTTACATCGTCTATATCACTTCTACATGTCAGTTGCATATTCCTACACCAGTGCTGAACGTATTCATGTACCTTGCACTTGTGATTAACACTCATATCCCATGCACCAGTTATTAACATATTTATTTTCCCAACACCAGGGATCTTTAATCCCCTCACTAGTTATTTACATATTCGTGTGTGTGTGTGTGTGTGTGTGTGTGTGCGTGTGTGTGTTCAGTGGTTCTGACAACAACTATTCCCCCAGTACTCTGGATGTGACTCCCTGCCTGTCTTGTCACCTCAGAAAGCATTATGAAGCCTTATGAAGCTCTTATGAAGTGTCACAGAGAAGAGCTAGAAAGGCTTAGTGGCAGAACAAGTTTTGCCAGTGCCCCACAGTCCCAGGAACATCACTGCAGTGACTGAGTCACACAGCACTGAACACACACTTAACACTAATGGAAACGCTGTGTTTACTGTGCAGGAAGAGACCCGCTCGCTCAACCATTCAGGGAATAAGTCAAGTATGTATGTGTGTGTGTGTGCGCGTTCAGTTACGGTACCTACAGTAGTATTTTTGATTACTATGGCAACTTGATATTGTTTCCATTATTTAGAATGCAGCTATATCAGTGTGTGTGTGCATGCGCCTGCTAGGTGAGTGTATGTAATGTGTGGGTTGTATAAGGAGGATGCAGAGTGAGAGAGAGAGGGAGGGAGGGGGCCAGTCAGACCTCCATTTTAAATCCCCAGTTTAAAGCAGTTCTCTGTCTGTTTCCCTCTGCTCCAGGCTGGTTTGTGATCCTCTCACTGACACTTTAAGTAAAAACGGGATTTCTAGTTAAGCAGGGTTTTTCCCCCCTCTCCCCTCTGCCTATTGGGATAAGCCCAAGAGATCAAAGGTCTGCTCTATCACGGCCAGTCTCTTTAGCATTCCACTGGCCTCTGCCTCTCTCAACTCGTAGTCAATCTGAGGTTACGAGCTTGTGGTCAAGTCGCGTTTCACACTGCCCTAGTTATCCTCACTGTTAAACCAGCCAATCAAGGCTATAGTGTTTCCTAATTGGACAGGGGCCGATGGCCTCGGTTATCTTGACATGTTTGGCTGTTCTAGCTCAGGTCCTGGTCTAATGAGACAATATTAATCAGGCTTTTGATATATTTAGGATGTGATCTTAATTATCTTAATTGGTAGAACCTGCTGTGTTCTGATCAGAGCAGCTTTTTTATGTCACCTTTATTTAACCAGGTAGGCCAGTTGAGAACAAGTTCTCATTTACAACTGCGACCTGCCCAAGATAAAGCAAAGCAGTGCGACACAAAGAGCTAAAGAGTTGGGAGGGGATCTTTGTGTGTTTAGATAGTCATGTTTCAGGGGCGTTATTTGAGCTTGAGGTGAGTGTAGCCGATGTGAAATGGCTAGCTAGTTAGAGATGGTGCGCGCTAGTGGCGTTTCAATCGGTGACGCCACTTACTGTTACATGAGCATAGCCTTGTTTAGGTGAGACAACACCTTTAGGGAACCAGCCAGGTCCACCATTGGAGCTGGTCCCATATGTGGGTGTTGAACAGATGTAAGCCATAGAATTAGTAAGTTGTTGTTATCTTCCCGCGTAGAGTTGAACCATTTAAAACTAGTTGTGAAACGACAGTGGAGCTGCTACATTATTGATCCTCATAGTGTTAATGATGCATACGCTCCAGCGCCAAATGCAAATGCTCCTCCCAGTTGTCAAGGCCAGAAGTGTCAAACCACTGTAATTTATAAGCATTATTATTGCTATCATATTTTTTAACAGCCATCAGATGGCCTATGAATACAGACCCAGAGAAACCTTGTAGCTTCTATTGTCACACATCATGATGATGATGATGAGGATGATGGCGACTGAGACGGTGGATCTGTGTGTCTGTAGTCTCTAGTCTCCTAGTTTAACTTTACGTCAATGTCAGACTAGTAGTCAGTGGGTGATTTTATTACTATGACGCCAGTCGGCCTTTAGATGGGTTTTAAGCACGTCTACTTCTACGAGGCGGGTGTTTAGATGGGTTTTAAGCACGTCTACTTCTACGAGGCGGGTGTTTAGATGGGTTTTAAGCACGTCTACTTCTACGAGGCGGGTGTTTAGATGGGTTTTAAGCACGTCTACTTCTACGAGGATGGTGTTTAGATGCTCTCTTGGTTATTCTGCTTGTGCGTGTGGCTCAGAGAGTTTCCTGTCCATATTCTCCCTGTGAGGTTTTGTGGAGGTTGAGATCAGATGCTCATGGACGTCAGTCTGCGCCATCCGTGTGATTTGTACAAGAGCCTGCAGCCACTTATCAAACAGGCCTCCCTGTTGCCTACACACATACGTAGGAGCACACATACACACGCACAAGCACATATAGGCATGAGCGCACACACATTTGCGGATTGACTGACATTGACTGACTAATTGATTGTGAATGATTGATTGAAAGGGGCTTTCTTAATGATGTGTGTCTTTGTGCGGCGGGCTTAACACAAACCTCTCGCCAGCTCCCAGCAGGGCTGCGGTTCAGAGGCTGGGGCTTTGTGTTCTGTGAAGGTGTCCTTAATTTGAGAACAGAGAGACATTAACATATGGCTTATTTCATTGTTTCCTTGGCAACCATGCCCTCTGTCACAAGATGTCCGTTTTGGTTGACTTGGGCGGATGACATGAGAGTGTTAGCGTGCTGTGACGCCGGGGAGATTAGCGGCGTCTCATCGTGGATGACTTCATCTTCTGTCGATGACTGTCCTGTGCTAAAGGTCAGGCAACCTCAGGTGGAGAGGTTCATAAGAGGGGAAGTTTTATTTTTACCAACCAAATCTACTATTATTTAGATTTCACTTGTTTTTGAGAAACGTACCCCAACCAGTGATTCACTTCCTCATCCCTGTAAGGGGGCTCTGAAAAAACATGAACAAATTCTCCTAAAACACCCATATACGTTATTTTAGGAACGGCAAAGCTCTCAGTATATAACATCTAAAGACCTGCATCGCTATTTTGAGAGCTTATCCGTTTCCGCAAACTAGACCCTTCTATAACATGCCATTTACATCAAAAATAGAGATTTGGTTGCAAAAAAGCTAAATTCTCCTTAAACAGGGAGCAGCCATCACTGTTACTCCAACACTCTAATGGGACATGCTGAAAAGCCTCTAATTGTGGAGTCCAGCATAATGGATCTGGTCATCAGGCTAGGTCTTCCTGAGCGCACCGTAGCTGTGGTATTCAGCTGGGACACTGTTCTTCATGTCTTTGAACATCCTGTTCTGAGAAGGAACATTATGGAACACTTCCTTCTGAAGGTTCTAGAACATTAAGATCCTTGTTTTTGGAAGTTCTAGATTAGAGAAATTGACTCCTCTAATCCAAATTGTTCCATACTTGATAATTGGAACCGCTTATGACAGATGTTCTAGAACACTCTGACGTCCCCTGCATTGCTCATGAACCTTCCATGTTTATCAGGGATGTGTTGTGGAGTTGTTGGAATCATATTGGAATGTCCTGAACCATCGGCGACTATTAAAGGATGTGCTGAGCCAGCAGCTGTGCTCCTCTCCTCTCAGAGGACAAGCTCCCAGTCAAGTCTCCCAACAGCAACACACATTCACCCCCCTCTGCTACTCTGCTCTCCTCTCCTCCACAGCAACACAGCACACAGATTTACAGTTTATGGGCGCCTTGGCTCGCCATCATAATCACACTCTACTGTGTCTGATGTCTGTTTGAAGCTGGGCGGCGGCCATAGCGCACATTACAAAGCTTTGAAGTGCAAATGGCGGTCTGCTCCGCTGCACCCTATGGAGGGCCAGTGTAGAATAACCACGGTGTGAGAGGAATACGCAGCCAGGGGATCATGTGTTGATAGTCGTTTCCTTGTGTGGGGATAGAGCGGCGCCAGCAACCCAGTGTGATGCAGGGTCAAGTTCAATCCAGATGCCAACACTGGTGGTCAGAACCTCCCTAGTCAGCAGAGTAGAGCTGGAGGAGGAGTCAGGGCTCTGAGGGCTGACCTGACTAAGTTTCTTAAAAGCGTTTGCTAAATGGCATAGAATTGTTCTATTATATTACCTCCAGAATCAATGCAATGAACCAACTTGAAAGGGAGAAGCAGAGTAGCAGTAAACATTCATCAATATGAAATCAATTTTAATGGGGAAACCCTCAGTTCTAACAAAGCACCTCCACCATTGTTTCAGTAAAAGGCGGAGGGATTGGGCAATGTAACCACTCTCAAATTCATAGGCAATGTAACCACTCTCAAATTCATAGGCAATGTAACCACTCTCAAATTCATAGACAGAGCTATGGATGCAAGTACTGACCATCCATGATATCAACACTCTAGCTCTAACTATGTTTTAAGGCTATACAGTGTTTGTTTACATTTACTTTGTTTACAAACATTGGAGTAAAACAAGCTAATAGTTTAGAGTTGAACTAAGCCCATGAGGCATTTAGATTCTTCAAGAATCAATGCGTATATTGAATGAATACATCTATTGATGCTCATGGACACATCATCAGTGATGCAACCTGAGGTCATTTGGTGTTTGAGGTCTTTCAACATGAATTTATAAGGCCCTTTAACTGGAGATATTGATTTTGTCTTTTAACTTTTACATTTTTTAAAACCTTGTTGTCTCGGAGGTGTGCTGCTGTCCTCATTGGTGCTGATGTATTTATTCAGGCGGGTCTCCTTCAACCTCCGTCTCTGACACCCCCCCCTTTGATACTTTATTTTTACCCCGCTCCACACCATCATACATTTACCTCACAGGAGGTTGGTGGCATCTTAAATGGGGAGGACTGGCTCATGGTAATGGCTGGAGCGGAATCAGGGAATTGGTATCAAATACATCAAACACGTGGTTTCCATGTGTTTGATGACATTCCATTTACTCCGTTCCAGCCATTATTATGAGTCGTCCTCCCCTCAGCAGCCTCCTGTGCTTTACCTCATATATCCAACATGGTCGCCCACAGTGTATACCTCACTCACCACAGAACAACCCTTTCCTCTCAGGCAGACAACTCCCTCTCACAGAGAGACAGAGAAGCAGGAGGAATGAGCGATGAGGTTGACTGTCAGAGGACACTGAGATGTCCTGTCACTCCTTATCCTGTCTGGGTACTGGCCTGGGTATGCTACACTGTATCTGTGTGTATATACACTGTATTTGTGTATATCTGTGTGTGTACGAGTGTGTGTGCCTGTCTATATGGGCTTGTGCACAGTTGTGCGTTTATTAGTGTGTGCGGTGTGCTTGGGTATAAGAGCATGTGTGTGCAGCGTGTGTAAGAGCATGTAATGTGTGTATCTGTGTGTGTGTGTGAAGAAGAGAGGGAAATGAGGGGGAACGCTGCGGTGCTTATATGTCAACCAGTGCTGGAGGGGCCGATGACTCCAATCCTCACCCATAGGAAGTGAAGGAGCATGGCTGACTTACCCCCTTTCTCCTTGTCTCCCTTTTCTCACCCTGTCCCTCAGAAATGTAGATAAAGCATCAGTCCCTGCCTGTCCCTGCCTGTCCCTGCCTCGCTCTGAGTCACACACACACACACCCACACACACACACACACACACACACACACACGTTACTTCAACCCTAACCCTCTCTCAGGAAAAAAGGGAAATTAACACTACAACAAGCCAACACTTGAGATATTTCCTTCCCTCTGTTTAATTAAACATAGACTCCATCTGCTCTTTTGGTTCGCTTCTTCTTTTCTTCTGCAATATTGACTATGGTTGTTCTCGTGATTGTTTCTTATGACTCTGTTCTAGCCTGTTCTAACCATGGGTGTGTGTATTAACACTGGAAACATGTCACGTGTGTGTGGAGGAGGGGTTATTTGTTCTGCTTAAAGGGCCCGTGCCTAATCTTTTTCAGATCATTCAACCTCTGTTCATGTGCCACACAGACATTTATGGAATAAAAATTACGTTGTTTTTTCACATAATCCCCATTGAGATGCTGGTCGTTATTTTGAGTGACAAGTGAAGTTTGAATGTCTCAGAGAGAGTACAGTTGAAGTCGGAAGTTTACATACACTTAGGTTGGAGTCATTAAAACTCGTTTTTCAACCACTCCACAAATTTCTTGTTAACAAACTATAGTTTTGGCAAGTCGGTTATGACATCTACTTTGTGCATGACACAAGTCATTTGTCCAACAATTGTTGACAGAGATTTTTAAACTTATAATTCACTGTATCACAATTCCAGTGGGTCAAAAGTTTACATACACTAAGTTGACTGTGCCTTTAAACAGCTTGGAAAATTCCAGAAAATGATCTCATGGCTTTAGAAGCTTCTGATAGGCTAAATGACATTATTTGAGTCAATTGGAGGTGTACTTGTGGATGTATTTCAAGGCCTACCTTCAAACTCAGTGTCTCTTTGCTTGACATCATGGGAAAACCTAAAATAAATCAGCCAAGACCTCAGAAGAAAATGTAGACCACTGCAAGTCTGGTTCGTCCTTAGTACGCAAGTATAAACACCATGGGACCACGCAGCCGTCATACCGCTCAGGAAGGAGACGCGTTCTGTCTCCTAGAGATGAACGTACTTTGCTGAGAAAAGTGCAACTCAATCCCAGAACAACAGCAAAGGACCTTGTGAAGATGCTGGTACAGGTACAAAAGTATCTATAGCCACAGTAAAACAAGTTCTATATCGACATAACCTGAAAGGCTGCTCAGCAAGGAAGAAGCCACTGCTCCAAAACCGCCATAAAAAAGCCAGACTACGGTTTGCAACTGCACATGGGGACCAAGATAGTACTTTTTGGAGAAATGTCCTCTGGTCTGATGAAACAAAAATATAACTGTTTGGCCATAATGACCATCATTATGTTTGGAGGAAAAAGGGGGATGTTTGTAAGCCGAAGAACACCATCCTAACCCTGAAGCACGGGGTGGCAGTATCATGTTGTGGGGGTGCTTTGCTGCAGGAGGGACTGGTGCACTTCACAAAATCGATGGCATCATGAGGTAGGACAATTATGTGGATATATTGAAGCAACATCTCAAGACATCAGTCAGGTTAAAGCTTGGTCGCAAATGGGTCTTGCAAATGAACAATGACCCCAAGCATACTTCCAAAGGACAACAAAGTCAAGGTATTGGAGTGGCCATCACAAAGCCCTGATCTCAGTCCCATAGAAAATTTGTGGGCAGATCTGAAAAAGCGTGTGCGAGCAAGGAGGTCTACATACAAACATGACTCAGTTACACCAGCTCTGTCAGGAGGAATGGGCCAAAATTCACCCAACTTATTGTGGGAAGATTGTGGAAGGCTACCCAAAACGTTTGACCCAAGTTAAACAATTTAAAGGCAATGCTACCAAATACTAATTTAGTGTATGTAAACTTGACCCACTGGGAATGTGATGAAAGAAATAAAAGCTGAAATACTATTAATATTATTATTATTCTGACATTTCACATTCTTAAAATAAAGTGTTGATCCTAATTGACCTAAGACAGGGAATTTTTACTCTGATTAAAATGTCAGGAATTGTGAAAAACTGAGTTTAAATGTACTTGGCTAAGGTGTATGTAAACTTCCGACTTCAGCTGTATCTGTATCTGATTGAGTGTGTATAATATCAGTGTATAGAAATTAGAAATGTAAGATTTAAATATGTGTGGGCTTTTTGTTTGAACTATGTAATTCTCCAATGTATATGTCAAATATTTGTTTTCCTTTTGAGTGCATCTGTTTTTTAGTGTGTACCATAGTGTGTGCGTGTACCATAGTGTGTGTGTACCAGTGTGTGTACCAGTGTGTGTGTGTGTACCATAGTGCGTATGTGTATGTACCATAGTGTGTGTGTGTGTGTGTGTGTGTGTTTAAAAGGCAAGGCATTATGTCAGTGTGTTAAAGCTGATTTGACACTACAGTATGGCTGTGGACTGGCTGGCTGCGGGGTGTGTATTTTGACCCTAATGGCTGACCACCGCCTGCGCCCGCCTGACATCTGTGTGTGTGTGTGTGTGTGTGTGTGTGTGTGTGTGTGTGTGTGTGTGTGTGTGAGAGTCTGTGTGTATATGTGAGTGTGTGTGTGAGTCGTGTGTGAGTCTGTGTGTGTCACAGTTTTTAGCCTGCGGTATACACTGCTCTCGTGCTGGTTGGACTGGAGGTTAGCCAAAGGGTCAGCTTCTGAATGCTACGGACTCAGGGTTACAATTCTTGGCTAACCCAAGGGTGTGTGTTTGTGTGTGAAGATATTTCGCTAAAAACCAGTGGCCTGCTTTGCATATCGTATGTGCTGTGCATATCCATATGTGTGTATTTAAACATATCATTTTACATTTGTTTGCGTCTTGCTTCTTGTGCATGCGTCTTCAGTATGCCCTTGTGAGTCTGCATGTATTCCTTGTATCTATCTCTGGATCTGTAGATGTGCAGTAATCCAGGTAAGTAAAAAACATCAACAAGCATTTTAATCATGGGAGTCTTGTGTGTGAACATGCCCTTCAAATTACTGATGCTATACATCACTCCCATAGCATACATCTTACCTACTCTATGGTGCAGTACACAGTCACACTGAATAGATTATGCAAAACTATCCTAACAATGATCATTTTCAGCTCTCTGATGGTGGGATCTGCATGACTCAAGGGTACAGCAGCGACTACTTATTTAAGATGAAAAACAGACTGTGTGAAATCCAGGCTCTTCGTATGTAATAGAACTGAACATTGCAGTATGTGTTTAACTCATTCCAACCATTAGCTCCTTATTCATTCTGCGGTGAGAATCATTTCTGTCGGGTTTGAAGGAGTTTTAACCGAGCAGACCGCAAAGGAAAATAGAAACTGATGGAAGGATGAGGAGACAGGAGGAAAGGACACAGAGGAGATGGATAGCGATTTGAGAGGGAGGAGGGTACAGAGAGGAGATGGATAGCGATTTGAGAGGGAGGAGGGGACAGAGAGGAGATGGATAGTGATTTGAGAGGGAGGAGGGGACAGAGAGGAGATGGATAGCGATTTGAGAGGGAGGAGGGGACAGAGGAGATGGATAGTGATTTGAGAGGGAGGAGGGGACAGAGAGGAGATGGATAGTGATTTGAGAGGGAGGAGGGGACAGAGAGGAGATGGATAGTGATTTGAGAGGGAGGAGGGGACAGAGAGGAGATGGATAGCGATTTGAGAGGGAGGAGGGGACAGAGAGGAGATGGATAGTGATTTGAGAGGGAGGAGGGGACACAGAGAGGAGATGGATAGTGATTTGAGAGGGAGGAGGGGACAGAGAGGAGATGGATAGTGATTTGAGAGGGAGGAGGGGACACAGAGAGGAGATGGATAGTGATTTGAGAGGGAGGAGGGGACACAGAGAGGAGATGGATAGTGATTTGAGAGGGAGGAGGGGACAGAGAGGAGATGGATAGTGATTTGAGAGGGAGGAGGGGACAGAGAGGAGATGGATAGCGATTTGAGAGGGAGGAGGGGACAGAGAGGAGATGGATAGTGATTTGAGAGGGAGGAGGGGACACAGAGAGGAGATGGATAGTGATTTGAGAGGGAGGAGGGGACACAGAGAGGAGATGGATAGTGATTTGAGAGGGAGGAGGGGACAGAGAGAAGCAAACAAGTTTCCTTTTTTGGGGTGCTTTTTAAAAGGTCAATTCTTGCAGTTGGCTGGAATCTAAGTGTTTTCTCTTCCTCTAATTGAGGTCTGTCGTATATCACCCATGTTTCACCTTCCCATTGTTTCTGTTTGGTTTCTGGTCTGCTGGTCATGGTTAGGGTTAGCCATGTTGAATGTGACGCAGGTACCATGGTGTTTTAGTCTGGAGGTCAGGACCAGCGTTAATGTGAAGGTCAGTATCAGAGGAAGGTGCCTCTGCCTTCTTTATTTCAGTCCCCTGTGATGGACTGCCCATGTCACCCCCTCCTCCCTCCTCCCTCCCTGCTCGCTCTGCGGTGATACAGTTGTAAAGTGTAACCTTGGAGACAGGAGGTAATCATCCATCCCATAACTACCCTTTCAATGTCCTACTCTTTCTCACCTCTCCTGCTCTCCTCCATTCCTCCGAGATGGACAGTTGTTTAGGTATTTTATCACGTTTACAGTATTTTTGCTAAATTATTCTCTCTCGCTTTCCTCCCTCTCTTTTCACTTTCCTCTGTTTGTCCTGTGGAAGGACGTTTGTTTTCCTGTGGGGGAAGAGGGTAATCGACGTCGAGAGAGGACTTATTGATTAGAAAGCATGGAGCAGGAGAGAGTGAGAGGAGACAGAGAAAGTGAGTGAGTGAGAGAGAGAGGGAGAGAGGGGTGACGAGATGACACACCAAGCACATGACACATACAACGTACAAGCACAATATCTGATGACTGGACATAGAGGACAGTATATAAACACACACACACACTCCTAGAAAAAAAGGTGCAATCTAGAACTTAAAAGGGCTCTTCGGCTGTCCCCATATGAGAACACTTTGAATATTTTTTTTTTGTTCCAGGTAGTACACTTTTGGGTTCCATGTAGAACCCTTTTCACGAAAACTAGTTATCCTATGTTGACAGCCGAATAACCCTTTTGGAGAGTGTACAAACACATTCATATATTCAGATCTCAACAAGCTGCATGTTTTCTACCCACATGCAGCTCCGACAGGTTCATATATTATAAATATTATTGTGACAGAACGTATACAGTAAATGTAGAAAAGAGAACACATGACATGCAATATCTATAGGAGTTTATCAAGGGACCATATTTCACGCACAGCTATGCATGAAGAGACGTCTTTTATGTGAAGGCAGACATATGTTCACAGTTTGCACTCCACGCCACACAGCCAGAGTCAACATAACACAACACTACCAGCCAAAGCGTGTGTGACTGTGACTGTGTGGTAAAGAACCCTTGAAAGTAGGTGGCAGGAAGAGTTGTACGGACTGTTGACTTTCATCACAGTATGACAGAACACACGGCTTCAGCACAGACCCCAGTGACACTGACAGCTACTCATCCACACGTCTGTTTCCATGGCTCCCCAAATCCTGAAGCCGTGTGACAGGCAGGGCTCTGACTGAGGAGACCACGGAGGAGGATTGCAGACAGAGGATTTGACACTGTTGTTATCTGTGTGATAGGATAATTATCTCTCATATTCAGCATTCCAGACTAGAACAGAGAACAACTGGTAAACATCCGAACGCACACACCCGGCTATGAACACTTTAATATCTACACTAGACAGGCAATCGACAAACGGCTTGTCGCACGCCCTGTAGAATTATGGGTACCGGCGCACACAGATTTCCTATACATTAGTGATGATTGACATGGATGAGACAACTTATTGGCTAGATCAACGTAGATACAGCACAAACAAACACACAAATGGTGAATTGACAGTGAGTGGATTGCTGCACACAGTGTAATTTACTGTGGTGATTGACATGCAGATACAGTATACAGTGTGGCTGGGCTGCATTATATACTGTATCTACTGAGGGTAGGCAATCTCTCTGTACACAGCAGATCAAAAGGTTCGGTGTCAACTGGTTGAAAGAGTGGCACCAGTGAGTGACTTGGGGCTGTGGAGCCGTGGAGAGGTGAACCTCTAATCAATACCTTCAATCCATCGATTAGCTGCAGAGTAATGACAGGCAGCAGACAATGTGGTCCTGGAAGACTGTGTGTGTGTGTCCATACGTCCGCACGTGTGTGCATGTGTGTGTGCCTGAGTGTGAGAGAACAGCAGGTAGGCTAACTAACTACAGGACGTAAAGCCACTAGTGGAGCCTGCAGCGGTGGACACCTGTGTGAAGCATCCTGAGAGACTGGCTCTTATTTACTTCACTCCACTACCTGGTGTATTGAGTCAGCCTCAGCCCTCTTAGACAGGCTCTGCTGCAGCTGGCTGCCTGTATACCTGCCTTCCTGGCTGTGTGCCTGTAAACCTGCCTGGCTGTGTGCCTGTAAACCTGCCTGGCTGGCTGCCTGTAAACCTGCCTGCCTGTATACCTGCCTGCCTGTAAACCTGGCTGTCTGTATACCTGCCTGCCTGCATACATGCCTGCCTGGCTCCCTACCTGTATGCCTGCCTGCCTGCTTGACTGGCTGCCTGCCTGTATACCTGCCTGGCTGGCTCCCTACCTGTATACCTGCCTGCCTGTCTGCCTGCCTGGCTGGTTGCCTGTATACTTGACTACCTGCCTGGATGGATGGCCGTATACCTGCCTGCCTGGCTGTCTGCTCCCGCAGGCCAAGGGGCCTCTGTTGCTACTGGTGTGTGATATGCTAATGCTTGCCCTGCTAGCATTAACGCATTAGCATCACTGTTTACACCCCCTGAGGTCACACACACACGCCTGTTTACTACTGGACTGGTGGTGTAATGAGATGGCGTTATGTATAGTGGGATGGGACAGTTTCACCATCAGACTGATAATGACTCCTAGGGATGTTGATGGATTCTGTCTATATTTGTATTAACCAAGGAACCAATGTCACTTCTCCACATTGCCCTGGATACAGAAGTCTGCTAAATGACCCAATAATGATAACAATGACAGCACTATTTAAAGATTGGCTTTTAAAACCACAGGGAGAGGGACACAGTGAGATGAAGAGAGTAATGAGGATACAAAGAGGTGGAAAGAAGGAATGAGAGAGAGAGAGAGAGAAGGGGGGAATACACAATCAATGATCAGTGAAGTAGCATTAGCATTGTTCACACATCCCCAGCCTCGTCTCCCCTCCCCCTTCTTCTTGCTTGCTGCAGCGTTACCATGGTGACCGAGAAATGTGGGAATACCTCTGTCCTACAGAGAGAAGGAGAGGTAGAGAGACAGTGAGAGAGAGAAAGAAGTGAAAGCAGGGAGAGGTATAGTAAGACAGAGAAAAGAGAGAGAGTGAGGGAGGAAGATGCAAAGAGCATGGGGAACGAAAGCAGACGTGCTGACTGAATAGACATTAAAGGCCTTGTTCTGTATTTAGAGGAGCCGTTAAAGCATGGAACATCATGATTGTACACCCTCACATTTCACACACACACACCCTCACATCACACACACACACACCCTCACATCTCACACACACACACCCTCACATCACACACCCTCACATCTCAAACACCTCTGCTGTGAGGCCACAGTTACTATGACAACCTGTGGCCTAAAATAGTCCACTCTAACCCCCTTTGCTTCTATAGTGTGCCTTGTTTTTGTTATTCTCTTCCTTGTTACCTGAAACTCCCACCCCACCTCCGCCCTTGCCCGTACGCCCACACCCTCAACCCGGTGAAGTGACTGTTGTATTCATAGGGGCTCAGTCTGTCTGAGGGTCTGAAGTACCCCTCTCTCTTTCCCCCTTGTTGCCATCCTCTCCTCTACCCATCTCTCACCTTCCTGCCATCTCCCTGCAAAGATTGTTCAAATTCATTTTATTGGCAGCTTGTGTTTCCATGGAAACATCTTGAAACCATGGCAACTATTTGAATTGAGCCAAACGCTCTTTCAAAACTGCTGCATTCATCCCCCTCTCTCTACCTCCTTTTCTCCCATCCTCCCTCCATCTCTCCCTCCTCCCTCTCTCGCTCCCTCCATATCGGCACTGTGTTGCTATTTCATCCAGTCAACTAGTGTGTGTGTGTGTTGGTGTAAGCGTGTGCAAGAAATCGGCAAGTGACGGTTGTGTGTTGGTGAGCATGTGCAAACGTCTCCAGGAGTGTTAGAGTGAGCATGTAAGCCGGTTTGCATAAGTGTGAGAGTATATGCCTTCTGCTGTCTACCTGCCATGTGAGCTAAGCATGATTATGTTTGTGTTCCCAATCCTCCCCTCCTTTCTCCCTGCACCTTGACTCTTCTCAAGTGTTACGCAAGAACATACTGACCTGTCTGTCTGTCTGTCTGTCTGTCTAACTCCTCCCCCTGGGCTCCTGCCTCTCCCCCTGGCTTATAGCATGCAGTCTCTCTCTCCATCACGTGAACCGTGAACAGTGCTGCTGCTGCACTTCCTATGTGAAGCTGAGCAACGTGGATCCATCCAGACCTGCCTGCCTGAGCAGCCCTCTCCTGGCTACAGGTGGGATTGCCACAGAGCACACAACGGACCAACACCATGGACCAATGACCAGAGAGAAAGAGCGAGAGGGAGAGAGAAAAAAAGCCAAATCATACCCATAATCCATGGTAAACCATATGTGTTGGAGACCGGATGGTTTATGTCAGAGCCAAGTGATGCTCACTATATCCAGATAGCACATAAAGTATACAGGCGTTTTAGGCCAAATGGCTCTCACCACAGGGTTCACCCAGTCAAACATATTTAGTACCTCATTTACTGGGCCTAATAGATGGGAGGTGGGATAGTGTAGCACTGGGAATGGATTGCCAGGACCAGGATACAGCCAGCACATAATGGTTACATATGGCTAATTGCTTCGAGGAGGCTCTTCAACAGTAATACTTTGTAGTTTCTAAAACCATGCAATCCTGAGTAAGTCTCTGCATAGCTTGATCCCATGACTACCGCTGCAGAGTTAGCGTCTAGCAACCATCAAAGAGTTGTTTTTTTCAGTTTGGTTGATGTAAGAGGAGTTTCTTTCATATTAGGGCTTTGATTGTGACGGTGAAACTAGCAATGTAAAAAGATGTCTCCTACAGAAGAAGAACACAGATACAGACAATGCTCTCTGTGACTTGACTTCAAAAGCCCCCAAAAAAGACCAGCTGTCAAAAGTGTGAAATCTAATCTGGCCTACTTCAGATTCGTTGGATATAATGGATATCTTACTGCTGCTAAGACGGTTTAGCAGGCTGTGATTTTATCTCCTGGATCTGATTGTAAGACCCTGATTATACACACATGGGGAACCTAATAACACTACTAATGACATCACTCTCTTTACTCACAGTCTAAAATGTACAGATAAAAAACATTGAATAATTTGAGAGGAAGAGAAGTGGGGAGAAAGAGAGAAGGGGGAGAGAGAAATAGAGGGGGAATATCCCTGTGCTTCCCCCCCAACCTTTTCATTTTCAAACGTTTGTTCTTTTCTCTCCCGCTCTGTCTTAAAATAAAAGCCTTTCCATTCCCCCACAGCCAGTAAAGTGTAATTAGCGTAATTGTTTTAATGAAAAGGCCTCTGGGCGTTTTCCTTCTGCCAGTCTGTGATAGCAGATGAGTTCACTCACCTAAAACGCAAGTGTCCCCAAGAAAAAACACCAATCAGAAACAGAATGAAAAGCACATCAGTTTTTACTGTTCATCAAATAACATGAATAGAAATGTAGTGAGAATATGAATCATTAGTAAAGTACCCCAGTAATACTACATATAACATAACACAGTAATAAACATACTGCAGATGAAAGCACTTTATTCACAAGTCAATTCCCCAAAGACCTGCTCAGGATTTATACGGTGAGAGAGAGAGAAAAAAATAATTACCAAGCCTTGAAATGAATAAAAGGTATATTCAGTTATCTGGGTCTTTGAAGATGGGCAGAGAGTAAGCAACTGGAATTGAGCACACAGTGGTTTTCTAGTGCTGTGGGGCCCATGAGAACAAGCCCTATCTCCCAAAGTGCAGAGATTAGTAGGTAGTTCAACCAGCTCCCTGGACTCTGGGGAGGGGAGTGAGTGGGTTGGGCCGCAGTAATGAGAGAGATGATTGATACAGGCTGAAGCACAACCACGGCCATGAAAATACTTTTTACATTCAAGGATCTGGAAGTCAGGCAGGGACTTTATGAGGAGGAGCCATTTTGGGATAGAGAAGAACAGGGGATGATATCATGAGGAAACTCACGCTGACAGAGACACACACAGATGCACAACAAATACACACAGACAGACGGGGACACACACACGCAGTGGCTTCATGCCCATAGGGGGCACAAAGGCATGTGCCCCCTCAGATTTGTCCTGTTTTAAACATTTTCAGGTTTAAAGGGCTCTATTCAGTCAGATCCGCTTTAGCCGACATCCACAGTGGTTGTTTTGGTGGTGTCAGAGGTGGAACTGCGTTAGAACTGTCAAATCCACAAGCGGCTCCTGGAATTATACCTAAAGTGGACATTGCCAGTGGCCGCACAGAGAAATCCCATGCAGCCCTGTTTACAAGTTTGAACACTGAAATGTGAGATGTAATTTACACCTTGATTACGATAGAAATCCTCATTATTTTCAGGGTAACTTTCTATATAGCCTACACTTTCTCATTCAGAACTTATAATGCTAGTGGGGCGGGTGTGGCTCACTGGCGTAATGCAGTTCCTCTGGACCCCTGCAAGGTCACTGATTTGACGGCTCCAACGTAGTTCCACCTCCGACACCGCCAAAACATCCTCTATGTGGATGTCTGCTATCACTGGTTAACGCAAAATTAATTACTAAATGTAAGTCCACATTTTATCATCATTTCAAGCATAGTGATGGCTGCATCATGTTATACAGTGGGGCAAAAAAGTATTTAGTCAGCCACCAATTGTGCAAGTTCTCCCACTTAAAAAGATGAGACAGGCCTGTAATTTTCATCATAGGTACACTTCAACTATGACAGACAAAATGAGAAAAAAAATCCTGAAAATCACATTGTAGGATTTTTTATGAATTTATTTGCAAAAAAAAGTTGTGGACAGGTGTCTTTTATACTGATAACAAGTTCAAACAGGTGCCATTAATACAGGTAACGAGTGGAGGACAGAGGAGCCTCTTAAAGAAGAAGTTACAGGTCTGTGAGAGACAGAAATATTGCTTGTTTGTAGGTGACCAATAACCTAAAATACATTTGCAAACATTTCTAAAAACATGTTTTCACTTTGTCATTATGAGGTGTACATTGTGGGAGAAAAAAATATACTTAATCAATTTTGAATTCAGGCTGAAACACTACACAATGTAGAATATATCAGGGGGTATGAATGCATTCTGAAGGCACTGTACCAGTGTGGCAACTCCTAAGGCATGAAAGTTTGTAAAGTATCAATTAATTAAAATGACAATTGAATAGGTAAAGAGGTATGTTTAGATAACCTATGCATAAAAATATACCTATTTTTCTTGTAAATATACCTATTTTTCTTACATAGAATTAGGCATAATTATTATGGCTCTAGATTGCTGTGTCAGTTGTTTGAAAAATGCTACATTCTCCAACTTGTCCAAGTATAAACACAAAGTTGTCCTTTCCAGTCACACCAGCGTGATGTAGTTATTGTGATCTATCCTTCTCTCTGCTCTCTCTCTTTAACCAATGAATACAATGACACCGGGTTTAAGTCACACTGATATGGAATAAGTCACACTGATATTCAGTGGAGCATACTGTAACAACAACAAAAAGAAACATGAGACTGTGTTGGAGGATGAGTGTGTTTTAAATTCTATTTCAACAATGGGGAGGCAGGTAGCCTAGTGGTAAGAGCCTTGGCCTAGTAACCAAAAGGTTGCAAGATCGAACCCCTGAGATGACAAGGTGAAAATCTGTCGTTCTGCCCCAGAACAAGGCCGTCAACCCACTGTTCCTAGGCCGTCATTGAAAATAAGAATTTGTTCTTAACTGACCTGCCTAGTGAAAAAAATGAAAAAAAGCTTAGTCTCACTGCAGAATTAGATGGTCATCTACATGACATCACATTCAAAGTGTTTTTGCTGCTCCTGCTTCTCTATGTTCCATTTCACCAAACATCTCATTTTGAAGTTAAGTTTAGGCACTCATTCCGAATTGTTAAGGTAAGGGTTAAGATTTTGGAAAGGTTAAAACGTCAAATAAAAAGCCAGTGTCCACGACTGGGATCGAACACGCAACCTTCTGACCCAAGATTACTTGATGGTAATAGCGCTCACTGTTACCGCTAGTGGCCCGGCTTTGACGGCATTTCCCGATGTCCTCAGGACATGAATAGACCTACAACCTCGCTGTTTATTTTTCAGTCTTGCATCTTGTTTTGAGCTATTGGTTATGAATGTATGCTTGTGTGCTCGTGTGAATGCACATATACTGTACCAGTCAAAAGTTTGGACACCTACTCATTCAAGGGTTTTTCTTTATTTGTACTATTTTCTACATTGTAGAATAATAGTGAAGACATCAACACTATGAAATAACACATATGGAATAATGTATTAACAAAAAAGGGTTAAATAAATCAAAATAGATTTTATATTTGAGATTCTTCAAAGTTGCCTTGATGACAGCTTTGCACACTCTTGGCATTCTCTCAACCAGCTTCCTGAGGTAGTCACCTGTAATGGATTTCAATTAACAGGTGTGCCCTGTTAAAAGTTAATTTGTGGAATTTCTTTCCTTCTTAATGCTTTTGAGACAAATCAGTTGTGTTGTGACAAGGTAGGGGTGGTATACAGAATATAGCCCTATTTGGTAAAAGACCAAGTCCATATTATGGCAAGAACAGCTTAAATAAGCAAAGAGAAATGACAGCACATCATTACTTTAAGACATGAAGGTCAGTTAGTCCGGAAAATTTTAAGAACTTTGAAAGTTTCTTCAAATGCAGTCGCACCATCAAACGCTGTGATGAAACTGGCTCTCATGAGGACCGCCACAGGAAAGGAAGACCCAGAGTTACCTCTGCTGCAGAGGATAAGTTAATTAAAGTTAACTTCTTGGATATAGGGGGCGCTCTTTTAATGCGCAATATTTTGTCACGAAAAGATGCTCGACTATGCATATAATTGGCAGCTTTGGAAAGAAAACACTCAAATTTTTCCAAAACGGCAAAGATATTATCTGTGAGTGCCACAGAACTCATGCTACAGGCGAAACCAAGATGAAACTTCAACCAGGAAATGGGCAGAATTTTTGAAGCTATGTTTTCCATTGTCTCCTTATATGGCTGTGAATGCGCCGGGAATGAGCCTGCCCTTTCTATCGTTTCTCCAAGGTGTCTGCAGCATTGTGACGTATTTGTAGGCATATCATTGGAAGATTGGCCATAAGAGACTACATTTACCAGGGGTCCGCCCGGTGTCCTTTGTCTAAATTGGTGCGTAATCTACAAGCTGCACGCAGTCATCCAGTGATTGAGAGGAGAGAGGAGGCTTTCAACGAACGATATATCATGAAGAGATATGTGAAAAACACCTTGAGGATTGATTCTAAACAACATTTACCATGTTTCAGTCGATATTATGGAGTTAATTTTGAAAAAAGTTCGGCGTTTTGAAGACTGAATTTTTGTTTTTTTTGGTAGCCAAACGTGACTGTGGCTGTATTCACGATCCCGGATCCGGGATGGCTCGACACAAGAAGTTAATCACCATCCTTAGAAATTATAGCCCAAATAAATGCTTCACAGAGTTCAAGTAACAGACACATCTCAACATCAACTGTTCAGAGGAGACTGTGTGAATCAGGCCTTCATGGTTGAATTGCTGCAAAGAAACTACTACTAAAGGACACCAATAAGAAGAAGAGACTTTCTTGGGCCAAGAAACATGAGCAATGGACATTAGACTGGTGGAAATCTGTCCTTTCATCTGATGAGTCCAAATTTGAGATGTGTGGCTCCAACCGCCGTGTCTGTGAGATGCAGAGTAGTTGAACAGATGATCTTCGCATGTGTGGTTCCCACCATGAAGCATGGAAGAGGAGGTGTGATGGTGTGGGGGTGCTTTGCTGGTGACACTGTCTGTGATTTATTTAGAATTCAAGGCAAACTTAACCAGCATGGCTACCATAGCATTCTGCAGCGATATGCCATCCCATCTGGTTTGCGCTCAGTGGGACTATCATTTGTTTTTCAACAGGACAATGACCCAACACACCTCCAGGCTACTTGACCAAGAAGGAGAGTGATGGAGTGCTGCATCAGATGACCTGGACTCCACAATCACCCGACCTCAACCCAATTGAGATAGTTTGGGATGAGTTGGGCCGCAGAGCAAAGAAAAAGGCGCCAACAAGTGCTCAGCATATGGGGTAAGTCCTTGAAGACGGTTGGAAAAGCATTCCAGGTGAAGCTAGTTGAGAGAATGCCAAGAGTGTGTAAAGCAGTCATCAAGGCAAAGGGAATATAAATATATTTTGATTTTTTGAATACTTTTGGTTAATAAATGATTCCATGTGTGTTATTTCATAGTGTTGATGTTTTCACTATTATTCTACAATGTAGAAAATAGTAAAAATAAAGAAAAACCCTTGAATGAGTAGGTGTGTCCAAACTTTTGACTGGTACTGTATGTGCACGTGTGTGTGTATTTTAGCAACTGAACATGGATTGTGTTAGAGTATCTATGCTGTAATTGGTAAGAGAGAGTGGACTATGTATAAGTGGATGAGCTGTACTGTATGATGTTCCTGTGTTTCCTCCTCTGTGTCTCATTTGGTTCTTATACTGTAATTACACGGTAGAGACTCGCTCCCTCCCCTGCTTCATCTCCCCCTTCCCTCTCCCTCTTTCTCTCTCTCCCCCTCCAACTCTGTGATTGCATGTATAATTAGTGGCATAATTATAGTTCTCTCCATCTCACTGTTTCAGGAGCTCTGTCTCTTCTGAACACCTCTCTGTTTCACCCTCCTCCCATCTCGCTCTCTCTCTCTCCCTGGGTTAGTCTGTCTGTCACTCTCTCTGTAGATGTCTCTCTGTCTTTAGCTGTGTGAGAAGGAGCTGTGCTAATATTGGGATGATGATAGAGATTCTGGTCTACTCCTGGGCTGCAGTGGCCTGGTTTCATCATTAATTATTCATTATTAATTCAGGAATCTCAAACTTTAAAAGCCTTGAGGTGTGTCACTGTGAGAAGCAAAACAAAATGCATTATTTCTCTTCAAAGCCAATTTTTTCCCCCGAACTCACAAAAAAACACAATGTGTGTGTGTGTGAGAGAGAGAAAGAGAGAGGGGGATGGGGGTGTAGGTTCCCCATGCATTAAAATTATTTTATTTTTTAAATATTGAAAATATGTGAAAGCTTGCAAATGTTGTCCCAGCAGGTACAATTAGTTTGATTGCTTAGCAGCAGGAAGTGACATCAGAGAGTGTGAAAAGCTCAGATGAAGCATTGGTTCCATGTTACATCTCCTTTGTTTGTAGTGTTCACAAGGAGTTGTTTCCCTACACTTTTTAGATCACATTATCATAGCTGCTCTGTGCTTTAAATCAGAAACACTTAAAACGCTGATTTCATAAATAGAAACATTTAAAAAACAAAGGACAGCTATTTATAATCACACATGCACTTCGATGGAGCATACAGTGGAGCTAGTTCTAAAGTTAAATGTTTTTTTGCTCTACTGTATTCCAAGCTACTACAAATCAACCATGTCCTACTTAACAAAGCCACAGGGTTTCCCTCTGCCTTTACAAGTTCAACTAATGACGTGTGCAAACTTCAATATTTTCACTTTTGACCAACATGAAATCAATGGCAAAACATTTGAGTTCTTTCACTTTCAATATGGACCCTTATGTAGGCCATACCTAAGTACAGCGGTCTATATAAAGTGTAGGCCGTCAATAATGTACTGTATCTTCTTTAGAAAAAATACATTGCTATAAGGAGTCTATGAAAGCTTGGCCTGATGCTATGGTTGATAAAGTAGTTAATGACCTGTCAATCTAAGGATCCTGTATGGGGCTGGTCAGTGTTAGGGTCCCTCAGTGGTTGAGCCACTATACTCTCACTCCCTCTAGAGGTAACACATAGGCCTACAGGCTACAGTCAGTAAGTCAGTCAGTCCAATGGCCAACTAAGCCCTGAAGTCGCAGTGAAAGCATACTTAACATAAAGAGGCCCAGAGACATGACTCTGGATAGTCCTAGTCCTCACAACTCAGCCAACTTGATAAAACTCTCTCGGTGCTCTCTCCACTTGAATCTTTTGTAAATCTTGTGTTGTCAGACCGATGAATAGCAGGCTCCACCAGGGGCCTGGTTGGTTGGGGCTGCAGCGCACTGTGCAAGGCTTTAATTTAGTGTGCAAGGCGCACGCGGCGGTCTTTCCCAACGGAGACGGTGCTGTGTTTGTTTTGCGGGTGTTTAAATTAGCAGTAATTCGTTTGCTCAGTAATGACGTGGGAGAGCTAATTAGGGCAGTGTTGATGGGTGCTTTAATTAGTCTCAAGTGTGTTATGCTAATGAGACCCTAATTCGTGTGTGTATGAGTGAGTGTGTATATGTGTGAGTATGAGTTTGGTTGTAAGTAAATAGTAATTCTTAAGATATATGATGCTGGACACGCATGGCTGAGTAGTGATCTCCTTCACGCAGCCTGTGTATCCAGCTAAGTGCTAAGAGGCTTTGGTCTGAGAGCCTCTTCCCTCCACTCCCCATACCTATTACCTACCGCACTCCCCACCCACCATACCTATTATCTACCCTAGCCCCCACATCCCATACCTACCCTCCACTCCCATACCCATTACCTACCCTCCACTCCTATACCCATGACCTACCCTCCCCATACCCATAACCTACCCTCCACTCCACTCCCCATAACCTACCCTCCACTCCCCATACCCATAACCTACCCTCCACTCCCCATACCCATAACCTACCCTCCACTCCCATAACCTACCCTCCACTCCCATACCCATAACCTACCCTCCACTCCCATACCCATAACCTACCCTCCACTCCCCATACTCATAACCTACCCTCCACTCCCCATACCCATAACCTACCCTCCACTCCACATACCCATAACCTACCCTCCACATACCCTCCACTCCCATAACCTACCCTCCACTCCCCATACCCATACCCTACCCTCCACTCCCCATACCATAACCTACCCTCCACTCCCCATACCCATAACCTACCCTCCACTCCCCATACCCTCCACTCCCCATACCCTACCCTCCACTCCCCATATCCTACCCTCCACATACCCATTACCTACCCTCCACATACCCATTACCTACCCTCCACATACCCATTACCTCCCCTCCCCATAACCTACCCTCCACTCCCCATACTCATAACCTACCCTCCACTCCCCATACCCATTACCTACCCTCCACTCCCCATACCCATAACCTACCCTCCACTCCACTCCCCATACCCTACCCTCCACTCCCCATACCCTACCCTCCACATACCCATTACCTACCCTCCACATACCCATTACCTACCCTCCACATACCCATTACCTACCCTCCACATAACCTACCCTCCACTCCACTCCCCATAACCTACCCTCCACTCCCCATACCCATAACCTACCCTCCACTCCACATACCCTACCCTCCACTCCATTACCCATAACCTACCCTCCACTCCCACTCCCCATACCCATAACCTACCCTCCACTCCCCATACCCTACCCTCCACTCCCCATACTCATAACCTACCCTCCACTCCACATACCCTACCCTCCACTCCCCATAACCTACCCTCCACTCCACTCCCCATACCCATAACCTACCCTCCACTCCCATACCCTACCCTCCACTCCCATACCCATAACCTACCCTCCACTCCCATCCCCATTACCTACCCTCCACTCCCCATACCCATAACCTACCCTCCACTCCCCATACCCATAACCTACCCTCCACTCCACATACTCATAACCTACCCTCCACTCCCCATACCCATAACCTATCCTCCGCTCCCCATACCCATAACCTACCCTCCACTCCCCATACCCATACCCTACCCTCCACTCCCCATACCCTACCCTCCACTCCCCATACCCTACCCTCCACTCCCCATACCCTACCCTCCACATACCCATTACCTACCCTCCACATACCCATTACCTACCCTCCACATACCCATTACCTACCCTCCACATACCCATACCCATTACCTACCCTCCACTCCCCATACCCATTACCCACCCTCCACTCCCCATACCCATTACCCACCCTCCACTCCCCATTACCCACCCTCCACTCCCCATACCCATTACCCACCCTCCACTCCCCATACCCATAACCTACCCTCCACTCCCCATACCCATTACCTACCCTCCACTCCCCAATACCTACCCTCCACTCCCCATTATCTACCCTCCACTCCCCATTACCTACCCTCCACTCCCCATTACCTACCCTCCACTCCCCATTACCCACCCTCCACTCCCCATACCCATTACCCACCCTCCACTCCCCATACCCTACCCTCCACTCCCCATACCCAGGGGCGGCAGCGTAGCCTAGTGGTTAGAGCGTTGGACTAGTAACCGGAAGGTTGCGAGTTCAAACCCCCGAGCTGACAAGGTACAAATCTGTCGTTCTGCCCCTGAACAGGCAGTTAACCCACTGTTCCTAGGCCGTCATTGAAAATAAGAATGTGTTCTTAACTGACTTGCCTGGTTAAATAAAGGTAAAATTAAAAAAAAAAATTGAAAAAAACCTACCCTCCACTCCCCATACCCTACCCTCCACTCCCCATACCCTACCCTCCACTCCCCATACCCTACCCTCCACATACCCATTACCTACCCTCCACATACCCATTACCTACCCTCCACATACCCATTACCTACCCTCCCCATAACCTACCCTCCACTCCACTCCCCATAACCTACCCTCCACTCCCCATAACTACCCTCCACTCCCCATACCCATAACCTACCCTCCACTCCCCATACCCATAACCTACCCTCCACTCCACTCCCCATAACCTACCCTCCACTCCATTACCCATAACCTACCCTCCACTCCCACTCCCCATACCCATAACCTACCCTCCACTCCCCATACCCTACCCTCCACTCCCCATACCCTACCCTCCACATACCCATTACCTACCCTCCACATACCCATACCCATTACCTACCCTCCACTCCCCATACCCATTACCTACCCTCCACTCCCCATACCCATTACCCACCCTCCACTCCCCATACCCATTACCCACCCTCCACTCCCCATACCTATTGCATACCCTCCACTCCCCAATACCTACCCTCCACTCCCCATTACCTACCCTCCACTCCCCATTACCTACCCTCCACTCCCCATACCTATTGCATACCCTCCACTCCCCAATACCTACCCTCCACTCCCCATTACCTACCCTCCACTCCCCATTACCTACCCTCCACTCCCCATTACCTACCCTCCACTCCCCATACCTATTACCCACCCTCCACTCCCCATACCTATTACCCACCCTCCACTCCCCATACCCTACCCTCCACTCCCCATACCCTACCCTCCACTCCCCATACCCTACCCTCCACTCCCCATACCCTACCCTCCACTCCCCATACCCTACCCTCCACATACCCATTACCTACCCTCCACATACCCATTACCTACCCTCCACATACCCATTACCTACCCTCCACATACCCATACCCATTACCTACCCTCCACTCCCCATACCCATTACCTACCCTCCACTCCCCATACCCATTACCCACCCTCCACTCCCCATACCCATTACCCACCCTCCACTCCCCATACACATTACCCACTCCCCATACCCATTACCTACCCTCCACTCCCCATTACCTACCCTCCACTCCCCATTACCTACCCTCCACTCCCCATTACCTACCCTCCACTCCCCATTACCTACCCTCCACTCCCCCATACCTATTACCCACCCTCCACTCCCCATACCTATTACCCACCCTCCACTCCACTCCCCATACCTATTACCCACCCTCCACTCCCCATACCTATTACCCACCCTCCACTCCCCATACCTATTACCTACCCTCCACTCCCCATACCTATTACCTACCCTCCACTCCCCATACCTATTACCTACCCTCCACTCCACTCCCCATACCTATTACCTACCCTCCACTCCACTCCCCATACCTATTACCTACCCTCCACTCCCCATACCTATTACCTACCCTCCACACCTAATGCAACCAATATGATGGAAGGTAGGTGCACACACACACACACACACACACACACACACACACACACACACACACACACACCAATGCTTTCACTAGCAGAATTACAATCATAAATTCCACCAGCCATGATAAAGCCGCCCGGGACCTCACACACAACACGGACAACGCTTTGGTAAATTACTGTTTTATGTGTGCTGCACTGACAGGTTCATGTCACAGATAAGAAGAATCCATCTCTGAGCTGTAATATTCAGCCATTATTAAGGTACTCTATTACTACTCTCAATTAGCTTGTCTCAATGTAGTGGTCTGTTATTATCATAATTCATTCAGTTATTACCGATATGGTATTTGACATGCCACTGGTGAGGATGTGAGAACGAGAAGAAATAGAGAGAGGAAGAAATAGAGAGAGGAAGAAAGAGAGAGAGGAAGAAAGAGAGAGAGGAAGAAAGAGAGAGAGAGAAAGGGGGAGATAGAGAGAGGAAGAAAGAGAGAGAGAGAGGGATAGAGAGAGGAAGAAAGAGAGAGAGAGGGATAGAGAGAGGAAGAAAGAGAGAGAGAGGGAGATAGAGAGCATATTTAGAAAACATCACCAGTTTTTTATTCTAATCATATTTATTCACGTCTATCCTGTTATACATAATCCATTATGATTCCTGCAGAACTGTATCCTCTGGTGTTTCTATCGGTCACTGTAACTCATTTCTTCTCCTCGTCTCCTTCTTTCTTCTCCTTTAAGACTGGGGAGGGCAGAGAGAGAAACTCACCATGAAAGAGAGGCTAGAGGGGGAATTTATCCTACTTTAATCTCCCTCCTAATATATATATATATAAAAGCAACAAAGTGTTGGTCCCATTTCTGTTATTACTCTTAAATGTTGTGCACAAATTTGTTTACATCCCTGTTAGTGAGCATTTCTGTTATTACTCTTAAATGTTGTGCACAAATTTGTTTACATCCCTGTTAGTGAGCATTTCTGTTATTACTCTTAAATGTTGTGCACAAATTTGTTTACATCCCTGTTAGTGAGCATTTCTGTTATTACTCTTAAATGTTGTGCACAAATTTGTTTACATCCCTGTTAGTGAGCATTTCTGTTATTACTCTTAAATGTTGTGCACAAATTTGTTTACATCCCTGTTAGTGAGCATTTCTGTTATTACTCTTAAATGTTGTGCACAAATTTGTTTACATCCCTGTTAGTGAGCATTTCTGTTATTACTCTTAAATGTTGTGCACAAATTTGTTTACATCCCTGTTAGTGAGCATTTCTGTTATTACTCTTAAATGTTGTGCACAAATTTGTTTACATCCCTGTTAGTGAGCATTTCTGTTATTACTCTTAAATGTTGTGCACAAATTTGTTTACATCCCTGTTAGTGATCATTTCTGTTATTACTCTTAAATGTTGTGCACAAATTTGTTTACATCCCTGTTAGTGAGCATTTCTGTTATTATTCTTAAATGTTGTGCACAAATTTGTTTACATCCCTGTTAGTGAGCATTTCTGTTATTACTCTTAAATGTTGTGCACAAATTTGTTTACATCCCTGTTAGTGAGCATTTCTGTTATTACTCTTAAATGTTGTGCACAAATTTGTTTACATCCCTGTTAGTGAGCATTTCTGTAACAGGCCCTTTTGTGGGGAAAAACCTGGCTCCCAAGTGGGTGGGCCTATGCCCTTCCAGTCCCACCCATGTCTGTGCCCCTGCCCAATCATGTGAAATCCATAGATTAGGGCCTTATGAATTTATTTAAACTGACTGATTTCCTTATATGAAGTGTAACTTTGTAAATTGTTGTGTTTATATTTTTGTTCAGTATAATATGATGATTTGTATTCTGTACAACTGCCTGAATCATACACTCACAATCTCTACATTTAATCTTGTTAGGGAAAATTACACACTATCAGAGTGTTCCCAACAAGCGATAATCATAAGTCATAGATTGTGAATCCATGACCAGCTTTGTAATAATGGGTTTAACGGATGATAACTGATGATTAGTTAGACAACTATTGACTGCCAATAAAAGTCTGTCTCATGCTGAGTATGATAGGAGTTGTAGTGTGTGTGTGTGTTCGTGCATGTCTATGTGTGAATGTGTGACAGTGTGTGTGTGACAGTGTGTGTGTGACAGTGTGTGTGTGACAGTGTGTGTGTGTGTGCCAGTACCTCGGACTTCCAGCCTGCACTCCACCTCGTCCTCCCCCAGGTCGTTGATGGCCTTACAGGAGTACTTGCCCCCGTCAAACTGGCCGGGCTTCCTGATGTTCAGGGTCAACACCCCCTGGTTGTTCTGCATCAAGAATTTAGGATCCTCCCCAATGATCATCTTGTTCTTCATCCACACTATCTTAGCCTGAGGAGAGGATGGGAGAGGGGGGGTTAAGAGAGGAGGGAGGGACTTTTAATTGGGGAAACATTTGACCTTGAAATATACATCACCAACTCACTAGACAATTTTCCATTGACCCGGGTTTATTCGACAAAAGAAATATCAAAGTGACATGTGTAATGGAAAGGCAGATATAGGAGACATTTTCTGAAGAACGATAACAGTTTTATCGATTCAAGAGGGGTGGATTTTAGTCATTTTTCTTTATTTGTGAAAAAAAGATGATGGAAATGATGTTTTTCAGAATAAATGATGATTGCCTAATCATTTAAGGTACCCGGGGCACGTGATGTCACCGAGTAACTATAAAGCTCCACTCCACATTTAATTCTATACTTCCAATATACATTTTTCCAACTACACTGAACAAAAATATAAACATAACATGTACAGTGTTGGTCCCATATTTCATGATCTGAAATAAAAGATCCCATACGTTCCATACGCACAAAAAGGTTATTACGCTCCAATTTTGTGCACAGATTTGTTTACATCCCTGTTAGTGAGCATTTCTGCCAAGATAATCCATCTCCCTGACAGGTGTGGCATATCAAGAAGCTGATTAAACAGCATGATCATTACACAGGTACACCTTTTGCTTAGGACAATAAAAGGCCACTCTAAAATGTGAAGTTTTGTCGCAACACAATGGCCACAGATGTCTCAAGTTTTGAGGGAGTGTGCAATTGGCATGCTGACTGCAGGAGTGTCAACCAGAGCTGTTGCCAGATAATTGAATGTTCATTTCTCTACCAAAGTCATTTTAGACTAGCCCAGGACCTCCAAATCTGGCTTCTTCACCTGTGGGTGTCACGCCTGCTCCCGCTCCACCTCCCTGGCCCTCGAGGGCGCCAGGCTACCCGCCATCCTACACACCTGTTACCAACATGTTGCGCTCATTGGACTCCTTCACTTTGTTGATTACCCCCTGTATATCTGTCTGTTCCTTGGTTGTGTTCCCTGTGTCTGCATTATTCCGTATTGTGTTTGTCATATGTCCTTGTTTACCCGTGTGCTGATGCTGTTCCTGTCGTGTTCTATATCTGTTCCTGAATAAATGTTTGACTCCCCGTACCTGCTTCTCATCTCCGGCATCAGGTCCTTGCAGTGAGATTGTCTGAGACCAGCCACCCTGACAGCTGATGAAACTGTGGGTTTTCACAATCAATTTCTCCACAAACTGTCAGAAACCATCTCAGGGAAGCTCATCTGCGTGCTCGTCGACTTCACCAGGGTCTTGACTTGACTGCAGTTCGGCATCGTAACCGACATCAGTGGGCAAATGCTCACCTTCGATGGCCACTGGCACGCTAAAGAAGTGTGCTCTTCACGGATTATTCCCGGTTTCAACTGTACTGGGCAGATGGCAGACAGCGTGTATGGTGTCATGTTGGCGAGTGGTTTGCTGATGTCAACGTTGTGAACAGAGTGCCCAGTGGTGGCGGTTGGGTTATGGTATGGGCAGACAGGCAGGCATGGGAACAACTTTGGTTTTTATCCAGTTGGATAAATACTCCAGACAGCCTAACTGACCGCTCGGAGACATCCGCAAGGTCCTAAAGCAGTTTCCTCGTTTTGTATCACATTCCAATGATAAAACTGTGGGGGGGGGACAAAAATGCAATTTCAGAATGTGGGGGGGACATGTCCCCAATGAAAGTTGCGCACCTGTGGGCATGCATAAGCTACGGGCAACAAACACAACTGCATTTCATCGACGGCAATTTGAATGCACATTGATACCGTGACGAGATCCTGAGGCCCATTGCCGTGCCATTCATCTGCCGCCATCACCTCATGTTTCAGCATGATAATGCACAGACCCATGTCGCAAGGAACTGTACACAATTCCTGGAAGTTATTCCATTGCCTGCATACTCACCAGACATGTCACACATTGAGCATATTTGGGATGCTCTGGATCGACGTGTACAACAGTGTGTTCCAGTTCCCGACAATAACCAGCAACTTCACACAGCCATTGAAGAGGAGTGGGACAACATTCCACAAGCCACAATCAACAGCCGGATCAACTGTATGTGAAGGAGATGTGTTGCGCTGCATGAGGCAAATGGTGGTCAAACCAGATAGTGACTGGTTTTCTGATCCACGCCCCTTTTTTTCTTTTAAAGGTATATGTGACCAACAGATGCATATCTGTATTCCTAGTCATGTGAAATCCATAGATTAGGGCCTAATGAATTCATTTAAATTTGACTGATTTCCTTATATGAACTAACTCAGTAAAATCTTGAAAATTGTTGCATGTTGAGTTTAAATTTTTGTTCAGTGTACAAAAATATAGTTTCTTTGTAGTACATGGATTGTCCTGAATTCGGGATCTCGAGTGCTAGAGGCGTCACTACAGACCCTGGTTCAATTTCAGGCTGTATCACAACCGGTTGTGTATCACAACCGGCCTGAAACACGAAACAGATAGGTGGGAAGGGATACAGGTTGTTGACAATTTATTAATGTAAAATTTGACTAAATGGTAACACTTCAACCACTACGTTTGTATTTTAGGTGTAACATCATTACGTCCAGCTGTTTCTAATCGACACAAGATCGTTAAATGGAAACGCACCCAAGCAGGCAAATGTCGCATCTATTTTCTATGCCAACTTTCTAAATGTTGAAAAGTCACCAGACAAGTTAATGGAACCACAGCTTGTGACACAAACACACCTTCAAACAGCTTCTTGTTCTCGCTCTCTCAACACACACTCAAACACTCAATTACAGTACTGCCCCCACACACACACACACCCTCACCTTAGGGTAGGCCCGGACAGCACAGCTGATGGCAGTACTGTAGCCTGCAACAACAACCCTGTCCACTAGGGGAGCTGTAAACTTGGGGGAGCTGCTCATGTCCTTCTCTTTGAAGGCTGGTTTGTTGTACTCCAGATCTGAGGGAGGGATATAGATGGGGACTGTGATAGCTGTGTTTACTAGGCTATATAATAATAATATTAATACATGCCATTTAGCAGGTGCTTCTATCCAAAGGGACTGACAGTCATGCATGCATACATTTTACGCATGGCTGTCCCGGGAATAAAACCCACTATCCTGGCATTACAAGCAACATGCTTTAGCTTTACCAACTGAGCTACAGAGGACCACATGTTGTCTATTATATCTACATACTACATTTGGTTTAGTATAGTATTGTGTAGTGTAGTGGTTCTCAAACTGGGGTTCGCAAGAAGGTTTTGTGGAGGGGAGGGGGGGGGGGGGTCGCAAGTTTGAAACAATTTTTTCACACATTTTAATTCAGCTACATAAAGTTTAGCAATCTGCTACGAACACATCTTTGCCAGAACAATAGGCTACCTGGCAATTTCATTGATTATTTTCACATTTTAGAAGGTTTGGGTGGCTAGTACTGGCTATATTTCTAAAGATAGCTGTAACACTGTAACAGTCTTTTTTTACTTATGGGGTGAAGATGTAACATATTCTGGTGAATTTATTACAAGATTTGTGAGGAAGAAATAGACTACAGACAGACCATGGTTAGGCTGTTACGGTGACTGTATTACGGCCACGCCGGCAGTCACGAGTCATGACCGCAGTCAAATTCCATGTGACCGTTTAGTCACAGTAACTAGACTTCTCCAAGCTCTGATGCTGCTGATGGTCATTAGCAGCCTACCAAACTTGCTAACTGCCTGGTACTGAGCCCTTTATTGTCCCTCTAATCACTCTGGCATCAATGCAAATGTAATCGAAAATCAAAACCCTTCATGAGAGCCCATGAGAAAAGCCCATGTGTGAGAAAACAGAGTTTTCACAGCCTCTTTTAAAAAGAGGAGGATCCCGTCAGCTTTCTATGGGCTAGGCCTACTATATTTACTTCTCAACTTTCATAATATTAAGCACATTGCTTCTCTTTACAACAGGAGATTAGCTGACCTGGCTGGCAAGAAAATGAACCACGTGAAAATCGTCCTCTATTCGCTATTTAAGTGCATAGATGATATGTATTTCTTCCCCCTGCCCATTCCGACACGTGGATAATGGTACATTCTAAATCAAATACTAAATAATGTGTGTGAAATTTAGTTATGTAAAGACAAGAATAAATCAAGAATAGTCTGATGGGTGACAATATTAGCCTATCACTTGTGAATGATGTGTTATCACTTGTGAATGATGTGTTATCACTTGTGAATGATGCGTTATCACTTGTGAATGATGATTTTTTAATGACTTTTACATAGTTGCACACCTCATGTAGCCTAGCCCAAAGCCCTAAATGTTTTGATAAGGTTTGGTAAGGTTTGTATCAAAAAACTAAAGTGGCCAAATAACTTCTTAAAATGAAGCACATGAATCCTCTTTACAACCAGTGTAGAGCCTGGCATACATAGATAGACGGCGTGTGAGTTTCAAATTTGGGGAAGATCATTTTCACCATAAAAAAGCATTACATGCATAAATCTCATTTGTGGTTACTTTTTAGAATGGTGTTTTCCCACTAATTGATTGCATTTTGGAACATTTGCACTGTCGTGTGCGCATTGCTGCACTTATAATATGAAGAAATAGCCTAATAGTTTATCAACATTTTAAGAGAAACGTTCTGATCTGTTGCATCAGCCTCAATGCCTTTAAAAGTTTTTGTTGATGCCAGTGGTTGTATTAATTTGGGATCTATCACATCCTACAACTGTCCCAGACTAAGCTTGGAATATTTCTTTCTCACACAGAAGACCAAGTTGACCAATACAATAGGTCAACTTTTGTACTATGGGGGATAGTAGATTGACATACTGTAGGCTAGTGCTTACCCTAACCATGGTTTCCATCCTCCGATACATACAGGTAGACCATATGACCCGGCTTGCTCTGGACTCCAGAGAAGTGACATGATATCCCTAGTTGATATTGGCTGCTAATAGCTATGAATGACTTTAATCTCAAAATGCTGGTATAAAACGGATCTAGATCTTGCCTTTTGAAAGTGCATCACTGTTTATGGCTGTAATGACAGGCTACATTTGCGCAGCGATGGTGTGTGCGTGTTTGCGTGAGCGTGCAGGGGGGTATAGTATGGTGTAGTATTGTAGTGTGTTACCTGTTTTGCCTATGATGGCAGTGTTCTTGCTGAAGGCCACCTCATCGCTCAAGCCACAGATGTTCTCACTGAACACACGGAAGGAGTACTCGTTCCCCATGACCAGGTCAGACGCTGTGCAGCTGGGCCGGCGGTTGTGCTCGTACACTGTGAACCAACCCTGACCAGAGAGAGGAGGAGAGGGAGAGGGAAATATGTTTACAGAGAACTAGAGAGGTTGAAAAAAAAGGGGATGATATGTGGATATATAGAGGCAGATGTTTGAGAACAGAGGACGAGGGTAGAGAGGGCAGAGAAGGAGAGGTGAGGTGGATACACAGTAAAGAAAGAGAGAGCTATAGAGAGAGATGAGGAAAGACAGAGGAGGGAGTTGGAGACCTGGGTCTTTTTATCAGCCTTCTGGATGGTGTAGCCGATGATATCAGTGTTGCCTGTGTCTTTGGGGGGCTTCCACTCCAGAGCAGCATTGAAGCCCCACACATCTGTTACCATCACATTTATAGGAGGACCTGGCTTGTCTGTGAGGGGGGAGGGGGGAGAGTACATTGTGTGTCAGTGAGAAAGAGATCTCTTTTAACAGACAGCGAAAATGGAGCATGTGGAGTGTGTCTCATGTACGTCAGTACTCCAGTATGTTTGTCATTAATCCTGGTCTCTGCCGTGCTGCTGCTGCTGCTGTGACTAAATGTGTGTGGGGGCTGATCTGAGGAGGCTGGGCCCTCTCATTAGCTCACCTCCCAGCAGGGGAAAGGAGACAAAGGCCCCTAATCCCACCCTAATCCCAGTCTACACACCAATAATGCCAATGGAACCCCACTGCACAATCCACCCACCCAGCCATACAGCACCCTGACCCTCACACGGGTGCTAAAGGGAGCAGGAAGGAGGGAAAGAGGGGAGGGAGGGAGCCAAGCGGCGGTACGGTGGCAGTCAGGGCAGGAGGGAAGGATTAAGATGAGAGGAGAGGAAGAGTGGAATCAGCCTCTTTGATGATTCCCTCCGAGGATTAAATGAGGAATTATCATCACATTAAACTCTGGGGTGTCATCCTAGATTTAAGTCATTGCATCATGGTGGCTCCATATTTGACTGTAATAAGTAATAAAACATACTAGGTATAGTGACTGAAGGGTGAGTGGGGACATACAGTTACAGTGGCAAGGAAAAGGAGGTGAACCCTTTGGAATGACCTGGACTTCTGCTTAAACTGGTCATACAATTTGATCTGATCTTCATCTAGGTCACAACAACACACAAACAGTCTGCTTTAACTAATAACACAAACAATTATACGTTTTCATGTCTTTATTGACACACTGTGTAAACATTCACACCGTCTAAACATTCACAGTGCAGGGTGGGAAAAGTATGTGAACCCTTTGATTTAATAACTGGTTGACCCTCCTTTGGCAGCAATAACCTCAACCAAACGTTTTCTGTAGTTGCGGATCAGACCTGCACAACGGTCAGGAGGAATTTTAGACCATTCCTCTTTACAAAACTGTTTCAGTTCAGCAATATTCTTGGGATGCCTGGTGTGAACCGCTCTCTTGAGGTCATGCCACAGCATCTCAATCGGGTTGAGGTCAGGACTCTGACTGGGCCACTCCAGAAGGCGTATTTACTTCTGTGTTTTGGGTCGTTGTCCTGTGGCATCCCCCAACTTCTGTTGAGCTTCAATTGGCGGATAGATAGCCTTACATTCTCCTGCAAAATGTCTTGATAAACTTGGGAATTCATTTTTCCGTCGATGATAGCAAGCTGTCCAGGCCCTGAGGCAGCAAAGCAGCTCCAAACCATGATGCTCCCTTCACCATACTTTACAGTTGGGATGAGGTTTTGATGTTGGAGTGCTGTGCCTTTTTTCTCCACACATAGTGTTGTGTGTTCCTTCCAAACAACTCAACTGTAGTTTCATCTGTCCCCAGAATATTTTGCCAGTAGCACTGTGGAACATCCAGATGCTCTTTTGCGAACTTCAGACGTGCAGCAATGTTTTTTTTGGACAGAAGTTGCTTCTTCTGTGGTGTCCTCCCATGAACAGTGTTTTACATATATCGTAGACTCGTCAACGGAGATGTTAGCATGTTCCAGAGATTTCTGTAAGTCTTTAGCTGACACTCTAGGATTCTTCTTAACCTCATTGAGCATTCTGCACTGTGCTCTTGCAGTCATCTTTGCAGGACAGCCACTCTTAGGGAGAATAGCAACAGTGATGAACTTTCTCCATTTATAGACAATTTGTCTTACCGTGGACTGATGAACATCAAGGCTTTTAGAGATACTTTTGTAACCCTTTCCAGCTTTATGCAAGTCACCAATTCTTAATTTTGATTCTTCTGAGATCTCTTTTGTTCGAGGCATGGTTCACATCAGGCAATGCTTCTTGTGAATAGCAAACTCAAATTTTGTGAATGTTTTTTATAGGGCAGGCCAGCTCTTAACAACATCTCCAATCTCATCTCAATGATTGTATTCCAGGTTAGCTGACTCCGGACTCCAATTAGCTTTTGGAGAAGTCATTAGCCTAGGGGTTCACGTACATTTTCCAACCTACACTGCGAATGTTTAAATTATGTACTCAATATAGACAAGAAAAATACAATACTTTGTGTGTTATTAGTTAAAGCAGACTGTTTGTCTATTGTTGTGACTTGGATGAAGATCAGATCTAATTGTATGACCAACTGATGCAGAAATCCAGATACATCCAAAGGGTTCACATACTTTTTCTTGCCACTGTACATATGGCCTCCATCCCAAATGGAAACGCTATTGCCTATATAGTGCACTACTTTTGACCAGAGCCCCTAATGATGTTGGTGCCAGTGACTGACCTACGATCTGGATGTGTATGTCAGCCTTGTCCTGCATGTTGTCTATCTGGACAGACAGGGTATATGTCCCAGAGTGGTCCCTTTCTGCCGAGCGGATGAACAGGATGGTGTCAAAGTCACTGGTGCGAATGCCCACCGACTTATTCTCCAGGGGCTCACCATCTTTCAGCCAGTTGACCACGGGGCGAGGCTTCCCCTGGGGAAACAGAGGGGTGATATGGTCAGTGAATGAAAATGACATTTACTGAATTAAAGAGTGAGATGCTGCTACAGGAGAAGTGCAGGAGGAACACCCTAAAGTGAGAAAGGTGTAGACTGGCAAGAATATCCCATTTTCTGATTGGTTTATTTTTGCATTACAGGACAATGATTGCTCTTCTTTTCACACACTGAGACCCAGATAACATGAAGTCAGCCCTGCCTCCCTGCCAGAAGATTACTACTGTGTGGTGCTAGGTGTTCTCAGACCTGGAAGGGGATGACCAGGTTGATCTTCTCGCCCACTTTCCTGATGAACTTGGTTCTTAGTTGGCGAGGCAGGCGGATCTTTGGGTACTCTGAGACATGGAGGGAGACAGAGAGGAATGTCAACACAGAAGTGGCTGTGTATACCGTGTGTGTCAGAGGTCTAATGAGATATGTGTGTGTGTGTGTCCATGCATGTGTGTGAGTCTGACCCATGATCTCTCTGATGATGACAGACTGTTTCATGGTGCAAGGGGGGCTGCGTCCAGCGATGTTCATAGCCACCACTCTGAACAAGAGCTTCTCTCCTGTTGGCAGCCCCTTCACACGGTACGTGTTCTTGTCCACTGGCTCCTTATTGGCTTCCACCCAGTTATCCTCTGAGGGATGGACCAATAGCAAGAGTATTCATTGTCATCCATTTGGAAATGAGATGGTTCATCTGTAGGGTTTTATAAGAATTCTATATAGGAATTCTATGGGAGCGATTAGTGAATTAGAAGGAATAATAATGTTATTGAACAATCCCCAAATCCTCCTTCACCTCCTTCTTTGCACCACTCGATTATGTACCCGTCAACGCCCCCTGCTCCAACCCTCTCTGGAGGACGCCACTTCAGGGCACAGGTGCTGTCTGTTACATCCTCCACCGTCAGACGAGTGGGCTCACTGGTAGGGGCTGAGAGAGAGCGAGAGAGAGAGAGAATAGTTAAGAGGAGAGGAAGACCGAGGTAAGCTGTATAAGTAGAGTATCAGGAGATTGAAAGGCTTCTCTCCACTGCTCTAGTAATAAGTGTCTACCCACCTATGGGCATGAAGGGCTTTGAGTTGCCGCTGGGCTGGGAGATCCCGATCCCGTTGACAGCAAACACTCTCATCTCATAAAAAACACCCTCAATCATCTTCTTAGCCTCGTACGTGGTTGACTCAAACACCTCAAAGTTCAGCTTGGTCCACCTGGAGGAACCCTGCTTCTTCCTCTCCATCAAGTAGCCTGTGAGTGACGTCATCACAGAGCGACATTACATCATTACAGACCGACATTATCACAGTGACATCATCACAGAGCGACATTACATCATCACAAAGCGACATCTTCACAGAGCGACATCTTCACAGAGCGACATCATTAGATCTTACCAATGTAATGAGAGAGGTTAACAGATGCCTGTTAACCCAGAGGAAAGAGAGTCTGATAGCTCAACAGATAGATGTAAAAATAGGAAAGGTGCACCTTTGATGGGCGCACCCCCGTCAAATTTGGGGGGATCCCATGTAATGGTGGCTGTGTCCTCGCCAACTCCCATACATCTGACGTTCTCTGGAGGGTTAGGCACATCTGGAGTGGACAGGGGGAACAGTCAGGACAGAGGTGTTCTTACCAGCTCAGAATGGGTTCTAACTTAATGTCACATCTATTATTGAATCTCTCTTAGTGAATTGTTTTTACATATCTGTTTACATATATATTGCATAAGAGGGGAGAACAAGACACAGAGAGAGAAAAGGGAGAGAGCAGGGAGATGTGGGGGAATGAGGAGAGGAGTGTACAGAGAGAGAGTAGAAGACTGGAAAGAGAGAGAGGAGAGAGAGAAGGAAACAGAGAGTACCACTGACCAACAATCTTGACATTGAGCTCAGCCCTGTCCTCTCCGGCTGGGTTGGTCACTATGATGGAGTACTGGCCTTCGTCTGGCCTCTCCGCCCCCTCAATGACAAAGCTGCTCAGAGTGGCCCTGGTTTCCACCCTCACTCTGCCCTCCGCCTCCGATATCACCTAGAGGAGGGCACCATGGAGGGCACTTAGACAACTGGACTGACACTGTCTGGTGATTCAGCTACTGGGTGTAACCTGGATGGCCTAATGGTTGATTAATGTGAGTGACACCCTGCCTTCCTTAGAGAGGCATGCTGGGACAGGGGTTTGATGTGTGTGTGAGGAGGATGTAACAGAAAGACTAGACCCTCACAGTGTCTCCTTTCATCCAGCACACAGTGGGGACAGGCTCTCCTGTGATCTCCACATCAAGGCGGAGCTTGTTGCCAGCCACCACAACAATGGTGTTCTTGCTGCCCGTGCTACTGGTGTCCAGGTGTATTTTGGGAGGGTCTGTGAGGGGCGGAGGAATGTCAGAGAGGGACAGGGGGTCCTGGGTGATTATCACAGTATTAAATACACTGTAATAAATAGGTAATGCCAACGGATGATAGGTGACAATAGCCACACCTACCTTGGCGTGGAACATATTCGATCTTGATTTCTGAGATTAACAGGGAAAACACATGAATCAGTATCGTTTAAAATGCAGGCTCTGCTTCCTTGTACTCAGTAAAACATAGAGGAGTCTCTCTCTCTTTCTTGCTCTCTCTCACTCACTCTCTCACTCACCAATGAAGTTGAGTTTAGCGGAGAGAGAGAGTGCGTATCCTTCAGGGACAAAGGTGTAGTTTCCATCGTCCTGCGGCTTCACGTCATCAATCGTCAGCTTGTGGATCCTGGAGAACCAAAGGCAACCCAACATTACCAAGGAGACAACAGACACTTGCAGTGACCCACAATTATGCAAAGCACAGTTACCCTGGCAACATGCTTCATTATGCAATATCAAGTAAAAAGACGCATGGGAAAGCTCTCTCCCTGCATGACCAGTGTTGCCATGGCAAAAAACACCTGCCATAGGTGGGTCTAGCTATTGAGAATATGTACTGTACTGACAAGATCCCATGGAGAAGGAGAATTTGAGGATGTTCAGGCCTGTCTGAAGTTACTGCAACTCAATGAGGACCCCCCCCAAGGCCCCAGCAATGTGATGCCAAACCTTCCGATGTGTGACATCTTGATGCGGTTGCCGGGTTTGACCTCCACACCGTCCTTGAACCACTTGCCCACCACCTTCTCATCAGACACCTCACACTTGAACATGGCCTGTTCACACGCCTTCACCGACAGGTCAGCTATACTCTGCAGAACCTCCAGCTCCTTGGCTGGGCACCAGGGGTAGAGATGAAGGGAAGGAGAGAGAAAGAGAAAACAGAAAGAGACAGCATTTCAGACTCTCTCAAAAATGAAGTTAATAAAACATTTCCTTATTTAGTGTACTGTATGATATCCGGAAGTGGTACCTTCCACTTCCAGTTCTCCTTTGGATTCTCCCCCATTAGTGTAAACATAGTACATTCCGATGTCCTCTATGGTTGCTTCATTGATGACCAGAGTGTGTTTCTTCCCATCCTTCTTTATCCTGTACTTCCCATCCTTGGTCAGCTCAACTCCATCTTTCATCCTGAGCACGGGTGAGACACACACAGACATAGAAATAGCGTTTAACAGCGGCGATGAGTCACATATACACACAAATGCCACAGCTGTAACAGAGATTGATTGATTTAGTTACTTAGTCATTTGATTAAAAAG
The DNA here is from genome assembly GCF_002021735.2 of Oncorhynchus kisutch. NCBI lineage: Eukaryota > Metazoa > Chordata > Actinopteri > Salmoniformes > Salmonidae > Oncorhynchus > Oncorhynchus kisutch. The sequence continues at coordinate 81,552,711 of NC_034179.2, read as the reverse complement.
GGTATTAGTATGAGTCCCTCACCATTTGACGTTGGCTCCTTCCTCTGACACCTCACACTCAAACTCCACCTTCTCTCCCACCACTACATGCACATCGTCCAGCAGCTTGGTGATGGTGACCGGGGGCTCTGTGGATAGACACAGCCGTCAACACAACTCATACACCTCATACAAACACCATGGGGAAGTTACACACATACACAACCACACTTACACGAAAATTCACCAACAAAGACTTGATCACTCAACACCAAAGTAAGCAGAAGAATAAGGAGGAAGAAGTGGAAGAATGATGAAGCTGAAGATTTCATGGCACAGCACTGTATAATGTGCTAACACAAAGACACAAACACCTAACATGTACCAGTCCGCACCAGGATTCGATACCATGTTTCACAACAACACAATGTCCTCCATAGTCTCCGTTAATACTGCTATAGAAACAGAGAACTGAGCTGTTGTGGTACGGGGGAGACTGTACCTCAGGTCTCTGGGAAGGTGACATCATCATCACAGTGTGAATGAGTGATGCTAAGCTAGCATCCGTTAGCTGCCGTCCTCTACATCCACCTCCCTCTGACCTCCTTTTCCTCAGCAACCTCAGCAGATGATAGATACCAGTTGATGTCTGAGTCACGGGACCACTGTAACATGAACCCGTCCGTCGCGGGCTCCCATACAGTACCATGCTCACAACAACACAACAACGTACTCCGAAGGGGGGGGGGAGCAGTACTTCAGGTCTCCAGAAGGTGACTGAACTGTGTGGTCGATGCTAAGCTAGCTTCCATCCGCTAAACACACGTACACCTTCTCTCACGTTAGACACATCAACACGTACGGCATTGATATAAACACTGACAGAAGCAGTAGGAACGTCTAAATACACACAACAACATACTGTGGTTGTCACACTGGAATGGCGTCTGTGTGGGGAAGCTTACCCGTTGCTGTACGGTCTGATAAATGCAAAAACAGGATGAAATGAATGGGCACAGAGAGAGAGCAAAGCGCATGATGATTGAGGAGCAAATGCATCTTTGCCCCTCTACCCAAAATCAACGAGACACACAGAACACGCATAAGACACGCTACAAACTGGACAACAAATATAGGACGACAACGTTGTGCAAACTTACTGTTCATAGACATTAATACACACATACATATAAACATTGAGACATGTACTGCATACACAGTAAATGTTGACAGACCCTACACACTCAGACACTGAACTAAGCAGGGAACAACTCCCTCCCCTCAAACAACCTATGTAAAGATGCTTTACCTTTGACAAAGACTTCAGTGAAGCTCTTCTCCTCTCCCACCACACACTCATAGGCTGCATCGTCAGACAGGTTGCTCTTGTTGATGGTGAGTGTCCGTTTGTTGCCCACGCACTCAAACACATACCTGACATGACAGACAGACAGGGGCAGAGAGAGACACTGGCAGAAAACAGAGAGGACAGACAAAGACACTAGTGACCGAGTGTCGCTCACTCAACTCATCGACAAATGAATGACTCACACGCTCATATAGTCAAATATACTGACAATCACACACACACACACACACACAAATCAGCCAGTCTCACTTGGCAGAGGGTTTGATCTCCACTCCGTTCTTCAGCCATTTGACCTGAACGTTGGGGTCATGGAGCTCAACATGCATCTGGGTCCTCTTGCCCTTGTCCACAGAGTAACATTGCTCTAGCTTCTTCAGGAAGGCTGAGGGAGGGAAAGAACCACTGTTATGTCTCCAGCCTTTACACACCAGACACAACAACCAGAATAACCCAAGCAACACTACACCAGACTACCTCCCTTTCAGAGCCCCTCAGGCATTCACTATAATAAAACATTCCCTGTCCCAAACACTCTCAAGTAGAAATGCCCACAGCTTGCCTACTTCCTCCTCCAGTATCCCCCCCTTTCTCTCCCCTCACCGTCACTCTTCTTGGGTTCCACCTTCTTCATCTTCTTCAGTCTCTTGAGCAGGCCCCTGAGGTCTGTGATGCCGTAGTCAAAGGCAATCTTCTCATAGTCACATGGCTTAGCATCCTTCAGGATCTCCCACACATCCACATCCTCTTTGGGCTCGTCCCTCGCCTTTTTTTCCCTGAAAGAGAGGGGGAGAGGAGATTGATTGTGTGTGTGAGAGTATGTGTGATTGCTCATAATGGAGTTAACTCCACTCCTACCTTTTTTTGAGGAGGGCACTGAAGTCCAGGTCACCTGCATCCTCTCCTGCATCTCCCCTGGGGACAAGAAAGGTCACGAGTGGGAGAATTAGGTTTCCTACAGTGTTAGGTCAGGTTAGAGGAGTCGGTCATTTCAAACATAACATACAGTATACTGTACATACAAATATACTTGTTGTCTATTGAGGTTTTACATAAGATCAATCAACAATGAATATCTGTGCTATTTCAAAGCTATAGTAGTGAATCATTGTTAGTTTACAAAAAATATGGAAGTGAACGAATGGTACTGGACATACAGTAGATGGTACTACACTGTACCCTGCTAAGACGAACACACACACACAAACATCCACACCCACATTCACTTTCCCTGACATCAACGATACAGTATTGATATAAAAGTTATAACGGTCGGAATTGTCATATACTGTACACACAAATATACAGACAGTGCACTGTGGTTGCACAGTATCGCACAGTGTCTGTAGCCATGTCTTACCCTTTTTTGGCGCCTTTTATGCCTCTGATAACACAAAACAGGATGGTAATGAGTGAGCATATAGAGCATAGCATAAGGCGCATACTGACACTTTGCCCGCCTAAATTCAATGGGACATAAAAAACAGCATACTAGTTTACACACACACACACACACACACACACACACACACACAGTATTGACCTCTATTTGTTACTGTATGTAACCCAAACACAGATACACTGTACTTGTACAAGGCTGTACATTGACACATATATACAAGGTAAATACTGTGTAAATGTACACGCACAGGTACTGCTGATACACACCCACACTGAGCTTTTCTTACACTCACATAAAGATCCACACATATGACACCTCATGATTGCATCTCTAATGTATGTAATCCATGGGAAATATACACTAGTTCCACTTGAGGCCTTGTCAATGGGCCAGACGTACAGTACCAGAAATAGCCTCACATGACAAAGAACACACGAGGGGAAGCACGGGCTATTTCACATCTGAACACACACAGTGGACAGATGAAGAATTACAAAAGGTGGGAATATGGAAGCACACGGAAGGGAATCCCAAATAATATATTCTGAACACACACAATGGATTCAGGTTCTGGAAGAAGCTTAGGACAAGGCTGCCTTATAACAGAGAGGCAGCAAGGCCAGACACAGAATCGCTGAGGAGGTAGATGGGGGTACACACGGATGAATCGCAATGACTGGATTCTCCATACTTACTGACAGTGGGAGTGGGAATGCAAAGACTGCCACATACTGTGGCAAGGTCAACACTAACCCATCCAGCAACCTTTGGGGTGTTGACGGTTTTTTGGCATCTTGAGTTTTCACACTTTAATTCACACTTGTAACGCATCTATTTTTTCATATCTTTTCATTCTCTTTTTATTTTCTTCATACCAAAATTCACAAAATAAACAAAAGCACAATCTGAAATGGTTCTTTGCATGTTGTGTTTCCTGTCTTACCCTTGCTTTTTTGTCTTTTTGTCTGATTAGGAGAGGAAATCATATTTGAAACAGTAACTAGAGTGAACTGACTGGCGGCAGCACTATGCCAACAAACAGGGATTTTCTACAGCTTCACAGTGAGAGACAGAACTGCTGCACACATATTGAAACAAGTCTTTGGAGACAGGGAAGAGAAAACACACGAATACAGAGATACAGAGATATACATAGTGAACAGACACAGAAATAGAAACATATGGACACAATGTACAACTGAAACATAAAAACACACAAACAAACATACAGGTAAGTCACAGATACACATTAGTAAGTCAGAGACACACCAGTAAGTCACAGAGACACACCAGTAAGTCACAGAGACACACCAGTAAGTCACAGAGACACATTACTAAGTCCCAGATACACACCAGTAAGTCACAGAGACACACCAGCAAGTCATAGAGACACATTAGTAAGTCACAGATACACACCAGTAAGTCACAGAGAGACATTAGTAAGTCACAGATACACATTAGTAAGTCAGAGACACACCAGTAAGTCACAGAGACACACCAGTAAGTCACAGAGACACACCAGTAAGTCACAGAGACACATTACTAAGTCACAGATACACACCAGTAAGTCACAGAGACACACCAGTAAGTCATAGAGACACATTAGTAAGTCACAGATACACACCAGTAAGTCAGAGACACATTAGTAAGTCACAGAGAGACATTAAGTCACAGACACACCAGTAAGTCACAGAGACACAAATAGACATGAATGCACAGATAAAGACATAGAAAAGGCAGATGTATAGTACAATGACAGACATACAGTGAAGCCAAAACGCACACAGACAACGTGACTTGACACAGATATACCAAAGACACCTACAAACACAGATATGGGAGCCAGAAAGACAGTCAGGGGAAGATATACTCACAGAGTGGGACAGATGCCCGGAGGCAAAGATAGAGAGAATAACCAACATATGTGAGGTGGGAGAGAAAGACAGATGATATGTTGAATGGAACCAGCCTGACAGTCACACTCACGATCGCTTGAAGGCATCCAGGATGTTGGCGGGCTGCTCCTCTTGTACGGCTGAAAAATGACAGAGGGAGGGAATGGTGAGAGGAACACTGGACTAACTGACAGACAGTTGAAAAATCAGGATGAATAATGGACTGAGTACTGACACTGAAACACATATACACTACCTGCTTTATCATTATACATTCTGTATCAAATATTGAATGACTTACTGACAAACTCACTGACCACAGGTTAAGTGACAGATACATGACTAAATGGCTGACAATGATGGCCTGGGAGGGACACACCTTCCACTGTGACTTCAAATGTACAGCTGTCACACTTGTCTTTGGAGGTGACCTCACAACGGTAGCCACCTGCGTCTCCTTCCACTACTTTGATGATGCTCATCTCATATGTGTAGACCTGGTTGAGATAGGGAGAGAGGAAGACATACACCCTTACAATATATACACACACACAAAAGAGTAACACAGATGTACAGTAGACTTTCACTTGTGCAGATTTGAGAGAATGTGAAAACAGTGACACACACACACACACCTTGGAGTTCCTGTCATAGGCCTCTTTAAACTGCACGTGCTTGCCAGCCTTGCTGCCCAGGTCCAGCCACTTCCCTTTCAGCCATTTCATGTTGGGCTTCCTCAGCAGGTCAGATGAGTCCACTTTAGCCACAAAGGTGATGTTCTTCCCTGCCACCCACAATTTACATCAGCAATCAGAAATTCTGACCTCTGGATAATGGTGTTTTTAGGGTTGTTATGCATGATCCGTATGTGAGTGTCAATCCAAACTTCAGAGTGCTACAGTATGTCTCAGAGAGGGGCAAGAGGGCAGGGGTCTCACCTTTGATTACTGTAGTGCTCTCTGGCCTCTCTACAAATAGTCCGGTCAGCTCGGACTGTCCCCCTGGGACAGTTTCTAAAAGTAGAGAGAGGTCATAGAGGTCAGGGGTTAGAATAAGGTCATGGATGACTGCTCATCAGACATCATAGACACAACAACATCAGTGAACAGACAAGTAGAGACAGAAAACCAAACATTAGACCAAAGCACCTAACCTTTGTTTATAAATACCATTCATTTATTAATATTTTGTCTACTAGGCAGCAAGATCAAAAGGTAAAGCTAGTCTTTGTTCACCCTGCGACTTGAGACTGCCGGGGCGGCAGGGTAGCCTAGTGGTTAGAGCGTTGGACTAGTAACCGGAAGGTTGCAAGTTCAAACCCCCGAGCTGACAAGGTCTGTCGTTCTGCTCCTGAACAGGCAGTTAACCCACTGTTCCTAGGCCGTCATTGAAAATAAGAATTTGTTCTTAACTGACTTGCCTAATAAAATAAAAAATATCCACATTTAGCAACAGCTTTTCTCAAAGACAGAGACAAGTGCTGCGTCATGTGTTTCCACTCCCTGAAATGTCTCCATTATTCTAATGGATAATCATGACAATGACATCAGTCTTGTATTTAACTGAGGGTCAGTATCCAAGCGTCTAGTCAACACCAGAAGAGGGCCTCTAACAGCAGTAAGGTAAGCCCACCTGGGAATGAACAAGGAACTAAAAACACATCTGAAGACGTGTTTATCCATCCCTTTCCACTAGTCTTCTCCCACTGTGACAAAAGTAAATATAGCTCTTTAATGTTGTGATATTATCAAAGCATGACTGCTTGCTGCTGTTCCTTTGCGTGCTCCCTCCTTTTCAAAAAAAGGATTGCATTGTTTTGTGTCAGCAGATAGACAAATACAAGCTTATGTATTTGTTTGTCTTACCATCATCGGGCAATTCTGTATCAGGGAGAAAGAGAGAGAGAGAAACACAGCAGGGGAACACATTAGCCGCAGTATCTTTACTGTAATCTGAAAGATGAGCGTTTACTGAGCGGCTATGAAAACCTGACCTGCAGGTGCTCTCTCACACACACTTAACGTCTCTCTCTTCCCTCTCTGACTTGGATGAACATTTCCTTTCTTTTCAAAATGGAGGTAAAAACTAGACGGTTAATGAGTTATTTCCTCACTCGTCAAATTCAAACCAGTTGGTGACACTGTACTCATCATTACGATTATTATTATTGAGAATTTTGGGGAATTATTAGCTGTGCAAACGGAACACAATTTATTTGTTCTCTCACCTTCTGAATCTGACAAGAGCTCTAATGGAAAAAGAGAGTTTATAAGCATAGAGAAGCAGGTAAAAAGCCATATCGATTGACCAATCGATTGGGTGAAAAGGTTGTCGAGAGAATGGAACAAGGGTCAAGAATCAAGTGAGGTCATGCACCTCCATAAACTCAGAGTCACACCGCATATGCCCCTCTCTCTGCTTTTATGGGCTCAGTTAATTTGATTGGAATCAAGTGACCCCTGTGCACAGATCCAGGCTCAGTTCTCTAGTGTGATTTAAATCATTTCAGTAAGAATGAATAGGTCAAGCTGATCCTGGACCAGCACCCAAGGGACACTTTTCCTTCAGCTCTTTACACCATTTCACTCTCACATTCAAACCGCAGCGACTTTCCAGACTGTGAGAGGTTGGGAGTGCAGCGATAAACACCTCAAATGGAACAGCAGAACCGGCATCCATCAAAACCATAACAATTCTTCAGTAAGATCATTTTGGGGGATAATGCGTATTATGGGAAATATTACTGTAGGTAAATATCACTTAATTCATTATTACTGTAACACTTCAGGGACAGATAATACCTTGATATTTCATATCAACATCTTTTGCAAAACAGTGATCAATGATCAAGGGATATGGTATTGAGCAGGAACAGTATTTGAACTAACGTAACAAAACAGCAAAACTTATCATCAACTTATCCTTCTATTAAACCATTACCTTAGTAAGTGCACACATACACACAGGTCACGATATATACCCAGAGTAAATATATACAGTATATATCATTTGGTCATTTGTAATTTAGATTACGTTTTCACTCTGCATCAATTTCAAGTCAAGGTCATTTGATGTTTAATACAATTCCTTCACTTGGATGCTTTGGCGAAACCATGATACTGTATCATGTAATGTCTAATCTCAACAGATCAGGGGTTTCCCCAAAACATGAATATCATATTAAGCACTAAAGATCATCTTAAGTCCATTCATATGCAAGAGAAATTATGATTTTATGCCATTTTGCCAATATGATCTTTATGTTTTTGGGAAACTCACCGCTGATCTCTAGTAATTAGTATCAGTCGGCGCTGATATCACAACAACTATCTGTCAGACTGATTCTCTGGGTCTAACTCCTTAACAGATGATTCCTAAAGATCTCTACATAAATGATACAGTATCCATAAACCCATCAAATAGGCCTGCAGGATCTTTTCCATTACTGACTGCCATCTACAATGGTCTGTACTGCTACAGTCAGACTATGAAGGCCTTCGCCAGAGCAATCCCAGGATTCAGTAGTCTCCGTTTGTCAGTCCACCGTGACGGACACTCAGGTCACCGACACACAGTGCCGTGACTGAGACTGACAGACATGCACGTTAACCAGGTGATTGACAGGAAGCAGGGAAGCATACAAACACAAACACAGAGGGGGAGTTGTGTATTGTTTCCTTTCCTTACCATCTCTGCACTCACTTCCCTCTGAATGAAAAGAAACAATTGGTACATAGACATTAGTACTGCGGACAGCGAAGGGTTAAACAGCAACCAAATATACTGTTCCTGTGTACGGAGTCTGTGACTGGAGAAAAAAGTTGTAGATATATGAATATATGAAATACTAGATCATAAAAACAAGACATACAAAAATACATAGGCTTACCCATGATGACACTGGCATACATGCTGGTTTATACAAATACACACAAACGCAGAATGCATTGATACATTTGTGCATTCATACAGCCACTGCACTACAATCCTTTTTGTTACAGTACCCTTCCTTGTCTCAGGGTGCCTCACCTCTGATAAAAGAAAGTAAAAGGTTTTATGGTTAAGTATAAGGAGAATGCTAATATATACAGTATCAGTCAAAAGTTTGGACACACCTACTCATTCAAGGGCTTTTCTTTACTTTTACTATTTTCTAAATTGCAGAACAATAGCAAAGACATCAAAACTATGAAATAGCATATATGGAATAATGTAGTAACCAAAAAAGTGATATATTATATTTCAGATTCTTCAAAGTATCCACCCTTTGCCTTGATGACAGCTTTGCACACTCTTGGCATTCTCTCAACCAGCTTCATGAGATTTTTACCTGGAATGCATTTAAATTAACAGGTGTGTCTTGTTAAAAGTTAATTTGTGGAATTTATTTCCTTCCTAATGTGTTTGATCATTTGTGTTGTGACAAGGTAGAGGTGGTATACAGAATATAGCCCTATTTGGTAAAATACCAACTCCATATTATGTCAAGAACAGCTCAAATAAGCAAAGAGAAATGACAGTCCATCATTACTTTAAGACATGAAGGTAAGTCAATGCAGAACACGTCAAGAACAGTCACTAAAACCATCAAGCGCTATGATAAAATTGGCTCTCATGAGGACTTCCACAGGAAAGGAAGACCAGAGTTAGCTCTGCTGCAGAGGACAGGTTCATTAGAGTTAAATGCACCTCAGATTACAGCCCAAATAAATGCTTCACAGAATTCAAGTAACAGACACTTCTCAACATCAACTGTTCAGAGGAGACTGCGTGAATCAGGCCTTCATGGTCAAATTGCTGCAAAGAAACCACTACTAAAGGACAACAATAATAAGAGACTTGCTTGGGCCAAAAAACACGAGCAATGGTCATTAGACTGGCGGAAATCTGTCCTTTGGTCTGATGAGTCCACATTTTTGGTTCCAACCGTCATGTCATTGTGAGATGCAGAGTAGGTGAACGGATGATCTCCGCATGTGTGGTTCCCACCATAAAGCATGGAGGAGGTGGTGTGATGGTGTGGGAGTGCTTTAATGGTGACACCGTCTGTGATTTATTTAGAATTCAAGGCACACTTAACCAGCATGGCTACCACAGCATTCTGCAGTGATATGCCATCCCATCTGGTTTGCACTTAGTGGGAATATAATTTGTTTTTCAACAGGACAATGACCCAAAACACACCTCCAGGCTGTGTAAGGGCTATTTGACCAAGAAGGAGAGTGATGAGTGCTGCATCAGATGTCCTGGTCTCCACAAATAGTGCTCAGCATATGTGGGAACTCCTTCAAGACTGTTGGAAAATCATTCCTCATGAAGCTGATTAAGAAAATACCAAGAGTGTGCAAGCTGTCATCAAGGCAAATGGTGGCTACTTTGAAGAATCTAAAATCTAAAATCTATTTTGATTTGCTTAACACTTTTTTGGTTACTACATGATTCTATATGTGTTATTTCATAGTTTTGATGTCTTCACTATTATTCTACAATGTAGAAAATATCTGGTTTGAGAAGGTGTGTCTAAACTTTCACTGGTACTATATGCAGAAGCACACACTGAAATACCCACACACACCCACCCAAAAGACACTTCTTCAAATATGTATACAAGATACAAATAAACAAGTAAAGGCTAATATACAGTGCATTCGGATCCTATTCAGACCACTTCACTTTTTCCATATTTCTTTTAACCTGAAAGCGTTATTGTAAAATGGATTAAATATATATATTTTTTTATGGAAACAGGATGCACCTGAGCTCAATACCGAGTCTCATACAAAGGGTCTTAATACTTATGTAAATAAGGAATGTTTTTTATTTAAGAAATGTGCAACTATTTCTAAAAACCTGTTTTGCTTTGTCATTATGGAGTATTGTGTGTAGATTTTTATTGAATACATTTTAGAACAAGACTGTTACGTAACAAAACGTTGAAAAAGTCAAGGGGTCTGAATACTTTCCCAATGCAATTAGCTACGTAAAATGGCGATCCTCCTGCGTACTTGTATCAACTTTCTAATTGTGGGGCTGCACACGTCTGCATATTTTAGCTTCGCAACTATAGAGGATTGGTATTTTGCCAAGCTTATTGTAGTTGCATACAGCGTAGGGTGTAAATTAAGGCTTAACACATTGACTGAAAAGCTCTTACCCTCTGTTGTGGCTGGGCCTGTGTTAATGTTACAGGATGGGCCTGTGTTAATGTTACAGGATGGGCCTGTGTTAATGTTGCAGGCTGGGCCTGTGTTAATGTTGCAGGCTGGGCCTGTGTTAATGTTGCAGGCTGGGCCTGTGTTAATGTTGCAGGCTGGGCCTGTGTTAATGTTACAGGATGGGCCTGTGTTAATGTTGCAGGCTGGGACTGTTTTAATGTTGCAGGCTGGGCCTCTGATACTACAATATTTTAGCAGATGAATGAACTAACACAGTGATTATGCTAGTATGTTGCACCTTGTACGTACACAGACAACGCACACACGCACACACTCTACCACACACATTATGCACAAGTGACATGTTAGACCAGAAAACATCTTAGCCTCAGTAGCAGGCTGGGCCTCTGTTAATAAAAGATCATGAGGATTTAGGGGATACATTTAACTAACATGAGTTGTTAAGCATGAGGCACGCATTTTAAAAAGACAAACACACCACTCACACACACACTGTACAAGTGACATGTTAGGCCATCTATACCAGAAAATGATAACATATTAGGCAGGGGGTGAAATAACTTAGTAATGCTAGCATGATGCGCCAGACACTCATACATACAATCACACAGGTACACTTCCACATAATAGTAGGCACACACACACACATACATACAATCACACTTCCACATAATAGTAGGCACACACACGACTAGTAATGCTAGCATGGTGCACATTGCACACCCACTCTGTACAAGTAACACATCCAGACAGAAAAGCTTATACTTTGGAGCAGGCTGGGCCTCTGTTAATGAAAATTATATGATTTTAATGTTAGCATGATGCAACTTGTACACACAAACAGGGCTGGCTCCAGGCATAAGCGTCAAAAGCGGTCACTTACGCCCCCCAAACCCCCCCCTAAACACTCTGTCGGGGTCTCAACCCCCATTGATTTTGTTAGCCAACCAAATCTCGCTCAGGGCCCCAAACAGGCTAAAGCCGGTCCTGCACACAAGCACACACATCACATACACATTTTACAAGTGACACAATAGGCCAGAAAAGCTCTTGCTATCTGTAACACCATCTGCTAATGAAAATGATAAGATATTAGGCAGGGCATTAATTGAGAATGTGTAGAATTAGAAAAACTGTTTTGTCCATTTGTAAAGCTAGCATGATGCACCTTATCCACACATACAGGTACACTTCCACATAACAGTATGCGCACACATACAAGTAACACATTCAGCTAGAGAAGCACTTACCCTCTGCAGCAGGCTGGTTTTGGGGGATGAACTGAATAAGTAGTATTGCACCATGTAAGCATTCACACACACACACACACGTACACACACATATATACACACACATGTATACACACACACACACACACACACACACATTCCGTACAAGTGACATGTTAGGCCAGAAAAGCTCTTACCCTCTATAGCAGACTGGTCTTCTGCCAAGAAAATGAAGGGCTTTTAGAAGAGGAACTTGAGTAATTACTTAGTAAATATAGGATGACTTACACACACACACACCTGTTCATACAGAATGCTATCTTCATACATTGCATTCACTCACGTAAGTATCACATTCAGCCAGAAAAGCTCTTACCCATTATAAATAAGAGGGTTTAAGGAACTGGACTTAAATGTTGAGTAGAGCTACCTTACATGACGTAATATGAACTCACCCATACACATCCACAAACACATAGTGTACACAGACGCAACTAACACATTTAGCCAGGTTCGACCACTGTCAATACAATGACAGAATTTCAGTGATATGAACTAGACTGTACCAAATTATCTGAGTCTGTACCAAAGCTAGCATCAATGCAGTATGCATACAGATGTAGGTTCTTAATTTGACCACTCTTTTGTTGATCAGAATTTTCCTGCACAGCAGGAAATGTAAACTTGTCGTGCACTCAAGGTTTAAAAAGGCTTCCAAAGTTTGTAATTTCCACTTTAAAACGTCAGACTTGATTTGCCTTAACGTAAAGTGTATCCCTACAAAAATATCCATGAATTATAATCAACATAATAATTCACATTTCCAGTTACTGCAGGATTATTTTCCTGCTGTAGCAATCTGGCTCAAATTAAAATCCTACATATACACTCTCACACACACATAAATTACTCGTATACCCACAAGCAAATGCCTCCACCATCTCTCTGATGAACCGTAGATAACACACTGACTTCAACTTAATGCTGTGTGTGTTATACATTGAAGGACCATATTAAGCCAGAACAGCTCTTACCCTCTACAGCAGGTTCGCCTTCTGTCAGTAAAGATAAACAGGGCTATCAGGGAGGACGACTGGACTTCATTGTTGAATAGAGCTGACATGATGCACGGTGTACACATACAGCACTCTCACAATATATGCAAACTTACCGTGTACACACACAACAACCCATGTGCTCGTGCTGCATACACTCATTTATGTAATTCATTCAGCCACAAAAACGTTTCCCCTCTATAGCAGGCTGGGCCTCTGTTAATACACACAAATGGATTTCAGTAGGAGGTACTGGACTTAAGTCTGTATTGGAGCTAGCATTATGTACAGACAGTCACACGCACAAACACACACCCACACACACACACACAGACGTACAAAAACAGATACAAACATACAACACGGACAAAAACCTATACCTGCACACATCCACATGCAATACATCCACAAATGTCACAACAGAATAGCTCTAACCCTCTTCAGCAGGCTGGGCCTCTGCCACTAAAACGAGAGGATTTCAGTGTGGAGTAAGTGTGTAATAAAGGTGGTATACTGCAGTAGCAGACACTCACACAAACTCACACACTGAGTACAAGGAAATCCGAAACGTTTCCTGAACAATCCTCCACGTATGCATGTATGTATACACTGTAACAAAAAGATGTTGATTCAACGTACAATTGTTTTTTGTTGTGAGTTTGTTGAGCAAACTCACAATCCTATTGCAGCTGGTTGTTTTACAAATGTACGTTGATCCAACATATTTTTTTTTTTACAGAGTACACACACCCAAAATAAAAAATAACACACTCACACAGACCACACCACACACACACACACACACACACACGCACACCCAGATACATACACGCACCCAGAAACACACACTCCAGTGCTTGCCAAAATAACCCATATAACAAACATCACCTCAACAATAACATAGCTCTTACCAACTGATTGGTGACCTGTTATCTCAGGTAACAAAGAAAACAGAATAAGAATCAGAAGAATAATGACTACTATATCATTTAAATGAATATAGTCTGCTTTGTCAGGCATAAACCAGTAGGATATTGTGATAGGCGTGAATATAAACGTGTGAAGCCTAAGTTAAGTGTATTGGTGTTCTATCTGATCAACACTGTCATGGTGCGTGGTGAGAATCATGCATGGCCACTCTGTCTCATCCCCACAGAAAGCTACTTCTGATTGGTCTTAGAGGCCTTACCATGATCCTCCGATGGCTTCGCTGAGTGAGGGAAAACAGTTAACCGACATTACATTGGAATGATGAGGGGATGGTTATGCCCTACTGACTAACAAACACACACAAAGGGACACAGGTTAACACACACACACACACATGCCCTGTTCTCACCCACCCTTATCTGTAAAAATAAAAATTTCAAAAATAAAAAAGGAGAAAAATTGAATCAGACATTGATTGTAGTACAGGCCTAACCATTCATCGAAGTATTTCATGTATAAGTATTTGTCATCCATTTGTTATGAGTGGACTCACCAGCAGGTGCTGCTGCAGCCTTATCGGTCTTGGCTGCTACAATTAAAGACAAACATATACAATAATGAATAACTAAGTGACATATGTTTTCATCAGTAGTATGTAAATAGGGCAAAGGTTAGATTCCAACCATACCATCTCAAAAACATCATGGACCATTAAACTTACAATATAGTTGATATAATATAAAATAATCACCACTGTGAATTACCAATATTTGACTTCACACTGTGCAAACATGCATACATACAAACATTCACAACTTATTTGAATGCACATGTATTATGTAGAAGTCTAGATATGCATAATCCACGCATGCACACAGCACTGTAGTGTAAAGTCAGAATGTTGATACATTAATGCATTCCCATGTACATTGTACATACAATATTGTACCGGTACGTAGACACATAACACATAAGTTCATACGATAAACAAATACATATTCTAATGTAACCACAGAGGAGTTGCACATTCACTCAACCTTGCTTTGTGCAGTTCTTACCAATTTCTTCAGGCATTGCCTCTGGCAAAGAAATAGTATTGGAATTGGAGTCAATGTAAGTAAACTGTATATAGAAAAAAAAGGTTGGCGTTCATTGGGATGACTCATGTACTGGAGGCAGCTCTGCCATGTAGTCACTAGCTGGCACAGCCACAAAATCATAAAATAATTAACCCTAACATTAACCACACTGCTAACCTTACGACTAACCCTAACCTTAAATACATTTTTTTACAATATATAGCTAATTTTGACTTTGTAGTGGATATCACTCATTTATGCCTCCAGGACAAGATTCATCCCAATAAACATCAACATGCTATAGAAACAGTGGCTACTGTGTGTATATTCTTGATAGAGATGGGAAGTTTTAAAGAGAAGATCATTTTAATTTTTTATTTCACCAGATAGGCTAGTTGAGAACAAGTTCTCATTTACAACTGCGACCTGGCTAAGATAAATCAAAACAGTGCGACACAAAACAACAACACAGAGTTGCACATGGAATAAACAAACATACAGTCAATAATACAATAGAAAAAGTCTATATACAGTGTGTGGAAATGAGGTAGGATAAGGGAGGCAAGGCAATAAATAGGCCATAGTGGTGAAATAATTACAATATTGCAATTAAACACTGGAGTGATAAATGTGCAGAAGATGAGTGTGCAAGTAGAGACACTGGGGTAGAAAGGAGCAAAATAAATAAAATAAATAACAGTATGGGGATGCGGTAGTTGGTTGGGCTATTTACAGATGGGCTATGTACAGGTGCAGTGATCTGTGAGCTGCTCTGACAGCTGCTGCTTAAAGTTATTGAGGGAGATATGAGTCTCCAGCTTCAGTGATTTTTGCAGTTCGTTCCAGTCATTGGCAGCAGAGAAATGTAAGGAAAGGCGGCCAAAGGAGGAATTGGCTTTGGGGGTGACCAGTGAAATATACTTGCTGGAGCGCGCGTGCTATGGGTGGGTGCTACTATGGTGACCAGTGAAATATACTTGCTGGAGCGCGTGCTATGGGTGGGTGCTACTATGGTGACCAGTGAAATATACTTGCTGGAGCGCGTGCTATGGGTGGGTGCTACTATGGTGACCAGTGAGCTGAGATAAAGCGGGGCTTTACCTAGTAAAGACTTATAGATGACCTGGAGCCAGTGGGTTTGGCGATAAATATGAAGCGAGGGCCAGCCAACGAGAGCATACAGGTCGCAGTGGTGGGTAGTATATGGGGCTTCGGTGACAAAACAGATGGCACTGTGATAGACTGCATCCAATTTGCTGAGTAGACTGTTGGAGGCTATTAGGGTTTTGATAGGGTTTATCAAAAGCATCTTAGTCTTGAGGATGCGTTATTTTTATTTTTCAGTAACTGACTATCCTACCGATCCTTGACTTTGGCGATGTCATTTACAATAACTGTAGAGATGAAGTCTTAGTTACTGAAAAACAAACTGAACCACACAGTAACGGTAATGATCTCTGGCTCAAACTCTCGCCGGACACATGGATCTGCCATCCAAAGCTATAATTTGTACAGACAGTGTCCCTGTTCAGAGCACCTGTTAAAGTGATAACATAAATAGTCTCAGTGCCTTGGGGTTTGTAGTGAGCTAAATCC
The DNA here is from genome assembly GCF_002021735.2 of Oncorhynchus kisutch. Classification (NCBI taxonomy): domain Eukaryota; kingdom Metazoa; phylum Chordata; class Actinopteri; order Salmoniformes; family Salmonidae; genus Oncorhynchus; species Oncorhynchus kisutch. The sequence continues at coordinate 81,536,004 of NC_034179.2, read as the reverse complement.
ATTAAACTACCCAACCACAGAATGTAGAACATGAACCAAGTCTCCCGAACCATCTCCATCTGATCAATCACAACAGACTTTTCAGAACTATTGTCCCATGAGTATACCGAACTGCGATTCTGAGATTTAAGCTTTGGCCTTGACACTCTGGTTGTGCTGAATGACCCTGGCTGTGTTCTCAGTGTTGGCATACTGATCAACTGACACATCTATTTTTGAAAAGGTTTGTTTTTCAGGCAGCAATATGTTAGCGTTCTCAGCACATCTAGTTTTATCCCTGGCAACACCCACTGTCTTAGGTCTCGGGGGGTCTTTGACACACAGGGCATTAAAAGCCTTCTTTAGCCCAGGTTCTGAGCCTTTTTTAGCAGGCTCAGTCCATAGAGGGAGGGTAAGTGGGTCAGTGAAGTTCTGATGCTCCATTTGCTGCTCAGTCCACTATTGTTGACTGGGATGGGTGTTATGCACCATTGAGCACATGCCATGAGACGGTAAGCCCCGATGACAAGGCCTTGTGTACTAAGCTGGCACAAAGCATTTGTTTAACCACCCATCATGACATTGTTAAATGACAGGATGAGTGGCTGTTGTGAAGCACAGGAGAAATATGGAACATGTAGTGACTATCACTGCATGGTCTCCTCTGTGACAACAGTGTAGAAGTCAGCAATCAAAATGACAAATCCTGTCCCTATACTACAGTATGTTCCAGGACGGTGGTTACCAGTCAAATCCCCTGTTCAGATTCCCATGAAAATGTATGATAGCAGAAATTGATAGATGAGACCATCCCTAGATTCCGTTGCTAAATAAGATGCCTTAGGATACTATAAAAACAGGCCGGAATTTGACAAGTGATTGTCTTTGGTTAGACCAACACCCAACCCCTTCTCTCCTTCAGGCCTTCAGCCCAGTTTGGCCAAGGCTTCTCTCTGGTTACGACCTGTCAGCACTCTCTCTATCACAGGCCAGCTCAGTGTCTGTCTGTCTGCCGTACTCATACCAAAAGTTCTAAGTACAGCGTTAAGTCATAGAGCGCGAGGGAGAGAGACAGACAGAATGACAGACAGACAGAAAAGATGAGAGCGAGAGAAGGAGAGAAAAGAGAGCCGAGAAATGAGAGAAAGTGAGAAGGAGCGAGAGGGAGAGGTAAATGAGAAAGGCCATCAGGGGTCAGATATGGTGAGAAGTGTTCAGTTGAGGGCTTGAGGGTCAGCTCCATCAGAGATGGATACCATGGTGTATATTTAACAAATATCCTGTGAGATAGTTGATGAACCAGTGTTTGATTTCCTAAATTTCTCTACCCAAGCTGCCGCATCACTGTCAAGCCTTCCTCTAAATATATACTGAACAAAAATATAAATGCAACATATAAAGTGTTGGTCTCGTGTTTCATGAGTTGGAATAAAAGATCCCAGAAATGTTCCATATGCACAAAAAGGTTATATATCTCAAATTATGTGCACAAATCAGTTTACATCCCTGTTAGTGAGCATTTCTCCTTTGCCAAGATGGCATATCAAGAAGCTGATTAAACGGCATGGTCATTACACAGGTTGTCACGGACGTCCTCCTCTTCATCTGAAGAGGAGAGGCGAGAAGGATCGGAGGACCAAAATGCGGCGTGGCATATGTTCATCCAGCCTCAAAACCACAGACGTGTATGGCGTCGTCTGGGCGAGCAGTTTGCTGATGTCCATGTGAACAGAGTGCCCCATGGTGGTGGTGGGGTTATGGTATGGGCAGGCGTAAGCTATGGACAATGAATACAATTGCGTTTTATCGATGGCAATTTGAATGCACATAGATATCATGACGAGATCCTGAGGCCCATTGTTGTGTCATTCAAGTGATGGAAAAAGTACCCAATTGTCATACTTGAGTAAAAGTAAAGATACCTTAATAGAAAACGTAAAAGTGAAAGTCACCCAGTAAAATACTACTTGAGTAAAAGTCTGAGAGTATTTGGTTTTAAATGTACTTAACTGTCAAAAGTAAATGTATATGCTAAAATATAAGTAAAAGTAAAAATCATTTCAAATTCTGTATATTAAGCAAACCAGATGGCGCCATTTTCTTGTTTTTTATTTTATTTACGGATAGCCAGGGGTACACTCCAACACTCAGACATAATTTACAAACGAAGCATGTGTGTTTAGTGAGTCCGCCAAATCAGAGGCAGTAAGGATGACCGGGGATATTCTCTTGATAATTCTTCACCACTGTGTCATTCATCCGCTGCCATCACCTCATGTTTCAGCATGATAATGCACAGCCCCATGTCGCAAGGATCTGTACACAATTCCTGGAAGCTGAAAATGTCCCAGTTCTTCCATGGCCTGCATACTCACCAGACATGTCACCCATTGAGCACGTTTGGGATGCTCTGGATCGACGTGTACGACAGCGTGTTCCAGTTCCTGCCAATATCCAGCAACTACACACAGCCATTGAAGAGGATTGGGACAACATTCCACAGGACACAATCAACAGCCTGATCAACTGTATGCGAAGGAGATGTGTTGCGCCGCATGAGGCAAATGGTCACACCAGATAGTGACTGGTTTTCTGATCCACACCTTTTCTTTAAGGTATCTCTGACCAAAATCCATATCTGTATTCCTAGTCATGTGAAATCCATAGATTAGGGCCTAATGAATTTATTTCAATTGACTGATTTCCTTATATGAACTTTAACTCAGTAACATCTTTGAAATTGTTGCCTGTTGCGTTAATATTTTTGTTCAGTACACACACACACACACACACACACACACACACACCACACACACACACACACACACACACATACACATACATATATGACGGAGGATATTTCTTCTCTCTGTATTCATGCCTCAGCCTCAATGCTCTCGAAAGTGGTGCTTCATCTTTTTGGGAAAAATCCATCATATTATATTATCATCATCATTTGAGATTAACAGATTAAATCAGGGACAAATCAAAATGGCAAGTTCTTTACCATTCAATAAGAAATGGAAGTGCAGGGGGGGGGGGGGGGGGGGCATTTGGCTTTTGAACTATGCTATACAGTAAATGAAAGTGCACGTCTTCACTCACAGGGTTATATGGATTAAGGATGTCATATTCTTTCTCAAAATATACAGAATCTTTCAACATTCGTACCAGGTAGCCTGAGTATTTCTTATATATATATATATATAAATATACACACACACACACACTCTCTCAGCTCTCTCCCCCTCGACTTCTCCCTCGCTCTCTCTCTCTTTTGAAGGGTAACCTCTGTGGAATGTTCTTAATCTCTCTTGACATTTCCCTCTCTTCCTTCTCTCTGTGTGCTTCTCCTCCCTCAGATACAGTAGTAGTATGCCATAGACAGTCTACTGCCATGTGTGGCCTCTGTTTATACATCACTCTCAAAGGCTTAATCTTTGAAGTGTTCGCTAATTTCATCACTGACCCAGCTCACATTAGCAAGAGTTGTCTTAAAGAGTTGAATCTGTGATATGTTGAAAATAACATATGTTTGTTTTATACTACCATTAGAGTTATATATTTTAGCCTTGCGGTAATGCATCTACAGTATGCTTGGTGAGGATTCCTTTTCCTAAGCCAATGTTAGAGAGCTTCTGAAATACCTGCCTATAGGCTCTTTAATGTAGGGGCTGACGCTGGAGTAGAGAAGCAGGTACGGGGAGTTGAACATTTAATGAGGAACAGACATGGAACAAGACAGGAACAGCGTCAGCACACGGGTAACACAATGACATACGAACATTAATCCTGAACCAGGAAACAGAGCTTGAGACAGACAGATATAAGGGAGGTAATGACACAGGTGATTGAGTCCAGGTGAGACCAATAATTGCTGATGCGCATGACAGGGGAAGGCAGGTGTGCGTGATGCTGGGGAGCCTGGTGCCTTCGAGCAGCAGGGAGGGGGAGAGGGAGCAGGCATGACACTTTAACACGTCTACAACCGTGAGTTAAAAGGCAACATGTTGCGTTAATGGCGCTTGGTGACCCTCAACACCACAGAGATATCTACAACCTATAGACGTGTGACATACGCCTGACATACAGTGCATTCAGAAAGTATTCAGACCCCTTCCCTTCTTCCAAAAATGTTTAGGTTACAGCCTTATTCTAAAACATTTTCAATTGTTATTTTCTTCAATCAATGTACACACAATACCCCATAAAGGCAAAGCAAAAACAGGTTTTAGAAATGTTTGCAAATGTATATAAAAAATATTACATTTACATAAGAATTCAGACCCTTTACTCAGTATTTTGTTGAAGGACCTTTGGCAGCGATTACAGTCTCAAGTCTTCTTGGGTATGACGCTACAAGCTTGGCACACCTGTATTTGGAGAGTTTCTCCCATTCTTCTCTGCAGATCCTCTCAAGCTCTGTCAGGTTGGATGGGGAGCATCGCTGCACAGCTATTTTCAGGTCTCTCCAGAGATGTTCGATCAGGTTCAAGTACAGGCTCTGGCTGGGCCACTCAAGGACACTCAGAGACTTGTCCCGAAGCCACTCCTGCGTTGTCTTGGCTGCTTAGGGTCGTTGTCCTGTTGGAAGGTAAACCTTTGCCCCAGTTTGGGGCCTGAGCGCTCTGGAGCAGGTTTTCATCGAGGATCTCTCTGTACTTTGCTCCGTTCATCTTTCCCTCGATCCGGCCTAGTCTCTCAGTCCCCGCCGCTGAAAAACATCCTCACAGCATGCTTCACTGTATGCAAGGTGCCAGGTTTCCTCCAGATGTGAAGCTTGGGCATTCAGGCCAAAGAGTTCAATCTTGGTTTCATCAGACCAGACAATCTTGTTTCTCATGGTTTGACAGTCCTTTAGGTGCCTTTTGGCAATCTCCAAGCAGGCTGTCGTTCCTTTTACTGAGGAGTGGCTTACGTCTGGCAACTCTACCATAAAGGCCTGATTAGTGGAGTGCTGCAGAGATGGTTGTCCTTCTGGAAGGTTCTCCCATCTCCACAGAGGAACTCTGGAGCTCTGTCAGAGTGACCATCGGGTTCTTAGTTACCTCCCTGACAAAGGTTTTATTCCCTTGATTGCTCAGTTTGGCCAGTTGGCCAGCTCTAGGAGGTCTTGGTGGTTCCAAACTTCTTCTATTTAAGAATGATGGAGGCCACTGTGTTCTTGGGGACCTTCAATGCTGCAGAAATGTTTTGGTACCTTCCCCAGATCTGTGCCTCGACACAATCCTGTCTCAGAGCTCTACAGACAATTCCTTCGACCTCATGACTTGGTTTTTGCTCTGACATGCACTGTCAACTGTGGGACCTTATATAGACAGGCTTTTCCAAATCATGTCCAATCAATTGAATTGACCACAGGTGGACTCCAATCAAGTTAAAGAAACATCAAAAGGATGATCAATAGAAACAGGATGCACCTGAACTCAATTTCGAGTCTCATAGCAAAGGGTCTGAACACTTATGTAAATAAGGTATCTCTTTTTTATTTGTAATACATTTGCCAACATTTCTAAAAAACAGTTTTTGCTTTGTCATTATGGGCTATTGTGTGTAGATTGATTAGGAAAACAATTAATTTAATCAATTTTAGAATAAAGCTGTAACGTAACAAAATGTGGAAAAAGTCAAAGGGTCTGAATACTTTCAGAATGCACCGTACATGTCTCATTACTCATAACATTACTCAAATGTGATGCTGCACACCCCAAAAAATCATGCATATCAGTATGGGAGAGTGGGTTAAGTTGAGCCAAAGGGGTTTCTTCCATCATTTCATGGAAGAAACCACATGGAAAAAGAAGTAAGCAAGTTAGGTCCAAACAGGTGATTTTCACCAAATCAAATGAATTTATTGTGTTTAGAGGTTTCATGATGCTTGTTTCTAAACCAAAGTAGATCATTTTAAGATTGTTCTATACATCAGTTGTGGTCTCTAAACTTCAATATGAGGACCTAAACCTAACCTCCTGTGTGGGCTAATAAAGTCCAAATGTTCAGTGTTCGTAGTTGTATCTAGTATTGTACTTCAATTAGTAATTATATTTCTAAGTGTATAACCTACAGTATGTGATACAAATAAACATCTTTATCTAGACATCAGCATGTGCTTGTTTATCTATAAAAGTCACCATGGTATAATACGCAGGTTGGAATTTTTTGTCATGAATCTTACCCTGGATGCAGTTCTGAAGTGTGGTCACTAGCTGGCACAGTTACAAAGTCATCAAAACCTAAACCTAACCACACTGCTAACCCGAATGCCTAACCCTAACCTTAAATTATGACCAAAAAGCTCATTATTGTCATTCATTTTTACGATACAGATGAATTTGACTTTGCAGCTGGCCCATCTACTGGAAAAAGCTCAGTTCTGCATACGGGGCAAGATGAATGAAAATCAACGTCAACCTGCGTATAATGCAGGCATTTTCACATTTCATAAATATATATATATATATATATAACTGTAGCACCAAGCGGGCATATTCACATAAGGACTCAAGAGGAGATTTATATTCAAAGGGTCTATTTATACCGCTGTGCGTGTGGTGGAGTATCAATGGTATTATTGGCATTTGGCGGGCATCTATGCTGGGGGCAGAGTGTGACTGATGGAGTTTCATCGTTTTATGATGAGGATGAAGAGAGTGATGCTTTTGGCAGCATGGGGGTACACTTAAGCCTCTGCTCTCTATATCGCTCCATCATTTGGTGGTTTTATTTGACAGTTCCGATGATATGAGTTGGGGCGGCAGGGTAGCCTAGTGGTTAGAGCATTGGACTAGTAACTGAAAGGTTGCAAGTTCAAATCCCCGAGCTGACAAGGTACAAAATCTGTTGTTCTGCCCCTGAACAGGCAGTTAACCCACTGTTCCTAGACCATCATTGAAAATAAGAATTTGTTCTTAACTGACTTGCCTAGTAAAATAAGAGGTATATGTCACGTCTTAGTATTTTGTGTTTTCTTTAATTATTTGGTCAGGCCAGGGTGTGACATGGGTTATTGTGGTGTGTTTTTGTCTTAGGGGTTTTGTGGGGTGTCTACGTAGTCTGTCTGCCTGAGGCGGTTCTCAATCAGAGTCAGGTGATTATCGTTGTCTCTGATTGGGAACCATATTTAGGCAGCCATATTCTGTGAGTGTTTTCGTGGGTGATTGTTCCTGTCTTTGTGTTTGCACCAGATAGGGCTGTTTCGGTTTTCGTTATTTCATTTCGTTATTTTTGTCGTTTCTGCTTGTATAGGGTTTTCCTTCATTTAAATAAATCATGAATCATCATCACGCTGCATTTTGGTCCGATCCTTGTTCTACCTCTTCGTCAGAGGAGGAGATAGAAGAGAGCAGTTACAGTATAGTGTTTTCTGGACAAAGGCAGAAGGAGGGGGCATATTCTAAGGAGTAGGCATGGTGGAGGGAGAGTAATGGAAGTTGAATGAATACCATAACATACAGTGCCTTGCGAAAGTATTCGGCCCCCTTGAACTTTGCGACCTTTTGCCACATTTCAGGCTTCAAACATAAAGATATATATAAAACTGTATTTTTTTGTGAAGAATCAACAACAAGTGGGACACAATCATGAAGTGGAACGACATTTATTGGATATTTCAAACTTTTTTAACAAATCAAAAACTGAAAAATTGGTTAAAAGCACAGAGAGCATCATGAAGAACAAGGAACACACCAGGCAGGTCCGAGATACTGTTGTGAAGAAGTTTAAAGCCGGATTTGGATACAAAAAGATTTCCCAAGCTTTAAACATCCCAAGGAGCACTGTGCAAGCGATAATATTGAAATGGAAGGAGTATCAGATCACTGCAAATCTACCAAGACCTGGCCGTCCCTCTAAACTTTCAGCTCATACAAGGAGAAGACTGATCAGAGATGCAGCCAAGAGGCCCATGATCACTCTGGATGAACTGCAGAGATCTACAGCTGAGGTGGGAGACTCTGTCCATAGGACAACAATCAGTCGTATATTGCACAAATCTGGCCTTTATGGAAGAGTGGCAAGAAGAAAGCCATTTCTTAAAGATATCCATAAAAAGTGTTGTTTAAAGTTTGCCACAAGCCACCTGGGAGACACACCAAACATGTGGAAGAAGGTGCTCTGGTCAGATGAAACCAAAATCGAACTTTTTGGCAACAATGCAAAACGTTATGTTTGGCGTAAAAGCAACACAGCTCATCACCCTGAACACACCCCATCCCCACTGTCAAACATGGTGGTGGCAGCATCATGGTTTGGGCCTGCTTTTCTTCAGCAGGGACAGAGAAGATGGTTAAAATTGATGGGAAGATGGATGGAGCCAAATACAGGACCATTCTGGAAGAATCTAATGGAGTCTGCAAAAGACCTGAGACTGGGATGGAGATTTTTCTTCCAACAAGACAATGATCCAAAACATAAAGCAAAATCTACAATGGAATGGTTCAAAAATAAACATATCCAGGTGTTAGAATGGCCAAGTCAAAGTCCAGACCTGAATCCAATCGAGAATCTGTGGAAAGAACTGAAAACTGCTGTTCACAAATGCTCTCTATCCAACCTCACTGAGCTCAAGCTGTTTTGCAAGGAGGAATGGGAAAAAAATGCAGTCTCTCGATGTGCAAAACTGATAGAGCCATACCCCAAGCGACTTACAGCTGTAATCGCAGCAAAAGGTGGCGCTACAAAGTATTAACTTAAGGGGGCTGAATAATTTTGCACGCCCAATTTTTCAGTTTTTGATTTGTTAAAAAAGTTTGAAATATCCAATAAATGTCGTTCCACTTCATGATTGTGTCCCACTTGTTGTTGATTCTTCACAAAAAAATACAGTTTTATATCTTTATGTTTGAAGCCTGAAATGTGGCAAAAGGTCGCAAAGTTCAAGGGGGCCGAATACTTTCGCAAGGCACTGTATATGCAGGCCTATATTGCTGGCATCAGGTCTTGCTATGAATAGCATTAATACCACTCTAATGTAGTATTTATTTGTGGTTGTAACTTGGCGGAGGTTGTGGTGGGTCTCAGCCAGGTGTATTTGTTTCCACTGTGCAGTAGTTGTGCTGTGTAATTGCTTCAGCTGTCTTTTAACACAGCATGTGTGGGCTATAGAAGTCACTAGGCTGGCAACTATAACTTCACCTGTTTAACCTGTTTCACCATGTTTTCCAACATGGCAACAGGAAGAGGTGGAATGGACATTTACTAGGGTACTACAGTACTGAGGTAAGCCTGTAAGGGAGCATAGGAAGGGAGGGGAGAGAACCTGGGAGGGAACCTGGGAGGGTAGTATATCACACCGTATTTTATTAGACAGTAATGATGATAAGAATTATAGCCTGTATGCATTCCTCAAGTGATGTCTCTCTCCGCTACCCCTCCCCCATCTGCAGGCACGCATCTGGGGTGAAGGTCTATAGTGGAACAGTGGAGGAGAGAGGATGAGACATGGTAATAGGAGTGGTAGAGAAGTAAACGGAGAGAGAGGACAATACCAAATACTATTTGGTATTGTCGTAAATATGTATTTTAGAACGTCTTGTGAATAGAAAGCTTTCAACAAAAACCACTTTGGCACAGAGGAAAATGACACCTCTTTAAGGGAAGTAGAATCTTCAGAATGGAATAAATGAGACCCCATAAATATCATCCCAAACTGTCTTCTATCTTTTCCATTCATTACCATTCCCTCCGCATCTCTCTCCATGCCTTACCAGAGGGCGCTTAAAATAGGCCTGGCTCAAAGCGCAGAAAAACACTTTTACATTAGAGGACATTACCAAATACTACTGCCAGTGTTCCTATCCGCCACAAAATGCTTACGGAGTGTTTATAAAGTCTCAGTTAATGACATATTGGGGCTTAACGGTTCACACTCTGATTGTGAACTCCTCTGGCTCTCTGTTGACTGTGCATCTGTCTGTAATCCATCAAGCCAGAGCTGCATACCTGGGGGGGTATGGTGAAGGCCCTGGTATGAGGTAATGCTATACTCACTGCCTCGGTTTCATGAGGGCAGGGTGTGGAACAGGAGGCTCAGGAGAAGCCAGTCTTTCCCTGCCACTCTGTCCAAGCAGCAGGGCCCAGTCCAGAAGGGGTGGAAAGGGGTGTGGGGAGGGGTGTGGGGAGGGGTGTGGGTAGAGCGGGTCAGTGGCAGTCGGTGCCATTTAAGATTAGGGAGGACGGTTCATTTTAAGGGCCTTAATTCTATTACAGTATATTGGATGACTGTCATTCATATTCCTTTCACCAAGCTCTGTGTAACAGTGATAGGTTTAGACTACGGCGTGATATTTGAATTTGTCCTATACCCATCATGAGGTTGCTACATCCTAGCCTACAAATTAAAGTTTAACGTAGGTGCACAGGTCAAGAGACAAATTGGTGTAATCAACGTGACAGACAGTGACACATTCAATACAGCATTGCACACTCTTGCCTGCACCTAACTGATCTAGGGTGTAATCATTAGTCCAAACAGTTACTAAAACAAGTTTTTATTGGACAAATACAGGTAGGTCCATCCCGTTTAGTTCCATTTGCTTCTGTTTAAGAAACATTTTGCAACAGAATTGGTGGAAAGAATACACCCCTGATCACACAGTTCACATTCATAGCAGCCATACAAACAGCATCATCACATCTACACACTCTCCTCCTTTCACATTTTCCCTTCACTTGAGGACTTCAGTGCACAACACAACAGCTTTCTGTGACCAGGCGAAAAAACCTTTCCAAGCCAAACCTTCATACCATAAGTGCTACACACAGCCTGCATCATTGTCACCATATTAGCTAACGTCAACATATGCGACATGACCAAAGGTATGTGGACACCTGCTCGTCGAACATCTCATTCCAAAATCATCGGCATTAATATGGAGTTGGTCACCCCTTTGCTGCTATAACAGCCTCCACTCTTCTGGGAAGGCTTTCCACTAGATGTTTAGACATTGTTGCGGGGACTTGCTTCCATTCAGCCACAAGAGCATTAATGAGGTCGGGCACTGATGTTGGGCGATTAGGTCATGCTGAAACAGGAACCCCCCCCTCCAAACTGTTGCCACACAGTTGGAAGCACATAATCATCTAGAATGTCATTGCATGCTGTAGCATTAAGATTTCCCTTCACTGGATCTAGGGGGCCTAGCCCAAACAATGAAAAACAGACCATTATTTCTCCTCCAACCAACTTTATAGTTGGCACTATGCATACGGGCAGGTAGCGTTCTCCTGGCATCCACCAAACCCAGATTCATCCATTCGACTGCCAGATGGTGAAGTGTGATTCATTATTCCAGACAACGTGTTTTCACTGTTCCTTAATTTCCTTAGTTCCTTAGTTTCAACCAAATTAATTTGTTCAAAACTGTTCAACTATTGTCTTTCTCTTTGAGTCAATTACTCACCACATGTTATGCACTGCAGTGCTATAGCTAGCTGTAGCTTATACTTTCAGTTTTAGATTAATTCTCTGATCCATGGACAACATGTCAGTTCATGCTGCAAGAACTCTGATAGGTGGGAGGACGTCCTCCGGAAGTTGTCATAATTACTGTATAAGTCTATGGAAGGGGGTGAGATCCATGAGCCTCCTAAGTTTTGTATTGAAGTCAATGTATCCAGAGGAGGACGGAAAATAGCTGTCCTTTGGCTACACCATGGTGCTACCCTACAGAGTGCTGTTAAGGCTACTGTAGACCTTCACAGAGTGATTTCATCAGTTATTTGGTGACGTGAATATCTTTAGTAGAGTTTTATCTAAAAAAGATCACTTTTAAATGTTTCACTATTTGTTTAAATTTTTATTCACTGATTAAGATGGTTCTCCCCTTCTGAAGAGCCTCTACTTGAAGGGGTCATGAAACCCTAAACTTTCACTAATCAAATGGCCCCACCGCAAAACACGTTGGTGGGATATCATAACACTCTATTAGGGACATTTCCCTGCACCGGTCTACTGCTCCAGACCCCCAGGGAGGGGGGTGTAAAGATGCTGATCTTTCACTGCATTACAGAGAATAATTAATTGTGTTATTTTCGCTCCCCTGATGAAGGGAAGCAGCACCAACAAACAACTCTTCACCTGTTATCACCCCTCATATTGTCTGTAATTGATACCATGATGTGTCTCACAATCATATACTGTATGTCCAAAACACAAGACATTCATGGCTAATCATTAATATCTCTGATAAAATATTCATATTTTCCACAACACTAGGTTGACCAAGCTTAGGTATTCCCTCTCTGGTATGCTCAATCCCCTTCCTCAGGCTAAGCACACAGGCTGCAGAACTATTCTTAATGCTGTTTATCGGGAAGCGTGCTTTCTCCATGTCCCAGTGGCTTCTTGAGTACCAGACAGTCATCATGGGGGAGGGGAAGGCTCCGGGGCTGAGTTGAAGTTCAAAGGGGGGGCAAGGATTGGGGTTGGTGGAAAAGTAAGGGAGTGCAGTCTAAAGGATGGAATTAATGTGGTGACAGGAACACGATCTACATGATGTCATGATGCTAGATTGGCAACACATGGCTGAGACATAAAGAAATTGGTGTGGGATTACTCTGAGCCGGCCAGGCAGGCAGTATAAACAGGAATAACAGTGGTGAAACGAAGGGTGTGTAAGGTAAGATGACAGAGTACAGTAAAAGAGTTATAAAACATATAGTAAATACAGTACAATATATTGTATGTCCTTTGAATGCATTTACTGTATATAGTTAATAGTCTATGGTAAGGATCCAAACAGGCCACATTAATCGGTTAGCCCAATGAAAGAGTTCAGTAGAGGTGTAAGTGAAGTAGACAGGCAATCAGGGTCAGATAGATTGAGCCTCTGAGGTGCAGAGAAGTGATGTGAAGAGGTCACACCTGACATGGCATAACCTCCTCCGACACATCATCTCGTTCATCTGTCTCCCCTCATCTTATCGGTATGCTTTACTATGCTACTGCTCTACTCTGTTCTTCCACACTACACTCTTAGAAAAAATTGTTTCAAAAGGGTTTTTCAGCTGTCCCCATGGGAGAACCCTTTTTGGTTCCAGGTAGAACGCTTTTTGGTTCCAGGTAGAACCCTCTGTAGAAAGGGTTATACATGGAACCCAAAAGGGTTCTTCAAAGGGTTCTCCTATGGGGAAAGCCCAAGAACCATTTAAGATTCTAGATAGCACCTTTCTTTCTAAGAATGATTCTTCTCCCTCCCTCCCTGTTTGAGTCTCTCAAATGTCATGTTGCCATGTGATTTACAGTGCCTTAAGGTCACTGTTGAAAAGAGACCATGACATATTTTAGATCCCCTCAGATAGACAAACATTACTACATACGGGCAATAAATTTCACTGACACTTATGGCAATGTTTTGTCAACAGATGCCGGAGCTGCAATGTCTAGGTCTTCACAACAACTAATTCCATGCATAAAAGACCTACGTATTGCTGGTGTTAATGCTGTCTGAATATAGGCCAACAATGTATAAGTCCTCACACTGGAACCCCTTTTCCCCCATATCAACAGTGTGGGTCTATTACAGACACGGGAGGACTTTGTGGTGTAAAAGAGCACAGATCTGTGCAAATAATAACATGAACCTTTTATAATCTATAACCTCATTTGAACAGATATGTGCTATTTTCGATGGTGTCAAATAGATGGTTTGTAGATGTTCAGTAGATCAAAAATCTATCAACAACATTTTAACTAACTATCCACTCTAACCATAGACCTAACTTAACCCTTATCATAATGTCTATAATAATAAAAGTTCCAAACTAACTATTGAGACGAGATAGGCCTCTACCTTGCCACTGTCTGGACTCTCCACCATCACAAAAACATGCAGATTCTCACTATCTTTCCTGCCATCCACTTTTCTCTTTACCTCACTCTACCTTCATAATGAATGCAGCCTATGTTAATTCAGAGGATTTCATCACTTTGTCATGCTTATCGTAACATTTCCCAACAGATATGCCAATAAACTTCATATATTACTACTTTGAACGCTATGGGGTTATAAAGTGCAAAAACAACAACATATCCCATTATCAACAACATACTATCTTACGTAGGGAACCAGCCTATGGGAGTACTAGAGAGTCTGTCTCGGTCGATGACAGGAAGAACACTGACCAATATAGATACACAGAAGTCCAAAGAGGACACTAGCTGTACAACAGTACTGAAGCTTATGATATGTAGGACCTGCTTACCTGGCTTCTTGGCTTCGGGCATAGCTGCGATAGTGTGTCTATCTCTTCCTTCGACTGTGTCTCCCTCACTCCTTGTCTGTTAGTGTCTGCTTTTCCTCCTTCATCCCTTTTTATTCCCTCCTCCCTCTCCACTTCAGTCCCCCTCCCCAGGAAAAGACTGTCAGATGACACCTAGAGGGGATCCAGGAGCTCTGAGGAAAGAAGGAAGGGGTAGAGGGTGAGAAGGAAAGGAAGACAACATAGAGGTGAATGGGGGTTGGATGCAGTAATGAAGAGGACGACCGGGCTGGAAACTGTTAATTGGTTAACACGGTAGGGCAGGAGCCAGCCCATTACCTAATTGATTTACACACCGATTAGCATTGATTGACAGGTTGATTGTCTGACTGTTCTCTATATCACTTTTGACTGTCTAACACAAGACACCTTAGGCAAGTTTCCATTGACCCAGGTTTATCCAACAAAATCAGTGGTGCCCCACCTGTTTAGTGAAGACATCAAAACTATGAAATAACACATATGGAATCATGTCGTAACCAATTTTGTTTTCATCAAATCAAAATATATTTTAGATTCTTCAAAGTAGCCACCCTTTGCGTTGATGACAGCTTTGCACACTCTTGGTATTCTCTCAACCAGCTTCAAGAGGGATGCTTTTCCAACAGTCTTGAAGGAGTTCCCATATATGCTGAGCACTTGTAGGCTGCTTTTCCTTCACTCTGCAGTCCAACTCATCCCAAACCATCTCAATTGGGTTGAGGTGGGGTGATTGTGGAGGCCAGGTCATCTGATGCAGCACTCCATCACTCTCCTTCTTGGTCAAATAGCCCTTACACAGCCTGGAGGGGTGTTTTGGGTCATTGTCCTGTTGAAAAATAAATTGTAGGCCCACTAAGCACAAACCAGATGGGATGGCGTATCGCTGCAGAATGCTGTGGTAGCCATGCTGGTTAAGTGTGCCTTGAATTCGAAATAAATCACTGTCGGTGTCACTAGCAAAGCTCCCCCACACCATCACACCTTCTCCTCCATGCTTCACGGTGGGAACCACACACAAGGAGATCATTCGTTCACCTACTCTGTGTCTCACAAAGACACGGCGGTTGGAACCAAAAATCTACAATTTGGACTCATCAGACCAAAGGACAGATTTCCACCGGTCTAATGTCCTTTGCTCGTTTTCTTGGTCCAATTCACACAGTCTCCTTTGAACAGTTGATGTTGAGTTATGTCTGTTACTTGAACTTTGTGAAGCATTTATTTGGGCTGCAATCTAAGATGCAGTTAACTCTAATAAACGTATCCTCTGCAGCAGAGGTAATTCTGGCTCTTCCTTACCTGTGGCGGTCCTCATAAGAGCCAGTTTCATCATAGTGCTTGATGGTTTTTGCAACTGCACTTGAAGAAACTTTCAAAGTTCTTGAAATATTCTGGATTGACTGACCTTCATGTCTTAAAGTAATGATGGTCTGTCGCACACCTGTTAATTGAAATACATTCCAGGTGACAACCTCATGAAGCTGGTTGAGAGAATGCTAAGAGTATGCAAAGCTGTCATCAAGGCAAATGAGTGGCTACTTTGAAGAATCTCAAATGTAAAATATATTTTGATTTGTTTAACACTTTTTGGGATACTACATGATTCCATATGTATTATTTGCATATTTGTAAAGAATAGCTGGTACCCAAAATCTAAGGAAGTCTCTAGATTTTGCTCGCCTGAAGTAGAGTATCTCATGATAAGCTGTAGACCACACTATTTGCCAAGAGAGTTTTCATCTATATTTTTTGTGGCTGTTTATTTACCACCACAGACGGATGCTGGCACTAAGACCGCACTCAGTCAGCTGTATAAGGAAATAAGCAAACAGGAAACCTCACACCCAGAGGCGGCGCTCCTAGTGGCCGGGGACTTTAATGCAGGGAAACTTAAATCAGTTTTACCTATTTTCTATCAGCATGTTAAATGCGCAACCAGAGGGAAAAAATTCTAGATCACCTGTACTCCATACAAACGCATACAAAGCTCTCCCTTGCCCTCCATTTGGCAAATCTGACCACAATTCTATCCTCCTGAATCCTGTGTATAAGCAAAAATTAAAGCAGGAAGCACCAGTGACTTGGTCAATAAAAAAGCGGTCAGATGAAGCAGATGCTAAACTACAGGACTGTTTTGCTAGCACAGACTGGAACATGTTCCCGGATTCTTTTGATGGCATTGAGGAGTACACCACATCAGTCACTGCCTTTATCAATAAGTGGTTCGAGGACGTTGTCTCCACAGTGACTGTACGCACATACCCCAACCAGAAGCCATTGATTACAGGCAACATTCGCACTGAGCTAAAGGGTAGAGCCGCCGCTTTCAAGGTGCGGGACTCTAACCAGGAAAGCTTATAAGAAATCCTCCTATGCCTTCTGACAAACCATCAAACAGGCAAAGCGCCAATACAGGACTAAGATCGAATCGTACACCACCGGCTCCGACGCTTGTCTTATGTGGCAGGGCCTGCAAACTAATACAGACTACAAAGGGAAGCACAGCCGCGAGCTGCCCAGTGACACAAGCCTACCAGATGAGCTAAATCACTTCTATGCTCGCTTCAAGGCAAGCAACACTGAGGCATGCATGACAGCATCAGCTGTTCCGGACGACTGTGTGATCACGCTCTCCGTTGCCGACGTGAGTAAGACCTTTAAACAGGTCAGCATTCACAAGGCCGTGGGGCCAGACGGATTACCAGGACGTGTGCTCCTGGCATTTGCTAACCAACTGGCATGTCTCTTCACTGACATTTTCAACATGTCCCTAACTTGAGTCTGTAATACCAACAGACCACCATAGTCCCTGTGCCCAAGAACACTAAGATAACCTGACTAAATGACCACAGACCCGTAGCACTCACATCCGTAGCCATGAAGTGCTTTGAAAGGCTGGCATTGGCTCATATTATCACCATTATCTCAGAAACCCTAGACACACACCAATTTGCATACCGCCCAAACAGATCCACAGATGATGCAATCTCTATTGCACTCCACACTGCCCTTTCCCACCTGGACTACAGCTCAGCGTTCAACACCATAGTGCCCTCAAAGCTCATCACTAAGCTAAGGATTCTGGGACTAAACACCTCCCTCTGCAACTGGATCCTGGACTTCCTGACGGGCCGCCCCCAGGTGGTGAGGGTAGGTAGCAACACATCCGCCACGCTGATCCTGAACACTGGAGTCCCTCAAGGGTGTGTGCTCAGTCCCCTTCTGTACTCCCTGTTCACCCACGACTGTGTGGCCAGGCACGACTCAAACACCATCATTAAGTTTGCAGACGACACAACAGTGGTAGGCCTGATCACCGACAACGACGAGACAGCCTAAAGTGAAGAGGTCAGAGACCTGGCCGAGTGGTGCCAGAATAACAACGTACAGTGCCTTGCAAAAGTATTCATCCCTCTTAGCATTTTTTCTATTTTGTTGAATTACAACCTGTAATTTAAATTG
The DNA here is from genome assembly GCF_002021735.2 of Oncorhynchus kisutch. Lineage (NCBI taxonomy): Eukaryota > Metazoa > Chordata > Actinopteri > Salmoniformes > Salmonidae > Oncorhynchus > Oncorhynchus kisutch. The sequence goes on along the minus strand of NC_034179.2, from coordinate 81,518,322 downwards.
ATTTTTATTTGGATTTCATGGAATGGACCTGAACTGCTACTATAGATCTGACCCGAGTGGACTGAATGATCCATATTAGAGGTTGACGCTTGATTATTTTAACACTAAAATTCTAATTTGAGATACAAGTTAAGGACCATACACCAACTGGTGCACCCACTCTGATCTTCCAAGGTTCTTAACTTCTCAGTAGGGGCTCATAAGATATTAATGGGTGATTCCTCACAAACTACAACAAAAGAAGGTGATTTCAGAGATTTCCACAAAATGTAATCCATAGAAGGGTCTTTTGGAAGGATTGTTGACACCAATTGTTGCTTTGTAGCAGCTACAGATGAAACATTATGGAGTCTTAAAGGAGGCCTGGGTAAGGCCAAAATGTCAAAAATATTCTAAATTCAATTAATTAATTCTCAATTATGCGTTAAGATAAATATGCCAAATATATGTCAACAATCCTTACTCTGTGGATTAAATTACATGAAAATCTTATTTCACTCTAGTTTCGTGATGCATCCAGATTATTCTTTTTGAAGGTCATTCTACAGTTTCACATGAAGGGACATGCTGTGTACATGGTGCTGATTGTCCTAAGAATAGTATGGAGGGGTGTACAGAGAGGCAGTACCATTGTCTGAGAGTGGTGACAGAGAGTAATGGGCAGCCCCAGCGAGAGGGAATGGATTCAAAGCAAGAATTTGAGAGAATCACATGGCAGGGGAGTTGCCATGTCCCATAAGCAACGCTCACACATTCAGACAGAAACAGGAATCCTGGGAAGGAAGGTAAAATATACAGGTTTCAAGTGAACAGGATGGTACATGACTACACTCCTGGGCCTTTTGCTTGTATTGAATGTGTGACAATGTGAGTATCTGTGTAGCCGATTTACTATTATGCTCGCACTCACTCTCTATGTCACAGCAAATAATATATTTGAAGTCCATAATATACATAATTAGTCTCACGGATAACCCTAGGCCTATAAATGATTTTGTAAAAGAAGGGTAATATATTAAGACAGTGAAATTAAAACGCAAAGAATGGGAGCTCAACACATTATGTTTTGAACAAGACTAATCACGTGTTCTTCAATAAGTCACAAGAACACTTCGTTTTTTACATTCATTTGATGTTCTGCTTTTAGCGTCTGTGCGTCCTTTGTTGTGTTTTATTGTTTTATCAAATTTCCCCTTTGGGAGATTAATAAAGTACTATCTTATTCGACTTTTTTAAACAAAATCAAAAATGTATTCAATTACACGCTAACCACATGTTTACACAAATGCTTGCATCCTACAATGAGGAACTGTAATGTATTTGTTTTTTTAATGACCTGACTACATCATAGAGGAACAATTGTCCAGACAGAGGATTGAGTTTACGAGTGATTAACCTAACTTCACACAGGTTACTGTTTGGCCGTAGCCCACGCCAAATAAATGAAGGACAATCAAATCAAATCAAATTTTATTTGTCACATACACATGGTTAGCAGATGTTAATGCGAGTGTAGCGAAATGCTTGTGCTTCTAGTTCCGACAATGCAGTAATAACCAACGAGTAATCTAGCTAACAATTCCAAAACGACTACCTTATACACACAAGTGTATAGGGATAAAGAATATGTACATAAAGATATATGAATGAGTGATGGTACAGAGCGGCATAGGCATGATGCAGTAGATGGTATCGAGTACAGTATATACATATGAGATGAGTATGTAAACAAAGTGGCATAGTTTAAAGTGGCTAGTGATACATGTATTACATAAAGATGCAGTATATGATATAGAGTACAGTATATACGTATACATATGAGATAAATCATGTAGGGTATGTAAACATTATATTAAGTAGCATTGTTTAAAGTGGCTAGTGATATATTTTACATCAATTCCCATCAATTCCCATTATTAAAGTGGCTGGAGTTGAGTCAGTGTGTTGGCAGCAGCCACTCAATGTTAGTGGTGGCTGTTTAACAGTCTGATGGCCTTGAGATAGAAGCTGTTTTTCAGTCTCTCGGTCCCAGCTTTGATGCACCTGTACTGACCTCGCCTTCTGGATGATAGCGGGGTGAACAGGCAGTGGCTCAGGTGGTTGTTGTCCTTGATGATCTTTATGGCCACCCTGTGACATCGGGTGGTGTAGGTGTCCTGGAGGGCAGGTAGTTTGCCCCCGGTGATGCGTTGTCAAGAACTCACTAACCTCTGGAGAGCCTTACGGTTGTGGGCGGAACAGTTGCCGTACTAGGCGGTGATACAGCCCGACAGGATGCTCTCGATTGTGCATCTGTAGAAGTTTGTGAGTGCTTTTGGTGACAAGCCGAATTTCTTCAGCCTCCTGAGGTTGAAGAGGCGCTGCTGCACCTTCTTCACGATGCTCTCTGTGTGGGTGGACCAATTCAGTTTGTCTGTGATGTGTACGCCGAGGAACTTAAAACTTACTACCCTCTCCACTACTGTTCCATCGATGTGGATAGGGGGGTGTTCCCTCTGCTGTGTCCTGAAGTCCACAATCATCTCCTTAATTTTGTTGACGTTGAGTGTGAGGTTATTTTCCTGACACCACACTCCGAGGGCTCTCACCTCCTCCCTGTAGGCCGTCTCGTCGTTGTTGGTAATCAAGCCTACCACTGCTGTGTAGGCTTGATTATATTTTACAATCTATAAAACAACCGTGACCTTCTCTTGTGAAGGCCAGACGTAAGAGAAAGAACAATGGCTAAACCTTGTCTTAACTTCCAATGCTCCATCCCCCTGCCCAACCCCCCTCCACGCCACTCCGCCAACCACCAGGAAGCCCGGCATCAGAACATTACAGGCATTCCCGTGATTGGCATATAGCAGGTTGATTGGCATGTTGGATCCCGCGAACACTGGGTACTGGTAAGTTCAACACAACCAGCTAATAGCCTAACACACACGACACGTCTGTGCGTGTCGCTACAATACATAATTTCTGACATTTAGGCCTAAGCATTATTGAATTGTGAGGGTTGGCGTTTCACACCTGAGTCACCAAAGAGTTGGCCTTCCTTTCGTTTTTCAATCTTCTGTTTTAGACATTTCAACAGTCCTGCATGAAGTTAGCTATCAACGCTACTCTATAGCCACCTGCAGTTTACTATAGGTCAGTGCTCGTACTCCAGTATACTACGTCATCGCGTAACATTGTAGTTCAATGTTTACTTTGACGCACGGTCCGACAAAATGGCTTCAGTTCCACGGTCGTTTTTGTTACTGTCAATTATTCCCACAATACTTATATTGTGTGCTGATTTTGCGTGTTGCAACACTGGCAGAAAGGTATGTCAAAACCACTTTTTTTTTTCTTTGCCAATATCTAATTCCATTAACTTGGACAACTAGTGTGCTTGCTGTTAGCTCTTGCTAACCGTCCGACCTTAGCTAACTAGCCAAATGAGTTAATGAAGACAACACATGAATGCAAAACAGCTGTTCAATATGCATCAAATACAGCGTTACTTACTGTGCAGATAATGTTTTCACCAACGTCTATCAAACATGCAACGTTGGCTAAGTAGGCAGCAAAATTAGCGTTATAGTAACGCTAGCTAGATTGATATTGTGTTGTTTAGCTAGCTAACGTTATCTAGGTAGGTGGTTTTGACAGCCTTGGTGGTGGTGCTCAATTTGTCACGCCATGGTAGTCATTTGTAATATTGTACGGATGTGTTCAACACATACGCACTGTAAATCAAGCCAAGAAGAATTCGGATCAATACCACAATGTTTGAATGGCAGGACCAATTTGTGGAAATGTCATCTTACATCTGAACTGCTCATTGTAAAGTGTTCCCAGGGTATATATCTATATTACAGCATCCAATGGGGCCCTATCTAACGTTAGCCTACTGCACTCTTTGCTCCTTCTTGCTGCAACACTTCTATTGAAAAATGTTCTACCCCCAACTTTCAAAAGCCAATCAAATTAGTTCTGCAGGCCATAGTGCAGATCTGCCCTGGGAACTGCCAATGCAGTAAGTAAAACTACTAGCCAGAATAGATTCCGATCCTACGCTTGTTTACATCTGCGTTGGGGTCGGATAGTTTCGATTCTTGCTTAGGTTAATACACCACGGGGGATGAGAAAATGCTTTACACTTCAAAATGTCCCATTATCCCAACTGTTACACCACCGAGAAGAATGAAGGACTGCTAATCAAAGTAAACCATCATATTGGTGTTGAGAACAATGCGGCTGGGGCAGCAGCTAGTTAGAGGAGAAAACAGCCCTTGCCTTAAATGTCTAAGAAAAATGAGGAGAGAGGAAACGCCAAATTAATTAGGTCTATAATCAATAGCCTCACTGTTAAATGTAAGACAGATCCTGCTTCTGTTGCCTATTTGAGTGTTTAGTTGATAGCCTACTGATTCTGTGAGCACCAACAATTTCACAAATTCTGCTGTTTTTAATCTTTGCTATGCTGTAATAAAGGCTTTACACTTTTAAAAAAAAATTGACCAGCCTCTCTGGCATTATTTATAATGTATTTAGTGTTTGCCCTGTTCCAAATTGACCGAAAAAAAATATTTATGATAATAATAACCCCTTTTCCTTGATCTCCTTCATATTGTTATTATTATTATGATCATCCTTATAATAATACGTCATGTCATTATCATGAGTAGGCATAGTATAGCAACCTCGTATAACCACCATCAAGCTTTAGGCCAAAGAGTGCATCCTGTTTAGTCTTAATACCATAACTTACTTAGGCCTATATACTTATATAGGCTACTGCATCACTCAATCATTTATCCGTTGATGTCATCACACAGCAATGGAATCAAGCATTTTAATTTTAAAATAACAAGTAATGATTTAATTAATAATTAGCGTAAACAATAAATAGGCCTAAACCGTTTCATTTCGGAAATGCATTCACAAATTATTTTAGTCTTTGCTGTAATAAAGGCTTTACAAAAAAACATTACAACAGACTAATTTATTTAGTGTTGTTTACATTGTTTGAAACGGTCAGGAAAATTATATTGTAGTCTAATGGCACCTGTTTGGCACACACAGGACTAATATGCACGCAGCGCTTGCTCCATACCATCTTTTTCTTGATCTCCAGTATTTTCCACAACTGGCTAAATTTATTCCACCCATCTGGCTTCCCCTTTACCTCCTGCGCAACCAGTAAATGTTCCCCTGCTTCAAGTTTATTTGTCACGTCCTCTGCATTCATTTTGCTGTCACATGTGTTAAGGTGTACAGAGTTTGTTATAACCAATTTATTGATGTGATTATGATATGCTATAGGTCAGTCCCTATTGGTCACGTGATTGCAAAGCATACATATGTCACATAAAGAGAGCACAGGTTGAGGGAATAGGGATAGTTTTTCCTAAACATGAGGAATTTCGGTAACAGAACTTTTCAGTCAGAAATGGCTGTAATTATGTTGCAGCTTCAGCAACACAGACAGTGATATACACACTGATGTTCTGTGGTGGTCTCTGCAGCAGGAAGGAGAGAGACACAACACTATACACACTGATGTTCTGTGGTGGTCTCTGCAGCAGGGAGGAGAGAGAGACAACGGGTGCTAGTCACAGTCATTCGCTGTCTCTTTTTTTTGTAACACAGAGCAGCAAATCTGAGCCAGGCAGCACAATCAAATCAATTGCGGTCGGATTCCCTCTAGTCATTTGTGTCTTAACTATTTCATCAAACAGTTCGCTTAAAGCATCAGACAGGCTCTGTGCATATAGTTGAAACACATAGGATGTGTCAATCGATTGGTCGAAAGAACAGACAACTCTTGGTCGACCAATATTTTCTTTTAGTCGGGGGGACAACAAAGTAGCTGATTGGCTGACAGACACTGCCATTAAAAAATAAATTCTCGGTCTAACATTTGGGATAATTGGACAATTCCTAGTACAACACAATTCTGTGGATTGAGGTACGTTTTCCAAGCCATATCTCGCTCCAGCTCCGCAGTGTCTTAATCTAAACAGGAAGCTTGTTTCACCACAGTGTACCTGTAAGCAAGAGTCGGAATCTATTCTTTCTAGTAAAACTGCATCTATTTCCTTCTCCACAGACTGGTGATGGGCTGGACACAGACTTCAGTGGATTCTCTGTCCCTCTTGAGCATTCCTTTGAAGTTGGTGAGTATGTATTGTCTAACTGATACGTTATTCTTCAAGGTTCTATTTTCCAAATGAAGGAGATATCAAGGTCACGATTTTGGTGAACATCGTGTGTTGTTATACCATTTCTTTCTTTCAGATGATGTGTCTCGGTTCCGTATGCGTGGAGCTCTGCAGTTAAGGGGTGGGAGGGAGACCAGTGTGTCCCTCTCCCAGAGCCAGCTATCAGAGGAGGACAGGAAAACTCTGAAGGTGGGAGAGGAAGGTAGAGGCAGATGTGGTTTTGATTTTACTGTCAGCAGTCAGGATTTTGTTCTGAATCTGTATCCCTCCTGTCCCTCTGACACAGGAAGTGGCTGCTGTGGATGGTTTGTACAAAATCCGAGTGCCCAGAGTGTCTTTGACAGACAGGCAGACAGAGCGCCAGATGGATGGCTACCTGACGGCGTTCGTCAGAGCGGTATGTGTGTCTTACCCTCATAGCAAGCTGAAATTAAAAAGACAACACACCTCATTGGCATTTTGTTTTGTAAACATATGTTTCTTCTCTGTCTCCCTCAGTGCTCTTTAGTTGAATCCCACCTCAGCGATGTCATCACCCTCCACACGGATGTCTCAGGCTACCTCATCGGCGTTTCCATAGTGACCATTCCAGGCGCGTGTCGGGGGACAGAGGTGGAGGACGAAGTTGATCTGGAGGCCTTTAACACTACGCTGACCATCATAGCGCCTACTAATGCACCCCAGTGAGTCATCAGTCCTTATTGATGTTCTGGTCACAGAAATATGGTTCTGGCTTTATCAAATCTTAATTTGATTTGATTTTCTAACTCTTTTGAAGTTTGGAGTCGACTTCAACCTTTCTCTTTCTCTGTCTAACAATATCCTTCATCATCCTCTCCCCCAGGCCGGAGACTGCTCTGTTTATTGAGCGCATGGACATAGAACATGAAAAGAGAGGCAAGCCACAGGAGCAGAAATCCTTCTTTGCCAAATATGTAAGTGTGCATAGACATCTGTGGTTTGTGTCCTGCACTGTGGGCTCTTCAAGTCTTTTAAACTCCGCTCTGCTGTTCAGTCTTGAGCTGCTCTGTTCCATTATATACATATACACTAAGTGTACGAAACATTAGGAACACCTGCTCTTTCCATGACAGACCGACCAGGGGAATCCAGGTGAAAGCTTTGATCCCTTATTGTCACTTGTTAAATCCACTTCAATCAGTGTAGATGAAGGGGAGGAGACAGGTTAAAGAAAGATTTTTAAGCCTCGAGACAATTGAGACATGGATTGTGTATGTGTGCCATTCAGAGGGTATATGGGCAAGACAAAATATTTAAGTGCCTTTGAACATGGTATGTAGGTGCCAGGCGCACCGGTTTGTGTCAAGAAATGCAACGCTGCTGGATTTGTCCTCTCTCAACACTTTCCTGTGTGTATCAAGAATGGTCCACCACCAAAAGGACATCAACGCTTTCCATACCTTGTAGATAGGGCTGTGGCGGTAATGACATTTCATAAGCCGGTGATTGTCAAGCAAATAACTGCCGGTCTCACGGTAATTTACCGTTAATTAACATAAACACATTTAGCATCTCCTGTCTTCCACGCACAGCCTACAAGCAACTGATGGAGATCTTTGGAACATCTACATTTTAAAATGTAATAAATCCATGTAATATAGCCTACACCTTCACAATAAATCCATTATTTATTTTAGACAGGTCTAAAGAAACATGACATGAAGAAAATGTGGTCTATTTCAGAACAGGGTAGCATACTCTGAGTGTTAGGCCCTGATCTGGCTATGCCATGTGGCTGTGGGCTGCACTAGTTCATTTAGCAGACAAGATTTGCTAAAATTCCGTGGCATTATTTGATATTATTTTATAATATCAAGAATACAATTGGTTGAATAAAATAGAAAGGATATTTTGATTTGAGGGAGTGCGCACATGCGGCTATTCTGTGTTGAGCAATTAACAAAGAAACAGGTACTCCTTAATTTAGAGATATTTATGTAACTTTAGTTGTGATACAAATGTTGGGCTATATGTTTTGATTTTTAATACATTCTAAGGCTGCATGATGCGACTAATGATGATTTGAAAAAAGTTGCATGAAAGGCATGAGCTCTGCTTTGTTTCTAGCGTAGGTTGTACACATCAGTCTCTCATTCACAATTTGACAAGCACTTGATAATGCCTCGAATTTCCTGGTGGCATCCCCTTTGTGTGGCCGTATTGCTCCTTAAAAAATCCATGCCATTGCCACCAGTGGTCGTTGTGCCCTTGGGCTGAATATAATAATTATAATTCCCTTCTCCTGGCTGCATGATCCAAAGCACCTCTCACTCAAATGGCTCTCCGTCACGTGATCATGTCTTTCTCACAGGCTACAAGTGAAGACAGACACCTTGGGGACGCCACTGCGTGCGTCCTTATCCAATTCTGAGGCGCATATTGAAGATATTGGAAGAACTGTCCACATTTACTTTTCGTCAGTCAACAAGATGAGAAGGCCTAACGAATAGCAAAAGCACTAGACCATGTCAATCCCCCATAGTACAAAAATGGACCTATTCTGTGCGAGAAATAAATATTCCCAAAATAGTCTAGGACAGTTGTGGGATGGGATAGATCCCAAATGAAAACCACCACTAGCATCAAAAAACATTTTTTAAGCAATGAAGCTGATACAACAGATCAGAACATTTAGTTTAAAATGTTGCTAAACTATTAGGCATTTCTTCACATTATAAGCGCAGCAATGCGCACATGACAGTAGGCTAAAAGTGCGGCTGTCCATTAGTGGGAAAATATCATTCTCAAAGGTGACCGCAAATGCGATTATGCATGTAATGCTTTTATTTATATATTTATAAGGTGTATTTTTATGGTGAAAATTGTCTTCCCCCAAACTTGACTCACATGCTGCGTATGTATGCCAGTTAGGCTCTGAACCCGTTGTAAAGCTGATTTTAATATGCATCATTTTCAGAAGTTATTTGGCAACTTTTGATATGGTTTGTATCACAACTAGGCTACATGAGGTGTGCGACTATGATTTGAAAAAGTCGCAAAAAAAGGCATGCGCTGTTTCTTTCCTTACTGCACACAAGCTGGGCATCATTCACAAGTGATAACACATCATTCACAAGTGAAAGACTAATATTATCACCCATCAGACTATTCTTGATTTATTCTTGTCTTTACATAACTAAATTTCACACATTATTTAGTATTTGATTTAGAATGTACCATTATCCACGTGTCGGAACGGGCAGGGGGAAGAAATACATATCATCTATGCACTTAAATAGCGAATAGAGGACGATTTTCACGTGGTTCATTTTCTTGCCAGCCAGGTCAGCTAATCTCCTGTTGTAAAGAGAAGCAATGTGCTTAATATTATGAAAGTTGAGAAATAAATATAGTAGGCCTAGCCCATAGAAAGCTGACGGGATCCTCCTCTGTTTAAGAGGCCATCACACGCATGGGCTCTCATTACGTGTTTTGATTTTCGATTAAATTTGCATTGATGTCAAAGTGATTAGAGGGACAGTAGAGAGCTGAGTACCAGGCAGTTAGCAAGTTTTGTAGGCTACTAATGATCAGCAGCAGCATAAGAGCTTGGAGAAGCCTAATTACCGTGACTAAACGGTCACGTGGAATTTGACTGTAATCATGACTCGTGATCGCCGGTGTGGCAGTAATACGGTCACTGTAACTGCCCTACTTGTAGAGTCCATGTCCCAATGAATTGAGGCTGTTCTGAGGGCAAAGAGGGGGGTGCAACTGAATATTAGGAAGGTGTTCCTAAGTTTGGTATACTCGGTGTATATGTGCATGTTGTTAGGTGTCTTTGTTTTGTCTAACCCTAGCCAATCCGGATATGTCCTGTCCTGAGGGGTATGCTACGATTTGAAGCTACTCGGGGTTTTCTAAAGCTAGCTAGCTTCAGTTAGCTTCACATTCCAGCCCAGGCTTTATCCGTACTCCGACGGTTGATATTGGTTGTCCGCCTGCCGCTAACTCTACGTATTTTAACACACAAAGTCGTCTTCCTCAAATGAAGGGGATGGTGACTCAATCTTTGCGAGAGGGAGGGAATCTGATTGCGTTGGTCCTCGACTCGTGGCTCAGACACTTCATTCAGGATAAATGGAGTTAGCCCTGAGTTAACCCGAATGGGAGCAGGGTAGTATCCCGAGTTTAACTCCGTTGACCAACGTTACCTCACAAACTGCTCCAACCGCATTCACAGTATAGGGGTCTGTGCTGTGTTGTTTTATGTGCTGTGCTTCCATTGCTGTGTTTGATTTAATCAGTGCTGTTGTCTGAGTTTGTGTTGCTGATTGTGACTGTGTCATTTGTTGACTCAGTGCTGTGCTGTGCCGTTTGTTGACTTCGTGCTATGCTGTGCTGTGTTCCAGTGGTATTTGATTCTGGGAGGTGCAATCTTCCTCATGGCCAGCAGTTCGGCACAACCCTCAGCAGGGGGAGCCGAAGAGCAGCAGAGCTGATTCCCACTCAAGTACTGTTCTCACTTTGGCTCATTCAGCAACTCACTCTGGGCTGTCAGCCTATGTCTGTGCCTCGCTCCGTGTCTCTTCTGCTTCTTGCAAGCTTATGTATATATGTGTTATACTGTTCACTGATTTGATTAACGCTAACATTTTTCACTAATCATTTTTCCTGTTTGTCCCTCCCTTCCTGTCCTTGTCATTCAAGGTCAATGCTAATGATCCAGTGCTAATGATCTTTTTTTTTTGTCACTGCAGACCTTTAATTAATCCAGGTGTGTCCCATTGATTAGTAATAAGCTGAAGCACTCTGGTCAAATAGGATTAGACAACATACACACCTTCATTGCTAAAGTGGATTAGATTATCACAGTTTAAGTAGCCAAAGTCACCACAGTGATTTTGTGCCTCCTTCTTTTACACACTTGTCATTGGCATTGACCTTGAGTTGTGTCTCACTTCACTGTTCACCTGAGTGAGTGAGGTGAGTGAGGTGGACATTGAACGGGATGAAACTGTGGGACTGTTGTGCAGGAGCAGCATCACTAATCACAGCTTGTAGTCTTACCCTGAGTTAGATTAACATCTTGTATCATTTGATAATAACATGAACATCTGCCTTCCTCTCTCCAGTGGATGTACATTGTTCCCCTCGTTCTCTTCCTGATGATGTCAGGAGCTCAGGATCAGTCCGGGGGTGGAGCAGCTAATGGAGGAGGCCGATGATTGCCATGCCAACATGATTTATGTGGAGCAGTTTCTTCTACTTGTAAATAATTATGTAGAGAAATGCACACCATTCAACACACTGTTACACATAAACTAATATGGACAGATGAGCTAACCTTGAACGTATGTCATGAACTTCATTTTTAATATTGAACTGATGGGAAAAATTTAATATTTATTACTACCTGATAACTGTGTCTGTCGGACTATGGTATTGATAGCCAGTATGATGCTGCTGGATACATATTCAAGAGTGGGGTGGGTGGGGGACGCTGAGGAAAGAGGGAAATGGCAGTTGTTTTCAGTCTTCTCTACTCCACTAGATGTCCTCTTTCTCTGCCCATCCAGAACGATGCCTTGTTGAAGATTCGTTCAACATTAACGCAATTCAATGGAGGATGACAAAGGGAAATTGTCGCTTTCGTGAACATGTCACCATGCAGCATTTTGTTTGTGGTAATTCTTAAAAGTACATTGTGTAATAGCTGTAGACAGTGTAATAAGGTGTATTTATTATGTGTTTAACTATTGCAGTGTCAGAGAACTGTCATTCAGATCACATACCCTGTCCTGCTATTAATCTCTATTTTATTGCACGGCTTGACTGGCACACATATTCAAGCGGGCACATAAAACCACATCAAAGCAGTCATGCTTCACAGTCCAATAATACAGTGTTGCCAGGACACTATTGAGTCACTGGTTAAGTCCAACCCCTCTCCTCAAATTTCTTCTCTGATCTGTTACTCTGTCCCTCCTTGTGAAAATCCTTCTGCTGTCCATCTTCTATTCAATTCTCTGCCTGGCTCTCTGGTACTGCCTTGACTCCCATCTAATTTTTGCTGAATTCTAAGCCACAGTTTCACTCTGTCTCAGTGTCTTTACCACCCTTCTCTCTGTCTGTCTCTACCACCCTTATCCCACTGTCTCTCTACCACCCTTCTCCCTCTGACTCTACCCTTCTCCTTCTGTCTCTACCACCCTTCCCCCTCTCGGTCTCTACCCATCTCCCAATTGGTCTCTACCCTTCTCACTCTCTGTCTGTCTTCCAATTACACTTCTCCTCTCCCTCATATTTATAAGAATGAGTCAGGCTAGGGGGATTGTAGAATGCCAGCAGTATAGCTTTAGAGACAGAATGTTCTGGAACCCCTGTGTCAACATGGCCACCCCTCATCAGTCCGACTCAACGTTAATTTGTCTGTTTTTAGTCTATGTACACAGCTGTGAGGTGTAGTCCCTTATTCTCAGAGGCTCAGTGTTGAGCTTTAGTGTCCTCTGCCCCCCCACATCACCAGCTACCACTTTGGTCCTACAAACACAGCATTATGTTAGGCTCTGCCCTGACACCTTTAACCTCAACCTTATCCCCATGTTCCTCCCACCTCGCTCTGTTAACTTGAGAAAGGAAGGGATGAGGTGACGAGGACAGCTGAAGGAAAAAGGAGAGCTTGAATGGAAGAAGGGAGAGAACAATAAAGTAATTTGTTAGTTTAAAAAAATGACAAACACTCAAGCAATGTGGGGAAAAATGTCTCTTCTTTCTAGTGACAGCCCACAGGTACATGGAAGTATGAAATACAAATATAACAATGTGTGAATATATCTGAATAAATATGATTTTGAATGTTATACCTGTACCTTTGAATGATACACCTGACCTATATCTACGTCATTGCAGCTCTCCAATCTCTCTCAAACTAACCACGGATGTTTTGTTCAGCCTGTCCATCAGCATTAGGTAGTTGGTCACCTTTTACTTTCTCCACAAATAGCTCTCATCCAGCAGCCTGGTCTCATAGACCAGATGTAACATAGTAAATGTAAATTCAGGACACTCAAATTAGTATGATATGTTCGGCATGGTTACATAAGATGGATAATTTAAGCCAAAAATGAAAGTCGGGCATATACCGTGAACGTCTAGCAACCCAAAGGTTTCGTGTTCGATTCTCATCAAGGACAACTTTAGCATTTTAGCTAATTAGAAACTTTGCAACTGCTTAGCATGTTAGCTAACCCTTCCTCTAACCTTAACAATTTACCCTAACTCCTAACCCTAATTTCTAGACTAGCTAACATTAGGTTAGCGTTAGCCACCTAGCTAACATTAGGCATAACAAATTGGAATTCATAACATGTCATAAGTTTAGCAAATGCTTTACATATTGTACGGATTGCAATTTGTAACATATATGAATTGTAATTCATAACATATCATACGAAATGGATGTTGGACATCCACAAATGAATACATATCATAGGAAATGTAACATATCATACTAATTGGAGTGTCAGGATTTACATTTACTATGTTACATCTACCCATGAGTCCAGTTTGCATCCAGAGGAGCCTATCAGCACCAGGTCTGATGAATGCCTGTCTACCAAGAAGCTGGGGGAAGATGACACTGGTGCACATGAGAGTTGGAATCTTCAAGAATAGAATCTTATGAGTTTGTTGCTTAGCTTTAAAAAGGGATTTAAGAAAATGCATAAACAAGTCCATAATGTAGTTTCTAGATGAAACACATTCTAGAAGAACAAATTCTTATTTACAATGACGGCCTACCAATATATAACTATATACCAATATATAAGGCTCTGCATAGCATTATGGAGTGATGTATGGTGTCAAGGACAGAGTATATATCACAGGCCACAGATAGCTAAGCAAGAGAAAACAAAATACATTTGGAAAAGTGAGGATGGCCACATGGGATAGAGGAAAGGGGGGATAATAGACAAATCGAAGGATAAGAAATGAACGGGTGAGAAAGAAGGTAGAGGATAGAGTGAGTGAAGGGTGAAGAGAGAAAGAGAAATCTTACAGACCAATTGGGCTGCATGCCAGTGGTGCCACATAAATCTCTGGGTTCCCTGTCGCTAAGAAACCAACAATGACACCGTGCGTGGGCAGGGACCCCCGGCTTGGGATATCCTGTGATTAAGGAGTATTATGGGGTTTATGTTGCTCTGGCACAGCTAATGGGAAAATCATATTTAGTGCAAACATCTTTAATATCTTTAATGCTGGTTAATGTTTACCTTGTCTGTACCCCTGCTCTTTAAGCACAATGTAGGTTACCAAGTCCTATTCCTTCGAGGCCTACTTAGTAAACTCTTTGTAACTCATGTATACATGGTACACCATGGTGCGGTTTCCCAGACAGTGAATCTCCACTGAAAGTGCTTTTTAGTCCAGGACTAGGCTTAACCTATGCCGCGAAAACTGCCTCCGTGTATTTATGAGAACACGTTATCATATATAAGTCATGAACAACAATTCTTATACATTACATTAGTACATGTAGCAAACTATGTAATCATTTTTACAAGAAGTGTATTAGCCATTGCTTAAATTCAGCATTAACAAGCTTGGTAAAGTTCACGTACGAGCTTCATTGCATTTGCGGGTCCTGGGTTGCCAAGTGTAAGCAGAGTTGCTGGAAAGGTTGCGAAGTTCGTACTGACCCAAAAGCACACATAGAAAAACAGCCACCATGAGAAATGTGAGAGGAGGAAAGCACATGGCTTTTCAATCAGCTGGTAACAGGCTCCTAACAGGGCGTCAGAAAAGGAAATGATCGCAAGGGCATATAAAGCCTTACAGTCCCACATACAATTATGCTTCTAAATCTATATGGTACAGTATGCGTAGTGTGACATCATTTGAGTCATTTCACCATACCACTATAACATTATCATAACTCGTAACAAATGGAATAAAACACTAGCTATCAGATAAGTCAGTGAGTGGACATGTTCCTGTATGGAATATACCGTGGTGGTATTAGTCTGTTGCTTAGCTTTAAAATATATAGACATATAATAATGATGCTTAGCAACCCTGGAGGTGCTAAAATATCGTAGTGTAATACTCTTTAAGTCCACACACTGACAGCCCTACGCGGTGGGTGTTGAATGCTGATGTTTATTAGCATACCACACACTCCACATATCTGGTATTCTGGTGGCCAGCACGAAGCAGGCACTTTCACTTCATTAAAATGCCTCTTCTAATAGCTGGATGTCCCCGAACACAGTGACCCATTGAAACACTGTGTCCTGTCAGGTAGTTATTTTGTTACAGAAATACAGAAATCCTCCTGTTTGAAATGATTTGGAGATAGGAGGCAGGTAAGGTGCACCTTCCCATGCAGTATCTGAGGATGCCGGCAGCATGGCTTTTGACATTACAAGCTAGAACACTTCAACACAAGCCCGCAGCCCAAGAATCATACAGTATCTGCAAGGGCAATGTAAACGTCATTCAATAGCTCCGCATTTAGCTCCATACTACACATTCACAATATTCCATCACCTTTCTATAGGCTAGGCCTACTATATATTTTTTCTCAACTTTCCTAATATTAAGCACATTGCTTATCTTTACAGCAGGAGATTAGCCTACCTGGCTGGCATGAAAATGAACCACAGTTTGGAGAGAGAGGTCCAAGATATTGGTCCATTCTAAATCAAATCAAATTTCACACATATACACTACCGGTCAAAACGTTTAGAACACCTACTCATTCAAGGTTGTTTTTTTGTTTTTTAAAAACTATTTTCTACATTGTAGAATAATAGTGAAGACATCAAAACTATGAAATAACATATTGAAATAACACATAATCATGTAGTAACCAAAAAAGTGTTTAAAAAATCTAAATATATTTGAGATTTGAAATTATTCAATGTAGCCACCCTTTGCCTTGATGACAGCTTTGCACACTCTTGGCATTCTCTCAACCAGCTTCATGAGGTATTCACCTGGAATGCATTTCAATTCACAGGTGTGCCCTGTTAAAAGTTCATTTGTGGAATTTCTTTCTTCCTTAATGCATTTGAGCCAATCAGTTGTGTTGTGACAAGGTAGGGGTGGTAAACAGAAGATAGCCCTATTTGGTAAATGACAGAGTCCATATTATGGCAAGAACAGCTCAAATAAGCAGAGAGAAATGACAGTCCATCATTACTTTAAGACATGAAGGTCAGTCAATCAAGAAAATTTCAGGAACTTTGAAAGTTTCTTTAAGTGCAATTGCAAAAACCATCAAGCGCTATGATTAAACTGGCTCTCATGAGAACCGCCACAGGAAAGGAAGATCCAGAGTTACCTCTGCTGCAGAGGATAAGTTCATTAGAGTTACCAGCCACAGATTGCAGCCCAAATAAATGCTTCACAGAGTTCAAGTAACAGACACATCTCAACATCAACTGTTCAGAGGAGACTGTGTGAATCAGGCCTTCATGGTCCAATTGCTGCAAAGAAACCACGACTAAAGGACACCAATAATAAGAAGAGGCTTGCTTGGGCCAAGAAACATGAGCAATGGACATTAGACCAGTGGAAATCTGTCCTTTGGTCTGATGAGTCCAAATTTGAGATTTGTGGCTCCAACCGCTGTGTCTTTGTGAGACACAGAGTAGGTGAACAGATGATATCCACGTGTGGTTCCCACCATGAAGCATGGAGGAGGAGGTGTGATGGTGTGGGGGTGCTTTAATGTTGACACTGTCTGTGATTTATTTAGAATTCAAGGCATACTTAACCAGCATGGCTACCACAGCATTCTGCAGCGATACACCATCCCATCTGGTTTGGGCTTAGTGGGACTATCATTTGTTTTTCCACAGGACAATGACCCAAAACACACCTCCAAAGGAACCAACAGCACATTTCACTGTGTCATACTCAAACAAACATTTTAGCACTGGTGTATGGGGCATGCGGGAGTCTATATGTAGGCTATGGGGCATGGTGGAATCTATATGTAGGCTTTTGGGCATGGTGGAGTCTATATGTAGGGGTTATTTGACCAATTTGACTAAGAGGGCCTCCACAATCCCCCGACCTCCATCCAATTGGGATGGTTTGGACTGTAGAGTGAAGGAACAGCAGCCAACAAGTGCTCAGCATATGTGGGAACTCCTTAAAGACTGTTGGAAAAGCATTCCAAGTGAAGCTGGTTGAGAGAATTTTATTTTACTAGGCAAGTAATTTAAGAACAAATTCTTATTTTCAATGACGGCCTAGGAACAGTGGGTTAACTGCCTGTTCAGGGGTAGAACGACAGATGTCAGCTCGGGGATATGAACTTGCAACCTTTCGGTTATTAGTCCAACGCTCTAACCACTAGGCTACCCTGCCGCCCCAGAATGCCAAGAGTGTGCAAAGCTGTCATCAAAGGTGGCTACTTTGAAGAGTCCAAAATCTCAAATATATTAGGATTTTTTTTGGTTACTACATGATTCAATATGTGTTATTTTATAGTTTTGATGTCTTCACTATTATTATACAATGTAGAAAATAGTACAAATTAAGAATAACCCTTCAATGAGTAGGTGTGTCCAAACTTTTGACTGGTACTGTATGTAAAAGGAGTATAGTGTTTGTGACATACTGTACAGTGTGTGTTTGCTTGTGTTTTTTTGCGCTCTCGAAAGGTTCACTAGGTTTGCAGAAGGTTCAGATGACAGGACCAACCCTTCGGTAACCCCTTACATCCAACTAAACTTCACCAGACACCCCTCATCTCCCAACCTGGGCACCTCCTGCCCTGACCCGCCACCCCCTCCCCATTCTCCTTGAGGAAATAAAAGTGTTCATGGAGAGAGGATCAGCCACTCTCTCTGCTGAAGACCATAGGGTACCATGCCATTGCCAAACTACGCTCCAAGCAGTAACAAAATCATGCCTGTGCCAAAGAAAGCAGGTAAGGGTTCATGATCTACTCTGTGAGCTTGCATGTGTTAATACATTATGTAATTGAAAGCGGACCAAAACCCTCTCCTCCTCAGTTGAACAGATTTTTAAAGCAAATGTAATAATCATTCAATCAGTATTACATTAATATAACATTTTATTGGATTCCCCAATAAATGATAGAAATTACCATTTTTTATGTATATTTCACATTATCAGAAATTAGCATTCATAATTAATATTCACATTCTCATGAATACATGTTTTGTGTTTTGTTGTGTTATAAATGGTTTTTCTTTATCAAACACCAGGCAAATAATGAATCATTTTGGATTGTTTTACTTTATGGACGTTGTATTGTTATGTCTCAAATGATTCATTGTAGTTTGTCAGTAACTCAACTAAATAATAAATAGGAAATCATTTCATTACCATTGAGTAATAGTGAATAGGGAAATTAGGATTGTTGTGGCTGATATATTTCTGAAAATCAAGTTATTCATGTTCCTATGCCTTCCTCACTGAAAACTACATCCAAATATGGAGTAAGTCCAGTGTCGTATTGTGCAATGATGCCAGTGTTGTTTTTCCTGACAACCTCAGTTGCAAAAGGCCAGTGCCTCCAGGTTTTTCTAGTCCACAGAATTAAGAAACGAGTCATTGTTTTAACAAGTTAACAAAGGAACCGACAGCCATTTCACTGTGTCATACTCAAACACACATTTTAGCACTGGTGTATGGGGCATGGTGGAGTCTATATGTAGGCTATGGGGCATGGTGGAGTCTATATGTAGGCTATGGGGCATGGTAGAGTCTATATGTAGGCTATGGGGCATGGTAGAGTCTATATGTAGGCTATGGGGCATGGTGGAGTCTATATGTAGGCTATGGGGCATGGTAGAGTCTATATGTAGGCTATGGGGCATGGTAGAGTCTATATGTAGGCTATGGGGCATGGTAGAGTCTATATGTAGGCTATGGGGCATGGTGGAGTCTATATGTAGGCTATGGGGCATGGTAGAGTCTATATGTAGGCTATGGGGCATGGTGGAGTCTATATGTAGGCTATGGGGCATGGTGGAGTCTATATGTAGGCTATGGGGCATGGTGGAGTCTATATGTAGGCTATGGGGCATGGTGGAGTCTATATGTAGGTTATGGGGCATGGTAGAGTCTATATGTAGGTTATGGGGCATGGTGGAGTCTATATGTAGGCTATGGGACATGGTGGAGTCTATATGTAGGCTATGGGGCATGGTAGAGTCTATATGTAGGCTATGGGGCATGGTGGAGTCTATATGTAGGCTATGGGGCATGGTGGAGTCTATATGTAGGCTATGGGGCATGGTGGAGTCTATATGTAGGCTATGGGACATGGTGGAGTCTATATGTAGGCTATGGGGCATGCGGGAGTCTATATGTAGGCTATGGGGCATGGTGGAGTCTATATGTAGGCTATGGGGCATGGTGGAGTCTATATGTAGGCTATGGGGCATGGTGGAGTCTATATGTAGGCTATGGGGCATGGTGGGGTCTATATGTAGGCTATGGGGCATGGTGGAGTCTATATGTAGGCTATGGGGCATGGTGGAGTCTATATGTAGGCTATGGGGCATGGTGGAGTCTATATGTAGGCTATGGGGCATCGTGGAGTCTATATGTAGGCTATGGGGCATGGTGGAGTCTATATGTAGGCTATGGGGCATGGTAGAGTCTATATGTAGGTTATGGGGCATGGTGGAGTCTATATGTAGGCTATGGGACATGGTGGAGTCTATATGTAGGCTATGGGGCATGGTAGAGTCTATATGTAGGCTATGGGGCATGGTGGAGTCTATATGTAGGCTATGGGGCATGGTGGAGTCTATATGTAGGCTATGGGGCATGGTGGAGTCTATATGTAGGCTATGGGACATGGTGGAGTCTATATGTAGGCTATGGGGCATGCGGGAGTCTATATGTAGGCTATGGGGCATGGTGGAGTCTATATGTAGGCTATGGGGCATGGTGGGGTCTATATGTAGGCTATGGGGCATGGTGGAGTCTATATGTAGGCTATGGGGCATGGTGGAGTCTATATGTAGGCTATGGGGCATGGTGGAGTCTATATGTAGGCTATGGGGCATCGTGGAGTCTATATGTAGGCTATGGGGCATGGTGGAGTCTATATGTAGGCTATGGGGCATGGTGGAGTCTATATGTAGGCTATGGGACATGGTGGAGTCTATATGTAGGCTATGGGGCATGGTGGAGTCTATATGTAGGCTATGGGACATGGTGGAGTCTATATGTAGGCTATGGGGCATGGTGGAGTCTATATGTAGGCTATGGGACATGGTGGAGTCTATATGTAGGCTATGGGGCATGGTGGAGTCTATATGTAGGCTACTGTGTGTACTCTGATATTCACACCCTACTTCTTACAGTAGCATTTCTGTGCAGGTTCACTTTTATAAGAGTGTTGTTCAGTTACGGTTAAGCTACATGGAATCTTAAGTGTTAATTACTGTTTTGGCATATGTACTTTATTATAAGGCTAGCTAAGGAGAGAGAGAGAGACAGACAAAAAATTACAGACAGAGAGAGAGAGAGAGAGAGACAGAGAGAGAGACAGACAGACAGACAGACAGACAGTGCTCATCGCTGGGTGTTTATTATGAATGTATGATGTTGATAACATGTTGTTTATTGACCACCAGTTAGTTATAAGCTCTATCATGTTCCTTTGACAGGCCCACTTTGCCAAGTACCCCTCTCCGCCTGTCTTGCTTCCAAATCTCTCCCCCATCTCATCAATCAGCTCATCAAACTGTTTCCCCCTCTTCTGACATCACCTCTCCAGACCACAATGTTCCCACCGGATCAAATCCATTCTTCAGCAGTCAGCTCTCACACAGCCTCACTGGCCCGTTGGCCATGTCAGGTCTCACACCTCATCTCTGTCTGTCACTTTGCTCCATGAAACTAATCTCTCTGAATGCTGCCAAGGATTCCGTCCACTTTATTTCTATATTTCTCATCCTCTTTCTCCCTCTCCAGTTTCCACTCTGTGCTTCTCCATATATCCCTCTGTCCATCCAACCCTGCTATGGATCCTTCACATGTAGCATTTCGCTACACTCGCATTAACATCATTAACATCTGCTAACCATGTGTATGTGACAAATACATTTGATTTGATTGGATTTGATGTATCCAGCCCAGTGTGGCCTCAATGTCCCATCACTCCCTATCACTGCCATCCTCTGGCTCCCATGGTAATGAAGTGTGAAGTCATGGACAGTAACTCAAGTACCTGGCTGTGAGACCCCATGTTTTATTCATGGCTGTTTGATTCTGTGAAAGTTGCTTCACTTCTGACTCATGAAGAATTCTATTTCTTCAGATTGCCAAATTTAAATTTAGACAGTTGCATTGCTGTTCATGACAATGTACTGCTAAACATTGATTATTACAAAGTCAATTGGAGCTAGGTCTTCACGGGTCCAGGTGGACCCGATATACCCGATTTCGGACCAGGGCCTGATCGGGTTCGGTTCTGAAATTCTAACTTGTCCCTCAGGTCCGGGTTGGGTCCTGTTTGATCGGACCCAGCCACGGCTCTGCATAGCCTCTAGCATATTTATTTCACGCTAATAAGGAGAATTTATTGACTTATAGAAGGCCTAGCCAACATATACTGTAAAGACCTATTTGTTAACCAGAAGAACAACTTGACTGACAAACAGATTTTTTTTGTCACTCAGACCAGTTAGGGTACGGGTTGGGTCTAGGTCGAGTTGTCCTTGGGTCCATTCTGGTCCTGGTCCAACTTCTTAGACCAGTGAAGACCTCTAATTGGAGCCCATCACATTTAATCTCATGTTGAGAACCTCCCAATGACTTTCTTATTTTTCTTCAAGAATGCTGTCATGTATCCTCCTGTTGGTTTGCACATATTTCTGTCCATGCTTTTTCCATCCATCTCCATTTCATTATCAGCATGGAACACCACAAGTTTTTTTTAGACACTTCATAACAGAGGGCAAAGGGATGGTTCTGAGCTTTGGCCAGCTCCCTTCACCTCTCTCCGTCACATCTCGTGATCTCCCTATCAGTGGAGATCCCGCTGTTCCCGAACCCGATCCGGGCAGAGAGCTCCATCTCTTCCAGGGGGGTTGCGCAGACCACCGGCGAGCACGTCCAACATAAGCAGCTTCTTTTCTACCATGTCAGAGGGTCATCGTCCTGGCCTCTGAAAGGCATCTACAGATGTCCTCAACATGGCCGACTGGCTTTCCTCCAATTACCAGGGAGGAGTCTTCATTTCATTCTGCGATTAGCTTCTGTCCATCCGCAGCACACCTGTCATATGTCCTGAATGTCGTTGTTACTGTGAATAAAAATCATACTCATCTTCAAAAACATCTCTAGAAATTGACAAATGTTCATTAAATGGACAAACTTTTCCAAGATCAGAAGAAATCAAATGCTGTTTCCAATACTGTTGGACTTCCATTCCAACCCTTCCCCTGCCAATTCAATCCTATGATTTCACAATTAGATTTATGGTTCAATGGATTCCAATGCATTTGACCCGTATGTTTGACCTGAGGTAGCAACCTCCCTTGTTTGTCATTTTCTGCCACTGTCTCTATGTCCCTGAACATTCATCCACCCGTTTTGTCTTTCTTTAAATGTCTCTATCTCTGTGTCAACTCATCAATCTCTCTGAGTATCTGTTTATCCATCTGTCAATCTGACCCCACTGAGAGCAGCAGGGTATCTGGCTGGGCTTATCCTCCACAGGGGAGCCAGAGCCCACTCATATCCCCCCCCCACCCCTGCCGGGCCCCGCTCATAATAACCAGCCATGTCTCTCTCCATGGTGACTCTGGATGTTTTCCAGTCACCATGGATGTCAGAAAGTCTTCAGACCCTTTCCCTTTTTGTCATTATGGGGTATTGTGTGTAGATTGATGAGGGGAAAAAACGATTTAATACATTTTAGAATAAGGCTGTAATGTAACAAAATGTGGGAAAAGTCAAGGGGTGTGAATACTTTCAGAATGCACTGTATACTGCCTGTGAAACTTTCTCTTCAAATGAGGATCAGACACTTTCAAATAGCAAGATTGCCTGTCAAATGCTCCATCACATTACTGTGCTAGAAAAAAATTTTAGCAGCCCCCCTCTTGACAGCGTTTTAGAGTTAAGTTCGTGCAATTCCACACATTGTGAAACGGGGCACAGAGAAAATGTTGACCATTTAAAGCAAGTTTGCTGCAAATCTACACATTTTACCATGCGGCAGAGAGACGATTTAGCAATTTTATAACTCATTTCATGTAATTGTACTCCTTTTGCCATGGTGGCGGAGAGAAACAATTGGCTGTTTGACAGCTAATTTCCTGCAATTCTATACATTTTTCCATAGGGTGGAGAGAAATGTTTGCAGGTTTTATGATATCTGAGTGAGACTGACTAACAAAATCACTTACTAACAAAATAAATGGGGGCCCCCCAGCCGATATTCCGACTGTGATTACTAAGTAGCTAGCTGGCCACTAGACTAATTTGTCAATATACAAATGTTTTGCTGATTGAGTGACTATCAGGGTCTGACATAACAAGAGAAAAACTGCTGATGCACAACCAAATACACCTTGTCTATTCTACTATTCTAACTTGCAACAGTAAGGCTTATTACATTTTTGGGGGGAGCCGCCAATTGCCCATCCCCGCTTTAAAATGTATATTTAAATCTCTCTACCCTCGCAATGATTCTCCTAAATACCTTGGTGATACCCTCCATCAATGTCTTACTTTTGCCATCTACTAACTATCCTTGGTTATCCCATTAGCCGACTCTTGCTATTTTTCTCTGTGTCCCTCCCTCTCCCATCGCTCTGTCCCTATAAGGGAGGATTCCGGGAGAGTATGGGGAGGGATGACGGATTAAGTGACCTGTCATCAACCCCTTTCCTTCCTACTACCCACGTCCCGACTCCAGAGATCAGATGTCCTTCTCCCTTTCTCTCTTGCCTGATCATTACTTCTACTTGTTGTTCAGCACAGTATACATTATATGCATGCCTTTCTGTCAAAGTCATTTTAATCTCTTTGGGGCAGTGTGCAGCTGTTCAGTCTTCAGGGCACATGCAGTGGAGTGTAAGTCACAAACATGGAAGCTTTATTGGAAAGACCAGTGGATCAGAATTCAGCCAACCACGATGGGAAGTTGTTGAAATACATCATAACCTCTAAACTGGGCATACAGTAATGTGGCAGCTTCTTTGGTACACATGCTTCAAGCAAGGAAGACAGTGAGGTTCTCAGCCTTATTCTTCCTTTGCTCATCCTCCCAGTTTCGCTTGGCCTCTGCTGATGTTGTAGCAAGCTCACATTTTTCTCATCATTCTGTCGGCTCCCTCTCCGCCACTGGGGAGACACATCGCAAAAGCTGGAGAGTTAGGTTTCCCTCAGACAGGTGCCAGCATGGACTGTCCTGCGCAAAAGAGCTGGGCTAAAAGGACAGACTGGCCAATCATTCCAGCAATGTGTTGGCAGGGCCACCGTGATCAATGACCAGTAGACCACCTTTCCTCTAAAAAGTAATCCATTGGTGTTAGCAAAGGCCCTGGCTTCCTGCAATGGTACAGACTGTCAGGAAGAACCATTAAGACATATCGCTCACGCTCTCTGCTATCCCCTCCATCACTGAAAACTTGCTATCTAGCGACATCCTCAAACACGCGTTTAGGGCATTTGAGAGCACTTTGGCATCGCAATGGATGTAGAAAATAAATGGAAACGCTCACTCTGTACCTAGTTCTCACGTGGGTGGGTGTGTAGGGGTACACGTGCGTACCTGTATCCTATGTGTGCACGTGTGTGTTATGTAAAGGAAAAAATACCCATATCAGTCCCTCCAGGATTTTTCCAGCAAATACGACACCATTCTGTATACTTCTGGCCCGTCCTTGGACACTGTGCTATCTAACCTCCAAACGAGCTTCAATGCCATACAACACTCCTTTCGTGGCCTCCAACTGCTCTTAAACACTAGTAAAACCAAATGCATGCTTTTCAACCGTTCGCTGCCTGCACCCGCACGCCCGACTAGCATCACCACCCTGGATGGTTCCGACCTAGAATATGTGGACATCTATAAGTACCTAGGTGTCTGGCTAGACTGTAAACTCTCCTTCCAGACTCATATCAAACATCTCCAATCTAAAATCAAATCTAGAATCGGCTTTCTATTCCGCAACAAAGCCTCCTTCACTCACGCCGCCAAACTTACCCTAGTAAAACTGACTATCCTACCGATCCTCGACTTCGGCGATGTCATCTACAAAATAGCTTCCAATACTCTACTCAGCAAACTGGATGCAGTTTATCACAGTGCCATCCGTTTTGTTACTAAAGCACCTTATACCACCCACCACTGCGACCTGTATGCTCTAGTCGGCTGGCCCTCGCTACATATTAGTCACCAGACCCACTGGCTCCAGGTCATCTACAAGTCCATGCTAGGTAAAGCTCCGCCTTATCTCAGTTCACTGGTCACGATGGCAACACCCACCCGTAGCACGCGCTCCAGCAGGTGTATCTCACTGATCATCCCTAAAGCCAACACCTTATTTGGCCGCCTTTCGTTCCAGTTCTCTGCTGCCTGTGACTGGAACGAATTGCAAAAATCGCTGAAGTTGGAGACTTTTATCTCCCTCACCAACTTCAAACATCTGCTATCTGAGCAGCTAACCGATTGCTGCAGCTGTACATAGTCCATCTGTAAATAGCCCACCCAATTTATTTACTTTTCTGCTCTTTTGCACACCAATATCTCTACCTGTACATGACCATCTGATCATTTATCACTCCAGTGATAATCTGAAAATTTTTAATTATTCGCCTACCTCCTCATGCCTTTTGCACACAATGTATATAGACTCTCTTTTTTTTCTACTGTGTTATTGACTTGTTAATTGTTTACTCCATGTTTAACTCTGTGTTGTCTGTTCACACTGCTATGCTTTATCTTGGCCAGGTCGCATTTGCAAATGAGAACTTGTTCTCAACTAGCCTACCTGGTTAAATAAAGGTGAAATAAAAAAATTAATAAAAAATTATAGAGGGGTTGCAAATTTGACCAATCACCACACTATTACTGTATAAAACAGTCAAATCACAGCAATATTACTGCATTAAACTGTTCAATGACCACACTACAAAAAGAAGGCTTGAAATTCTTACCAATCCCAACACTTTTACCACAAACAATGGTTCAATCAAGCCACTTAACAAATCCGCCTATGCCCTCAGACAGACCATCAAACAGGCAAAGCGTCAATACAGGACTTTTATGCTCGCTTCGAGGCAAGCAACACTGAAGCATGCATGAGAGCACCAGCTGTTCCAGACGACTGTAATCACGCTCTCCGTAGCCGATGTGAGCAAGACCTTTAAACAGGTCAACATTCACAAAGCCTCAGGGCCAGATGGATTACCAGGACGTGTACTTGGAGCATGCACGGACCAACTGGCATTTTAAACCTCTCCCTGACTGAGTCTGTAATACCTACATGTTTCAAACAGACCACCATAGTCCCTGTGCCCAAGAAAGCGAAGGTAACTTGCCTAAATGATTACCGCCACGTAGCACTCACGTTGGTAGCACTCACGCCACGTAGCACTCACATCAACACCATCATGTCGGAAACCCTAGACCCACTCCAATCCACATACCACCCCAACAGATCCACAGATGACGCAAGCTCAATCGCACTCCACACTGCCCTTTCTCACCTGGACAAATGGAACACCTATGTGAGAATGTTGTTCATTGACAACAGCTCAGCATTCAACACCATAGTGCCCACAAAGTTCATCACTAAGCTAAGGATCCTGGGACTAAACACCTCTTTCTGCAACTGGATCCTGGACTTCCTGACGGGCCGCCCCCAACAATGAGACAGTCTATAGGGAGGAGCAGACCTGGCAGTGTGGTGTCAGGACAACACCCTCTCCCTCAATGTGAGCAAGACAAAGGAGCTGATCATGGACTATAGGAAAAGGACGGGCATCGACGGGCTGAAGTGGAGCAGGTCGAGAGTTTCAAGTTCCTGGTCATGGTCTAAACACATCAAGGCAGTTGTGAAGAGGGCATGACAACACCTTTTCCCCCTCAGGAGAATGAAAAGATTTGTCATGGGTCCCCAGATCCTAAAAGAAAAGTTCTACAGCTGCACCATCGAGAGCATCCTGATGGGTTGCATCACCGCCTGGTATGGCAACTGCTCGGCATCTGACCGTAAAGCGCTACAGAAGGTAGGAGGCCAAGCTTCCTGACATCCAGGACCTATATACATGGCGGTGTCAGAGGAAGGCCATAAAATTGTCAAAGACTCCAGTCACCCAAGTCATAAACTGATTTCTCTGCTACCGCACAGCAAGTGGTACCGGAGCGCCAAGTCTAGGACCAAAAGGCTCCTTAACAACTTCAACCCCCAAGCCATAAGACTGCTGAACAATTAATCAAATGGCCACCCGGACAATTTACATTGACACCATCCCTTTGTTTTATACTGCTGCTACTCGCTGTTTATTATCTATGCACAGTCGCTTTACAAATTACATCGACTAATGGGGGGTACCCCCACATTGACTCGTTACCAGTACCCCCTGTATATAGCCCTGTTATTGTTATGTAATTTTCTTGTTACTTTTTGATTCAAATTATTATATATTTTTTAACTATAGTTTATTTAGTAAATATTTTCTGAACTCTATTTCTTGAACTGCATTGTTGGTTAAGGGCTTGTAAGTAAGCATTTCACGGTAAGGTCTACTACACCTGCTGTATTCGGCGCATGTTACAAATAAAATTTGATTTGACATGTCAACAAACCTTTACCCCAGTCAGTGCATTTTCAAACCTATGGTTGACTTCTTCTGAGCCTTGGTACAGATAACATGAATTTTTGTGTGAATGGGTCCCTTGAGAGATACTGGTAGATGAAAAGTAAGAGTCAACAAAACCCAGGGAACTTGAAATAAATGAAGAACAGGGCTCAAGTATCTGAGAACACCCTTGTATTGTAAGCCATCACAAGATATCACAAGAAATATTTGGACCAATCAAAATGACATGAACAAAGCCACATTTAGCATAACTTTGGACCACATTTGCAACAACTTCCGCTTTACTGTTTCATTGACATTTCACAATGAGTTATCTAAGAAAAAAAACATTTACCGCAAATCAAGCATATACCTGATGACCAAACTGTCAACCGCTGGCATGTCAAAGAGGTACAGTGCCTTGCAAGTGTATTCACCCCCCTTGGTGTTTTTCCTATTTTGTTGCATTACAACCTGTAATTTAAATGGATTTGTATTTGTATTTCACATAATGGACATACACAAAATAGTCCAAATTGGTGAAGTGAAATGAAAAAATAAATAAATAAATAAGAAACGGAAAAGTGGTGTTTGAATATGTATTCACCCCCTTTGCTATGGAGCCACTAAATAAGATCTGGTGCAACCAATTACCTTCAGAAGTCACATATTTAATTAAATAAAGTCCACATGTGGGCAATCTAAGTGTCACATGATCTCAGAATATAAACACCTGTTCCGAAAAGCCCCAGAGTCTGCAACACCACTAAGCAAGTGGCACCACCAAGCAAGTGGCACCATGAAGACCAAGGAGCTCTCCAAACAGTTCAGGGACAAAGTTGTGGAAAAGTACAGATCAGGGTTAGGTTATAAAAAATATCTGAAACTTTGAACATCCCACGGAGCACCATTAAATCCATTATTAAAAAATGGAAGGAATATGGCACCACAACAAACCTACAAAGAGAGGGCCGCCCACCAAAACTCACAGACCAGGCAAGGAGGGCATTAATCAGAGAGGCAACAAAGAGACCAAAGATAACCCTGAAGGAGCTGCAAAGCTCCACAGCGGAGATTGAAGTATCTGTCTATACGACCACTTTAAGCCGTACACTACACAAAGCTGGGCTTTACGGAAGAGTGTCCAGAAAAATGTCATTGCTTAAAGAGAAAAATAAGCAAAAACGTTTGGTGTTTGCCAAAAGGCAAGTGGGAGACTCCCCAAACATATGGAAGAAAGTACTCTGGTCAGATGAGACTAAAATGTAGCTTTTTGGCCATCAAGGAAAATGTTATGTCTGGCGCAAACCCATCACCTCCCATCACCCCAAGAACACCGATGTTTTTCATCGGCAGGGACTGGGAAACTGGTCAGAATTGAAGGATGGTTCTAAATACAGGGAAATTCTTGAGGGAAACCTGTTTCAGTCTTCCAGAGACTTGAGATTGGGATGGAGATTCACCTTCCAGCAGGACAATGACCCCAAGCATACTGCTAAAGCAACACTCGAGTGGTTTAAGGGGAACCATTTAAATGTCTTGGAATGGCCTAGTCAAAGCCCAGACCTCAATCCAATTGAGAATCTGTGGTATGGGCCTCCCGGGTGGCGCAGTGGTTAAGGGCGCTGTACTGCAGCGCCAGCTGCCAGCTGAGACTCTGGGTTCGTGCCCAGTCTCTGTCGTAACCGGCCACGACCGGGAGGTCCGTGGGGCGACGCACAATTGGCCTAGCGTCGTCTGGGTTAGGGAGGGTTTGGCCGGTAGGGATATCCTTGTCTGATCTCGCACCAGCGACTCCCGTGGCGGGCCGGGCGCAGTGCGCGCTAACCAAGGTTGCCAGGTGCACAGTGTTTCCTCCGACACATTGGTGCGGCTGGATTCCGGGTTGGATGCGCTGTGTTAAGAAGCAGTGCGGCTTGGTTGGGTTGTGTATCGGAGGACTTTCAACCTTCGTCTCTCCCGAGCCCGTAAGGGAGTTGTAGCGATGAGACAAGATAGTAGCTACTAACAATTGGATACCATGAAATTGGGGAGAAAAAGGGGTAAAAAATTCACACACACAAAAAAAAAGAGAATCTGTGGTATGATTTAAAGATTGCTGTACACCAGCAGAACCCATCCAACTTGAAGGAGCTGGAGCAGTTCATTCTTGAAGAATGGGCAAAAATCCCAGTGACTAGATGTGCCAAGCTTATAGAGACATACCCCAAGAGACATGCAGCTGTAATTGCTGCAAAAGGTGGCTCTACAAAGTATTGACTTGGGGGAGGGTGAATAGTTTTGAGGGGAGAAAGAGAGTTTTCAGTTATTGTGTGTTATTTCTTGTTTGTTTCACAATAAAAAATATTTTGCATCTTCAAAGTAGTATGTTATGTATATCAAATGATACAAACCCCGTAAAAATCTATTTTTATTCCAGGTTGTAAAATACAAAGGGGGGGGGGGGGGGGGGTAATGTGAACCTTGTTGAGGCAATTAAAACATATTAAGTCTGATAGGTGAGAATGAGAGATGAGCTGAAATGAGATGGATGACCCTGTGAAAATCAAGTCATTTGAGCTAATGTCGCCCATAGACGAAAGGAGACTGACGGACGGTGACAGTCTGAGTGGAAACAGCAATAGCACCCAGTTTTCTGAGAAAGTGGGATGACAAATGAATGGACAGGACGGAGAACTGGAGATTAAACAACATCTAGAGTACTTCAGCAGCAGAGACAAACATGCTGTCAGTGGCGTGAAATAATGTCCATCACACACAATTTGTAATCTTATAACGGCCTGACCCCTGGGGTCAGTGGCTGTGATGTGTGTCCTTAGCGGATGTAAAGCCGTAACCCAAACCTGGGCTGGTATGGGTAAACTACATTAATCAGTGCTAAGAAAAAAGACTCAGAATAGCACGCACTCTCCAAAGTGATATATGGCATAAAGGCAAATAGTGGGAGGGAGGGGGGATGAAGGCAGAGAGTGACAGGAGCAGGGAGATAGAAGCAAGGAAAGGAGAGATGAAGAGAAGGAAGGGAGAGAAGGAATCATGGTCAGTAACTGCACCTAGCACAACCTCTACAAACTGCAGCTAGCACAACCTCTACAAACTGCAGCTAGCACAACCTCTACAAACTGCACATAGCACAACCTCTACAAACTGCAACAAGCACAACCTCTACAAACTGCAACTAGCACAACCTCTACAAACTGCAACAAGCACAACCTCTACAAACTGCAACTAGCACAACCTCTACAAACTGCACATAGCACAACCTCTACAAACTGCACATAGCACAACCTCTACAAACTGCAACTAGCACAACCTCTACAAACTGCAACTAGCACAACCTCTACAAACTGCAACTAGCACAACCTCTACAAACTGCACATAGCACAACCTCTACAAACTGCAACTAGCACAACCTCTACATACTGCAACTAGCACAACCTCTGCAAGCTGCACATAGCACAACCTCTACAAACTGCACATAGCACAACCTCTACAAACTGCAACTAGCACAACCTCTGCAAATGCACAGTGAATAAATACATAACAACAATCTGACACAAGATAATGTTCTACTTGGGAAAGAAAATTCATTTTTGCCTTTTTTCTGTAGGAAGAAAAGCTCCTGCAGGTATGATTTCTGTAATACTGCATGTATAAGTACTGAAAAGCCTTTGTAAATCCTGACTAACAATGGCATCCCAGGAATTACATTAGACCGGTGGTGTAATTCAAACTGGATTATCTCATCAGTATACCGTTAATGGATTTCACACTTTATCTCTCTCTCTCCACATAACAGAGGTGCCGCCGGTGTACGAGCCCAATATTCATGATCCCACCACCAGGGCTGACCTCATGAAATGTAAGGCCATGTATTTGGCTCTTTATCACTTTGGGCCTCACTCTCTGTAATGCATTTGATGCTAAATCCTGCTTTCCCACAGCCTATACAATGTTGAAATGCACAATTATGACCTGGCTTACAGTACATCCGCTTCACGGCCTACACACAAGAGATTGTACATATCTCAATAATATCGCAGTACTCATCTGACCTTATCTGTTCTCCGACCCTTTCTTCTCATCCATATTCATCCAACCACTCAACTCAATTCCTTTCTCTTCACCTCATCGTTTCTCTTTCTCCCCTCAGACTGGATCCCCCTCTCCCTGGATGACAAAACGGCCCAGAAGCTGCTGTGGATATCCGAGAGCAACCTCAAGGTGTCGCGTATGTCAGAGGAGGTGTGTCCATACCCCATGAGACCGGAGAGATATGAGCATTCGCCACAGGTTGGTCTGCCATCCTCAGTTACAGGGCCCACATCATAGTGCCATTGTGTAACTAAAGTGTGCCCACCGTTTTGGAGATGCCATCAGTGCATGCCTGGCTCTAAGACATCTCTAATATACCCTTTCTACTATCCACTCTCTACTCTGTGCAGGTGCTGTGTAAGGAGGGTCTGTTGGGGCAGAGAGGCTACTGGGAGGTGGACTATGGCGGCTGGGTGGTGATTGGGGCAGTGTACGAGAGCATGGGCCGGAAGGAAGGGCAATGTGGGCTGGGGGAGAACGAAAGCTCATGGGGTGCGGGCTGGGCCGGCTCCTGCTACCAAGTCTGGCACAACGGGGAGAACGTGGAGGTCGGGCTCCCTTTGTGCAACACCATGAGCATATACCTGGACCAGCCCGCTGGCATCATCAAGTTCTTCATCGTGGAAGGAGAAGAGGAGGCGGAGAAGGCGGTGCGACTGATACACAAGTTCAAAACTAACCTCAAAGAGAAGATTCTACCTTGTTTCTGGGTTGGCAGTAAATCCTTCTGTTGGATCCGGAAGAAAGAGGGACAGGAACAAGAAGGGTGTAGGAAAGGAGATATGGAATAACGGGTCAGGGAATTTGTAAGAGAGGGAGGTAAAGTGAACGAGAAGATATATGTTTCTAATATTTGGAGAACAAGCACTAGTGTCAGAATGCAGAATTGAAGCAGAGAATAATCAAATTATCTGTTCACATGTCTATGGTTTTAAGTGTTGCTGTTATCCCTCTGTTGCATGAGGACAACATACATGTGAATTACTAGGCTATATTATATTTAGAATGACAATTTTTATTATATTGACTATTACTATTTATTAGTACTGTCAGTCGTTTTTGTTACAGCACTAGTGTTAAAGTAGGGTGTGTAGTTTCAATTCATAGCATATATTTGTTTTCTGATTGAACCATGGTCATGTATGAATGTGATGAATAAATACAACTGTGTAACAATAGAGTTAAACTATTTACACTGAAAAAATATATATAAATGCAACATGAAACAATTTTACTGAGTTAAGGTTCATATAAGGGAATCATTCAATTGAATTAAACTCATTAGGCCCTAATCTATGGATTTCACATGACTGGGAAAACAGATATGCATCTGTTGGTCACAGATACCTTTTTAAAAAAGGTAGGGCAGTGTATCAGAAAGTATCTGGTGTGACCACCATTTGTCTCATGCAGCGAGACACATCTCCTTCACATAGAGTTGATCAGGCTGTTGATTGTGGCCTGTGGAAATTTGTCCCAATCCTTTTCAATGGCTGTGCAAAGTTGCTGGATATTGGCAGGAACTGGAACACGCTGTCGTACACGACCCAGAGCATCCCAAACATACTCAATGGGTGACATGTCTGGTGAGAATACAGACCATGGAAAAACTGGGACATTTTCAGCTTCCAGGAATTGTTTACATATCCTTGTGACATGGGGCCATGCACTTTCATGCTGAAACATGGCTGTGGATGAATGGCACGACAATGGACCTCAGGGTCTCATCACAGTATCTCTATGCATTCAAATTGCCCTAGATAAAATGCAATTGTGTTCGTTGTCCGTAGCTTATGCCTGCCCATACAATAACCCCACCATGTGGCACTCTGTTCACAACGAAGACATCAGCTCATCCACACGACACCATACACAATGTCTGCCATCTGCCCGGTATAGTTGATACTGGAATTAATCCGTGAAGAGCATACTTCTCCTGCGTGCCAGTGGCCGTTGAAGGTTAGCATTTACCTACTTTAGTCAGTCAGGTCAAGACCCTGGTGAGAATGACAAGCATGCAGATGAGCTTCCCCGAGACGGTTTCTGACATAAATTATTTGGTTGTGCAAAGCCACAGTTTCATCAGTTGTCCGGGTAGCCGGTCACAGAAGATCCTGCAGGTGAAGGAGCCAGATGTGGAGGTCATGGGCTGGCGTGGTTACATGTAAGTCTGCAATTGTGATGCCGGTTGGACGTACTATCAAATTCTCTAAAATGATGGAGGCGGCTATTGGTAGGGAAATGACGATTCAATTCTCTGGCAACAGCTCTGGTGGACATTCCTGCAGTCAGCATGCCAATTGCACACTCCCTCAACTTGAGACATCTGTGGCCATTGTGTTGTGTGACAAAACATTTTAGAGTTGCCTTTCACTGTCCCCAGCACAATGTGCACCTGTTAAGATACCTAAACAGCAATATCATTTATAACACCTGTGGCTGGATTATCTTGGTAAAGGAGAAATGATCACTAACAGGGATGTAAAGAAATGTGTACACAAAATGAGAGAAATAAGCTTTTTGTGCCATATGGAACATTTATGGGACCTTTTATTTCAGCTCATGAAACATGGGACCAACACTTTACATGTTGTGTTTATTTCTGTTCAGGATATTACTTAATTGATACTGCCCTCTCTAGGACAGCCATTATACTGCATCCAAATAATATTCAGTGTCAGAACCAACAGCCTGATTCACAGATGTTGTTCCTTAATTTAAACCATACAGGTACTCAAATTAAAACAGTTATCTGCTTTTGAAAAGTTGGGAGATGATAGATACATCTCTGTTCACCTCCTCCGCTTTCTCTCGCTCTCACAGTCAACACATTTGAAGGACATTATTATTATAATAGTGTCAATATCAGAGATTGTACACGTACTATCATTCTACCAGTCAGTCATTCATTGGCAAGGTAGAAGTACAAAAAGCCATGTTTCATGGAGACATGGTGCCCTTCACTCACAATTTGAAAAGCTACAGGCTTCATATTAAAAAGCCCCCTAGAGCCAACCATTTCTAGAAGGGTGACCCATCCTCCACAAATCTACTTGGCAAAGTCCCACAACAGATTCAACACCTGTGTCAGTTAGAAACATTTCAATATGTTAGTGTCCATGTTGGTCAGTACAGTGGGTCACTATGAGCACATTTGAAGTTGTGTGTAGTGAGTTGTCTTGTAGTGTTTATGGGTGTAAGGTAATGTGTTGAAAATTATATTAGTGTGTATACAAGCATATGTTATGTCAGTTAATCCTCTCTGGGTTCACTGTTGTTACTACCAAATTTGGGGTTAGTGATTAGCTAATACACTGGGGTACTTTTCCACCTGCCAGCCAATCAATTAGCTTTCTTTCATCCACACACATCCTCTCTCTCACTCCTTCATCCCCTCACTTTCTTTGGCTCTCTCAGTGTTTGAGGGAGAAGTCTCCCGTGTTGAGGCGAGGGCGAGGTAGTCCTCCAAACATTTCTGTTCCGTCGTTGGCTCCTGGGGCCAACAGGGCCTTCATGCTGGCAGCAATATGATCCAGGTCAGCTACACCAGCCTACAACACAGAGACAGTTAGTGGGTATGCGTGTCAGAATGACTGATTGACAGAGAGAAAGTGAGCTGTATGTTTTTAAATGAAGGTTGACTGACCCGTTCCCCACTGTGGCCTTCTCCCTGGTGGGGTCTGTTGCCCTTGAAGCCCCACACAGGAACAGACACGGGGAGGGAGCGGGCCATGTTCATGGGGTTGGGGTGACGGGATGAGAATGACTGCCCCATGGCCATGCTGCGGGGGGGGGGAGGACAGTCCTCACTTAACGAGCCTGGAGCAGAGAGGAGGCACATATTAAGAGCATTAGATCATCATTAACTAATATTACGACACACATACACTCACCATCAGTGCTCTCCTCCTCTCCATCGGACTCAAAGAATGGTTCACAGTCACGAGACAGCGAGTCCTCATCCATGGAAAATACTCCTGAAGCAGAGAGAGATTAATATTTACGAAGTCATTCAGACCTGGAGATAAAAAAAAAAAAATTGTCCCACAGAGCTGTGTTCACCTGCAGTCTCATTCAGATTACGTCTCCTTTCGTCCATGTCCTCCTCTTCCTCACACTCTTCCTCCAAGTACCCAATTCCAGGAATGTCTCTCCCTCGTCCAGCCTCCTCTATCATCACAGCCATCTCTCGCTCCCTCTCTCCATTCCCATGCTGCCCAGCAGCTTGACCAATGACAGCCCCTGAGTGGTAGATTGATGGGTAGCTTTGCGAATAGAGTGTGGTATTGGGGCTGATGGTTCCCACCCCACCCTCACCTGTTAGGCCCTGTGGAAGAGAAGTTAAGAACTTTACGATCACACACAGCACTATGAATGACAGCCACATTGAATGGCACAAAATGACTGACAGTCAGTCTACTCACCACCCTGTCAGTGGGCATGTCCACTACCAGTTTAGCTCCTCCGTCTCCTGCACTCAGACGTGTATATCTATGCGCCGTTAGCATAGATGTGGAGTGTAGCACCGCAATGTCGTCCATGTAGCGCCGCGAAGACTCAGCCAAAGCCCCCTGACCCCACACGTGATAGGAGAAATCCCACTTCCGGCCTCCGGCAGGCAAGCCACTGCCACTCTCTCTTTTCCTCTCATCTCCCTCCACTGCAGATGGCCAGAACTTCTTACAGGCTGTAAGAATAGCCAGGTCGCAGCCTGACTTCTGACAATATCCCTCCGCTGCGGCAAGTAGTGCCAGCCAGCTCTCTTTGTGGTTGTCTGGGATCTCGGGGTCAGATGATTGGGTGATGGAGGCCATGATGGGTAAACAGGACTTCCAATGACTGTTGGATGTGTTTAATTTATTAGGGCTAGCTTTTATGGAACGTATAGATGCTTTGTAACTGTTATTATTGATCAATAGTTCAAATGGTTTAGGTTAGTGTAATCAGGCACCTGTAGGACTCAGACAGCAGTTTGATATTAAATACTATATATTTTTGTTAACAAGTCTTGTGATAAATTTACCTTTTTTCTCACTGGATTGTAGGCTGTAGTGTTGTGTTTTTGGAATCTGCTTTTGGCTAATCTGAGGAAACGTTAGGATCCTTTTTCAATTGCTGGTTTGGTTTAAGCTAAGAATAAAACTATCCTGAGTTGTTATAAAGCAGGTTTCAGAGGCACAAGGTGATTGTTTAATATTATTAATGTCAGTGTGCCTGAGAGAACTAGGGGAGAGAAACGAAAATGTTGCTGGTGTTACCTGGAAAAACAAAATGGAGAAATAAAGCTTGAGTTGCCCCCCCAAAAAAGTTTGCATTGTTAGTCATTATAGCAATATTAGCTGATGTCACTAGCTAGGCACTATTTCGATTATGACTAAACCAGAATTCAGATAATAATCTCGTAAAATTAGGCATGATGAAACTTCATGAAATTAGATTACAAATTATTTGCTTGAGTTGAGTGTAAAATTCACATGATCCAAATACTGTACATATATTTCAATTCCATATAACTTTTCTGACGTCAGACTGCCTTGTTGCAGTCTGAGTTCATGGTCAATATCTCAGTGGTCAATATCTCAGTGGCAGTTTGAGGATGTTCCAAAATAGATCTATGCAAACCGTGGGAAGACGTTGTCCACCTGTCGTTACGTCTCGCGAACTGTCGCAATTCAGCGTCGTCGTCCCCCCTTCCTCCCTCACACAATCTCGTGCATTCGTTAGCATACGAACTGGCTCTGCCAAAACCTTGTGGGGTGACTACCTGCTCTAGACTTACCCAGTTCGTTTCTAAATGTCATCGCTGTGATTATTACTACCAGGAAAGCACTTCATGAAAATGCAATGTTCATGACTGCGGATTGTTTGTTTGCTAACATGCTAGTCAACTGGTCTCCTGTGCTCTCTCCTCCCAACATGAACACATTTCACCTCCATTTCTTGCCTTTGCAGAGACACTAGCACATACAGACACAAATAAACAGCAATAACAAGAAGTCAGCTTACACATTCAGTTCCTTATTTCGTCTGTTGCAAGCGTTTTTCTAGTTCTAATTGTTTCGTTATCCCTCTTTGTCTGATTCTTCATCTCTCAAGAATAGTCTCCCCTAGACTCCGACGTTGCTGTTTAGAGACGCTAGATGAGACGCACGTTTTACACGTGACTGTGGGCGGGCTCGTACTCGTCTTGTTTTGGACGCGCACTTGGACGAGGCTTGGGGCTGGCTGCATCTCAATAGTTTGTCATGGTTTCTTCTACTGGTATAATTTACTTCATCCTCACTGATCTGACATGATGGATAGCTTGACAGGTGGAAGCAAATGCTTTTGGTAGGCTTTTCAATCTCCATATTATTCCCACCTAAACTGTCTTCTAATTTTGCAGTGCAGATTAAGGAAAAGAGAGGAGAGTAAAACGTTACATTTTTATTTAACTAGGCAAGTCAGTTAAGAACAAATTCTTATTTACAATGACAGCCTACCCCGGCCAAACCCTAACGACACTGGGCCAATTGTGCACCGCCCTATGGGAGTCCCAATCACAACCAGTTGTGATACAGCCTGGAATCGAACCAGAGTCTGTAATGACACCTCTAGCCCTGAGATGCAGTGCCTTAGACCCCCTGTGCCACTCGGGAGTACTAAAACTGGGATGCAACTTTGAGAAGACAGACAACAACAACCACTTGCCGCCTTCACCACTTCTGTTTTTCGGTGTGATTTTTCTGTTCTTTGCTACATTGGTGGCAGCACCAGGATACTCACTGTCACTCATACATTTGTTAGAAGTGTTTCACTATTCTCATTGGGATTTTCATTACCACCACTGATGTCTAATAAACTGCCATTTTCATAATTACATGAAACTGACAAATATTGCAAGAATAGAGCCCCATGGTGGAGGTGTCATAACAGTAGTAGGCCTGATTACCCACAATAAGGAGACAGCCTACAGGAAGGAGGTGAGGGCCCTGGTGGAGTGGTGCCAAGAAAATAACCTCTCCCTCAACATCAACAAAACAAAGGAGTTGATCGTGGACTTCAGGAGAAGCAGAGGGAGCACGCCCGCATCCACAGGACCGCAGTGGAGAAGGTGAAAAGCTTCAAGTTACTCGATGTACACATCACTGATAATCTGAAATGGTCCACCTACAGACAATTTGGTGAAGAAGAAACAACAGCATCTCTTCAACTTCAGGAGGCTGAATAAATTTGGCTAGGCTCCTAGGATCCTCACAAACTTTTACAGAAGCACATTTGAAAGCATCCTGTCAGCTGTATCACTGCCTGGTATGGCAACTGCACCGCCTGCAACTGCAGGGTTCTCCACTGGGTGCTGCGGTCTGCCCAAAGCATCCCCAGTGGCGCTGCCGATGGCACAGGAAGGCCAACACCCGAGCCATGGCCTGTTCAACCGCTATCATCCAGAAGGCGAGGTCAGTACAGGTTCATCAAAGCTGGGACTGAGAGACTGAAAAACAGCTTCTATCCCAAGGCCATCAGACTGTTAAATAGCCATCAATAGCTGGCCTCCAGTCGGTACCCTGCCCTGCACCTTAGAGGCTGCTGCCCTATGTACATAGAATCACATGTCACTTTAATAATGGAACACTGGTCACTTTAATATTTTTTACATACTGCTTTATTCATTTCATATGTATATACTGTATTCCAGCGGTTTAAGGCACTGCATCTCAGTGCTTGAGGCGTCACTACAGATGCCTGGTTCAAATCCAGGCTGTATCACAACCGGCTGTGATTGGGAGTCCCATAGGGCAGCGCACAATTGGCCCAGCGTCGTCCGGGTGATTGTAAATAAGAATTTGTTCTTAACTGACTTGTCTAGTTAAATAAAGGTTAAAGAAAAAAATCAATAAATAAATTCCGGTCAATGCCACTCCGACATTGCTCGTCGTTATATTTATATATTTCTTCATTCCATTATTTTACTCTGAGATGTGTGTATTGTTCGATACTACTGCACTGTTGGAGCTAGGAACACAAGCATTTTGCTACACCCGCAATAACATCTGCTAAATATATATATGTGACCAATACAATTTGATTTGAATACCCATAAAACCTAGTTGTCAAACAGAGAAATGGTTCCAATCGTTTTTCCACCATTAATTTTTCCCATATGGGATTTCAGAAACCCATAAGGGCTGTGTTCGTGTAGGCTTACCCTGGCGTGACGTTTTGATAATCATGTAAATCTCGGACAAGGAGATTTATCAGTATATTCGGCTCTATTTACTCTCAGATTCGAAAATGCTAATTGCCATCAAGGTGGACATCATGCAAAACTACAAATCCCTGCAAGCTCCTGCACATCATCGCTAGCTGACACCCTTGTTAACAGGTATTGTGTCAATTCAAAACTTGCACAAGACAGTTCACAGAATTGTCCATTTAAAGAAATTTAGCCAATTTATTCATTACTACATTTAGATAGTTAATCCAGAGATTCTTACCATTGCCTCAATTCAGCAGTCTCGTCCAGATCATCATGGCATTTGTAGTTCTTTATAATAACCTCATTAGCGTTTGCTTTTTGGGGGGTAAATACAGGCGAAAATATTGATAAGTCACCTTGTCCTAGAGAGATTCACACAGTTATCAAAACGTCACACCAGGGTAATCCTAAATGAAATACGGGCCTTGTTTTAAGGTGACTTATCAATGGTGGGAAAAAATATTGGAACCATTTCCCGCTTTGACCACTAGGGTTTATGGGGGTATTATGATTCATACTGTGGTACTCTTGCCACGTTAAAAACAACTGGGAAAATACGTCAAATCCGGACATCGGTGATCGTCAGGTCGGAAAGTCGGAGCTCTAGAAAGAAGCCCGACTTCCGGAGTTGGATAACTGTTCTATCGATTTTTCCGAGTTGGAGCTCGTTTTTTCCGAGTTCCCTGTTGTTTTGAACGCACTGAAGTCGGAAGTCGGACATTTCCGATTTCCCAGTTCTGAGTTCCCTGTTGTTTTGAACGCGGTATCTATTCCAATTTAGACGTGCCACCACATATGATTGGTTGATGTTCCTGACCACCTGCCTTACGTATAACATAGACCTTGCAGTCTATGTAGGCGGAAGTCTTCTTCTGACGACATTTGTTTTGGAAAAAAGGCTAGTGGAAGAATAATGGAGCCAAAGGCTGAGACTATTCACAAGGTACGCGCAATGTATTGACATTGAAGTTTAGATTTCGTCTTCGTCTGATTGATTCGGTCTGTATTAAAGGGCCGCTAACTAAATAAACTCAGTTATCACCATTGTAGCTTGACTATCACCTTCACAACAAAGTCGTGTGATATTTGGGGAAGCTGACGTAACTACAGTAACAGTTAGCTAGCTAGCTAACGTTATAACAACAAACAAGCGAGCTTCATAATTATTTCCAGATTAAATTGATATTTGCTGCTGTGAAATATTACTTGTTCAATAAATTAGTCACGAGAAATATCATCATAGCTGTGCTATTTTCCACGACAGACTTCAATATGTAAAGCAATAAGCACTGCTGGTTCTCTAACAGCTACTAGTAGTAGTTAGACCTGTTTACAGTGAAGAAAGGGTCCCGAGGCCGAGGATCCCATTCCATAGAATTAGCATTGTAAACTTCCCTGTGAATGTGATTACGGTATCTAACTGACTAAACGTTTGAGCAGTTCGTTGGTGGAGGATGGCTTATGTAATATTTCACCTGAATTTATGTCACATCTGGCAAATTATTATTGATTATACATTTCGGGTAATATTCAGGATAGATATGATGGTATATTGTATTTGTATGGAAGCTAGCTAGATCTATCCAATTGGGTTCAGTCAGTTTAAGTCCAGTAGGGTAATTCGATTCTGAGCTGCAGTAGACACAAATCAAGTGTTATTTTCACATGCGCCGAATACAATTGGTGTAGACTTTACCGTGAAACGCTTGCTTACGAGCCCTTCCCAACAATGCCGAGTTTAAAAATAAAATGGTAACATAAGAGGAATAAAATGCACAGGAATGGAGCTATAGACAGGGAGTACCAGTACCAGACACTACCTAGGAGAAACCCCTGGCAGGCACACAGGTGGAATCACTGTGTGAGTGACTCAGTGTTCATGTGACTCTATTTTGTAGGCTACAGTAAAGTCTGCTAACTTATCCTCTTTGGGATGTCATATGATTGTCATTCCCCACCCTATTCCCACTCGATCACACTTTCTGATTCATTGCACAGGAATCCATGACATGACATTTTGCCATTAGTTTTCACAGCAAATTATATTCTATTAATAGCATATGTTGTTTTGTCACACAGCTGGTGTTTGAGAAGGAGGGGGTTTACCTTCACACCAATGCCAAGAGGAGCAACCAGGACACCACAATCCCAGGATTCATCCGTATAGTGGAACGGGTAAGTTGGGCTTCTCCCATAGACACCATATTTACAGTGAGCTCCAAAAGGGGTGGGTATAATTTGTGGAACGTTGCAAAAGGAATCTGTCCAAAAAGTAATTTACAAGGAGGTTGCCAACAAACAATGCATACAAAGTAGCATGATCAATTCACCTAGCTAACTATCTGCCGAATAGGCATCAGCTCACCACATACAGTGCCTTGCGAAAGTATTCGGCCCCCTTGAACTTTGCGACCTTTTGCCACATTTCAGGCTTCAAACATAAAGATATAAAACTGTTTTTTTTTTGTGAAGAATCAACAACAAGTGGGACACAATCATGAAGTGGAACGACATTTATTGGATATTTCAAACTTTTTTAACAAATCAAAAACAGAAAAATTGGGCGTGCAAAATTATTCAGCCCCCTTAAGTTAATACTTTGTAGCGCCACCTTTTGCTGCAATTACAGCTGTAAGTCGCTTGGGGTATGTCTCTATCAGTTTTGCACATCGAGAGACTGAAATTTTTTCCCATTCCTCCTTGCAAAACAGCTTGAGCTCAGTGAGGTTGGATGGAGAGCATTTGAACAGCAGTTTTCAGTTCTTTCCACAGATTCTCGATTGGATTCAGGTCTGGACTTTGACTTGGCCATTCCAACGCCTGGATATGTTTATTTTTGAACCATTCCATTGTAGATTTTGCTTTATGTTTTGGATCATTGTCTTGTTGGAAGACAAATCTCCGTCCCAGTCTCAGGTCTTTTGCAGACTCCATCAGGTTTTCTTCCAGAATGTATTTGGCTCCATCCATCTTCCCATCAATTTTAACCATCTTCCCTATCCCTGCTGAAGAAAAGCAGGCCCAAACCATGATGCTGCCACCACCATGTTTGACAGTGGGGATGGTGTGTTCAGGGTGATGTGCTGTGTTGCTTTTACGCCAAACATAACGTTTTGCATTGTTGCCAAAAAGTTCAATTTTGGTTTCATGTGACCAGAGCACCTTCTTCCACATGTTTGGTGTGTCTCCCAGGTGGCTTGTGGCAAACTTTAAACAACACTTTTTATGGATATCTTTAAGAAATGGCTTTCTTCTTGCCACTCTTCCATAAAGGCCAGATTTGTGCAATATACGACTGATTGTTGTCCTATGGACAGAGTCTCCCACCTCAGCTGTAGATCTCTGCAGTTCATCCAGAGTGATCATGGGCCTCTTGGCTGCATCTCTGATCAGTCTTCTCCTTGTATGAGCTGAAAGTTTAGAGGGACGGCCAGGTCTTGGTAGATTTGCAGTGGTCTGATACTCCTTCCATTTCAATATTATCGCTTGCACAGTGCTCCTTGGGATGTTTAAAGCTTGGGAAATCTTTTTGTATCCAAATCCGGCTTTAAACTTCTTCACAACAGTATCTCGGACCTGCCTGGTGTGTTCCTTGTTCTTCATGATGCTCTCTGTGCTTTTAGCGGACCTCTGAGACTATCACAGTGCAGGTGCATTTATACGGAGACTTGATTACACACAGGTGGATTGTATTTATCATCATTAGTCATTTAGGTCAACATTGGATCATTCAGAGATCCTCACTGAACTTCTGGAGAGAGTTTGCTGCACTGAAAGTAAAGGGGCTGAATAATTTTGCACGTCCAATTTTTCAGTTTTTGATTTGTTAAAAAAGTTTGAAATATCCAATAAATGTCGTTCCACTTCATGATTGTGTCCCACTTGTTGTTGATTCTTCACAAAAAAATACAGTTTTATATCTTTATGTTTGAAGCCTGAAATGTGGCGAAAGGTCGCAAAGTTCAAGGGGGCCAAATACTTTCGCAAGGCACTGTAGCTTATTCTTAATGCTTGTCCCTAGACTACCAGAGTGAGGACAGACATTTTTTGTAAAAAATGTGGTAAGTGGAAAAACTTAATGAAATAGCCCACTCCCTACCCGGTATCTTATTTTGCCACTATACAGCTTTGTATGCATTGTTTGTTGGCAACTTTGTTATTTGCAATGTTTTTGGGACCGATTCCTGGACAGTGACACATTTATTGTTGTTTTGGCTCTGTACTCCAGCTCTTTGAATTTAAAATGATACATTGAATATGAGGTTAAGGTGCAGACTCTGTCAGCTTTAATTTTAGGGTATTTTCAC
The DNA here is from genome assembly GCF_002021735.2 of Oncorhynchus kisutch. Lineage (NCBI taxonomy): Eukaryota > Metazoa > Chordata > Actinopteri > Salmoniformes > Salmonidae > Oncorhynchus > Oncorhynchus kisutch. The sequence continues at coordinate 81,473,707 of NC_034179.2, read as the reverse complement.
CCGCTTAGGAGTTCCAGCACTTTTTCTAAGGGACCAAAAGTATTGGGACAAATTCACTTATGTGTATTAAAGTAGTCAACATTTTAGTATTTGGTCCCATATTCCTAGCATGCAATCATTACATTCATTACAATCATACATACATTAAGCTTGTGAACCTACAAACTTATTGGATGCATTTAATGTTTGTTTTGGTTGTGTTTCAGATTAGATTCAGATTTTGTGCCCAATAGAAATTAATGGTAAATAATGTATTTTGTCATTTTGGAGTCACTTTTAATTGTAAATAAGAATACAATATGTTTCTAAACACCTCACATTATTGTGGATGCTACTATGATCACGGATAATCCTTAATGAGTTGTGAATAATGATGAGTGAGAAAGTTAGAGGCATAAATATCATATCCCCTCAAAAATGCTAACATCTCCTGTTACTTTAATGGTGAGAGGTTAGCATGTCTTGGGCGTATGATAACTTTCTAACTCATCATTGTATAATTTCAAGTCCAAAGTGCTGGAGTAGAAAGCCAAAACAACAACACCATTGTCACTGTCCCAATACTTTTGGAGCTCGCTGTATATGAAAATATTGCCCCCTGAGTGGCACAGTGATCTAAGGCACTGCATCGTAGTGCTAGTGGCGTCACTGCAGACCTGGGTTCGATCCCAGGCTGTGTCGCAGCCAGCCGTGACCGGGAGACCCATGAGGCGGCACACAATTGGCCCAGCGTCGTCTGGGTTAGGGGAGGGTTTGGCTGGCTGGCTGGGATGTCCTTGTCCTATCGCGCTCTAGCTACTCCTTATGATGGGCCGGGCACATGCGCGCTGCCATCGGTCGCCAGCTGGATAGTGTTTCCTCCGACACGTTGGTGAGGCTGGCTTCTGGGTTAAGCGAGCAGTGTGTCAAGAAGCAGTGCGGCTTGGCGGGGTCATGTTTCGGAGGACGCATGGCTCTCGACCTTCGCCTCTCCCGAGTCCGTACAGGAGTTACAGCGACGGGACAAGACTGTAACTACCAATTGTATATCACGCAAAAGGGGTAAAAATAAAAATGCTACTATTGGTTGATTGAAAACCAATTCTGGTCGTACTCAACCCTGTGGTGGAAGTCTTTGTCATCAGTAACTTTGTTTTGCTTCCTTTAGTCAAACACATAGGCCTATAGATCATATACAGTATGTCCTTTCTTCTTAGTGTTAGGCTATCACACATTATTCTGAACTAGACTAAGGTGTTTGTCTATGTTTACAGGGTGGGGAGCCAGCTTTGGAGTGGAGCGCACTAGAGGATGAGGGCCGCAATGCGGCTGCTGTATTCTACACTAAAAAGGTGAGCGCTTGTTTAATACACTAGTGACACACATCACTCTGTTTTCTTCATGTTCTTTATATACGGCCTGTCTTCCTGTTAGGATGGAGAAGGAGGGGTGGAGGACACCAACTTTGACCCTGGCTATGAGCCAGACTGGGCAGTCATCAGCACAGTGAAGAGAGACCAAGTCAGAGAGCACCCCCCCGTCAAAGAGACAAGTACGTAAACTTTTATAACTTCCCTTCTGCGTTTGTAGTTCTCATACTAGGCTATACTCACAAGTGTGTTTGCAGCAAGTGTATAGTGCTATTTTTGATGTTGATGTCTCCCCCTCTGTTCTCAGGCCAGTGGTCGTTCTCCCTGCCTCTGTCGGAGCTGTACTCTCTGCGACGGTCCCGTTTCTCCCTGGGCCGTAACTTCTTGGTTTTTACCAGCAGGGGTGGCCACCCCCTCCCTCCTCTGCACTTCCACAGGGGGGGCACCAGGGAGCTGTTGAGGGCCATGCAGCGTTACATCATCCTGGCCCCGTGAGTAGCAGCAGACAGCCAGCTCTCTCTCTCCGATCAATGCCTCAGAGGAATTCAAGGCATTTCACTGGCATTTAACTGGACTCTGAACAGTAGAGTTTAGCAGCTGTTGTACCCAACCCCCTTACTACATATATTTTGAAGTGTCTTTTTCATACTTTCTCTCTCTCTCCTTCTTGCTAACATTTTCTTTTATTCTGAGCTTCTATATCTTCTCTGTCGCTGTCTGTGTCTCTTACTATCTGCCTGACTGTGTTTTTCTGTTGTTTTAGATCACCTGTAGATGGTCGTCTCTTCCTAGCGTATCCCCATGACTCTGGGGCTCTCTCTCAGTCCTTTGATGAGCTGCACCTCTTTGACGATGGAAGCTCTGACCTTGTCTCTGTAAGTCTTCTGTTTTGTGTGTGCTATTCTCTGAGAAGGTTTAATGTGTGTGTTTATAATTATATTAATCTCTTTGTTTCCAGAGGTTTATCCAGGACCCTTATGCCACCACCTTTGGGGGATTCTCCAAGGTCACCAATTTCTTCAGAGGGGCTCTACGACCACCAGATTCCCCCTTCCACCCCCGTGGCCCTCAGGACCACCATGGGCCCCCCTCAGCTGACGACGAACCAGGCTTTGAGCTCATCACCTGTGTAAGTGGGGGGATGGGGTTGGAGATGTAAACTCATCACTAGCCCTGACATCTGTGGAGTAGATGGAGAAGAGGACCTCACTTTATAGCATCCAGATGTTAGCTGTAACATACGGATGGCGATACCGTCCAGATGTTGGCTGTAACATACGGATGGCGATACCGTCCAGATGTTGGCTGTAACATACGGATGGCGATACCGTCCAGATGTTGGCTGTAACATACGGATGGCGATACCGTCCAGATGTTGGCTGTAACATACGGATGGCGATACCGTCCAGATGTTGGCTGTAACATACGGATGGCGATACCGTCCAGATGTTGGCTGTAACATACGGATGGCGATATCGTCCAGATGTTGGCTGTAACATACGGATGGCGATACCGTCCAGATGTTGGCTGTAACATACGGATGGCGATACCGTCCAGATGTTGGCGGTAACATACGGATGGCGATACCGTCCAGATGTTGGCGGTAACATACGGATGGCGATACCGTCCAGATGTTGGCTGTAACATACGGATGGCGATACCGTCCAGATGTTGGCTGTAACATACGGATGGCGATACCGTCCAGATGTTGGCTGTAACATACGGATGGCGATACCGTCCAGATGTTGGCTGTAACATACGGATGGCGATACCGTCCAGATGTTGGCTGTAACATACGGATGGCGATACCGTCCAGATGTTGGCTGTAACATACGGATGGCGATACCGTCCAGATGTTGGCTGTAACATACGGATGGCGATACCGTCCAGATGTTGGCGGTAACATACGGATGGCGATACCGTCCAGATGTTGGCGGTAACATACGGATGGCGATACCGTCCAGATGTTGGCTGTAACATACGGATGGCGATACCGTCCAGATGTTGGCGGTAACATACGGATGGCGATACCGTCCAGATGTTGGCGGTAACATACGGATGGCGATACCGTCCAGATGTTGGCGGTAACATACGGATGGCGATACCGTCCAGATGTTGGCTGTAACATACGGATGGCGATACCGTCCAGATGTTGGCGGTAACATACGGATGGCGATAACGTCCAGATGTTGGCGGTAACATACGGATGACGATATCAGTGGTGAGAGTTTTCTTTTTGGTGGCACCAGGGGGTGGAGCTTGGCCCTAAACCAGACGTAACCAGGGGACAGCCTCTCGACAAATGGGAGGAGTTCCTGGATCCAGAGGGGCGTGTGAAGGACCCACAGCAAATCAAAGAGCTGGTCTTCAGGGGGGTAAGACCTTACAGTATAATTCCTCTCTTGTAAAAAACCCCGGACACCATCTTCCATCCAAATGTGTTTTGCTGTACATTGTCTACACCATGTCATTCAAACCATCCTTCCTTTCCCTCTCCTAGGGTATCACACCCTCCCTGAGGAAGGACGTGTGGAAGTTTCTGCTGGGTTTCTATCCCTGGAATAGTACTGTGAAAGAGAGGGAGGACATTCTGAGGATGAAAACGTTAGTCTCTTATTATCCTCCTCGCTTGTTATGGCTCTCTTATCACAGACTGGGACTGTTGTCTAAACGGGAGTGAGTAAATTCATCTCCACAACCCCTCTGTGTTTCTCTGTCTTCAGAGATGAGTATTTCAGAATGAAGGTTCAGTGGAAGTCAGTCAGTGAAGAGCAGGAGATGAGGAACTCCCTCCTCAGAGGATACCGCAGCCTGATAGGTTGGTGTTGCTGTCTGTTAAACATGATCTCACGCCTCATTGGTTGACACACATTTTATGATTTGTTACTTATCTGTTCATGTTGTTTTGATTGGACAGAAAGGGACGTGAGTCGGACGGACAGACACAACACCTTCTTCTCTGGCAACGACAACCCAGGCCTGACTCTTCTCAATGACGTGCTGATGACATACTGCATGTTCAACTTTGATCTGGGTAAGCCACTCCCCTTGTCCTTACACTTGAAAGTTCAAAGCTATTCTATCACATTTAAACTTTATTTATTATCAATATCTCACACCTGACTCCTCTCTCCTTGTGGTTCCTGTTGTTTCTCTCCCTGCAGGCTATGTCCAGGGGATGAGTGACCTCTTGGCTCCTCTCCTTTTTGTCACTCAGAACGAAGTGGAGTCCTTCTGGTGTCTGACAGGTTTTATGGAGATGGTGGTAAGCACCTTACTCTCTTGTTAAATACTTATATATTACCACATAAGAGTGTTAACATAGCATTATACCCTATTTTAATGTTCTCTCTCTCTCGGGCCCTCAGCACCAGAACTTTGAGGAGTCTCAGGAGGCCATGAAGCAACAGCTCCTTCAGCTCAGCCTGCTGATGAAGGCTCTGGACCCTGAGCTCCTTGACTACCTGGGTAAACGATGACTATCACTCAGTTACTGTGTTTCTCTCACACTTCACCATAACTCTGTGTTATTACTCAGTGAGGTAGACATTCATCAGGCAGTCAATTCTCCAATCAGCCAATTGATTATATTTGACCTTAACTCAAGTTGTGTTATGTAACTACCTGGATGCGTAATCGATTGACATAGTAAATTATTCACATTGTTATGTTATTATGTTGTCTCTCTTTCAGACTCCCAGGACAGTGGCTCTCTGTGCTTCTGTTTCCGTTGGTTACTGATTTGGTTTAAGAGAGAGTTCTCCTTCGAGGACATCCTGTCCCTTTGGGAGGTGAGTGGGTGGATACTACTCATTATAAACACTCCCATGTAGCCTAGGCTCTACACACTATATGGAAAAAACACCCTTCGTTTTACAATATATGTAAGTAAACACACAGTGAGCGCATTGTTCTGTGCTAGGTTCTTTGGACTCGTCTGCCCTGTGAAAACTTCCATCTGCTGATGGCCGCTTCCATTCTGGAATCACAGAGGGGGGAGTTCATCGGCTCTGACCACGACTTCAACACTATTTTGAAGGTTTGTTGGAAATGTGTTTGAAGTTATTTTTCTTAATGATGTTGTCTTTTTGTTTGTGTGTACAGTACTAAGGACTGTGTATGTGTCTATGTGCAGCACATCAATGAACTGACCATGAAGCTGGATCTGCAGACAGTCCTACGAGGAGCAGAAGCTAACTACCTACAGTTGGCCTGCTGCAAAGTAGGAAATATCTTAGAGGAGGATACATTCATTTGGACATGATATATTTAACATTGTGTATTGTCATCTAACTGATATAACCTCCTCTCCTCTCTCCATTCCTTCTGTCTCTCAGGAGCTGCCGGTGAAGGTGCAGGAGGTCATTGGTTTGTACGTTCCCCCCAGCCCTGATGACGAGACGAGCGCAGAATCAGAGTCACATGAGACGCAGCAGCTTCTCAGCCAATCACAGGCAGCAGCTACAGAAACGAGCCAGTCAAGTAACAGCACTGCTGCTGCAGCAGCACGCCCTCGCCCTACCTACCCGTAACTCTGAAGGACAGGGTGATTGACATGAGGAGAGAAAGCCATTAACCGATATGAGGTGTTTCATATAGGAAGATATACGCTCAATAACCAGTTTAATTATTTTTTTCATTTATTTTTTAGATACACCCATCTAGTACCGGGTCGGACACCCTTTTGCCTCCAGAACAGCTTGATTTCTTCGGGACATGGACACGTTGCTCAATTGATATCAAGGGACCTAACATGTGCGAAGGAAAACATTTCCATGCCATTACTTTACCCTCCACCAGTCTGTACCGTTGACACCAGGCAGGATGGGTCCATGGACTCACGCTGCTTACACCAAATCCTGACTCTGCAACAGCCCATCCGTGAAAAGGACCGACGAGTTCAGTGGTTCAAGATGCCGTTCTGCACACCGTTGTTGTATTTCGCAGTTATTTACCTGTTAGCTTGCATGATTCTTGCCATTCTCCTTCGACCTCTTATCAACGAGCTGTTTTCGCCCACAGGACTGCTGCTGACTAGATGTTTTTTTGTTTGTCACACCATTCTCGGTAAACCCTAGACACTGTCGTGCGTGAAAAGCCCAGGAGGGTGGTTGTTTCTGAGCGCCTGGCACCAACGATCATACCGCACTCAAAGTCGCTTAGGGCACTTGTTTTGCCCATTCTAACATTCAATGGAACAGTAACTGAATGCCTGTCTGCCTGCTTTATATAGGCCATGACACTCACTGCCTGTAGGAGCTAACCATTTTTGTGAATGGGGTGGTGTACCTAATAAATGGGCCATTTATTGTATGTTGGATGATATGGGGCATAGGAGAGAGAGTTTGATAATGTACTGATGAGGGTTGCAGACTGTTACCATCTCTGATAGACTGGGCATTAGAGTGAACGGTGGTTGTTTTTTCATCAATGTAACTATCCCAAAATATTGAAATGGTCTTATATGCAGTGCTTTGTCTTTATATAAATATTTTTTGTTTCCCATTTTGTGTGAATCCAAGTTATGTCCAGTCATTTATATTTATGTACCTGTCTCGTGAGAATTAATTTTTTTAATCCAAATTCTTCTTTGTGTGAAATGCTTCCATTTTAAAATTGTCTGTTAAATTGTTTTATCCCTGTCTTTCAATCAGAACATTTGTCCCTTTTTTAATGGTGTATCATTGTGGTCTGCATTATTTCCACCCTGTTGTTCTCCTGTTGTTCCTTCTATCCATGCTCTCCTCTCTATTGCTGTCCTTTCACTCTAAGTAATTCTAAATATAATATGAAGAATAATCTTACTGACAGAGCATTACAAGTACTATAAAATGCCTGCCTTGTAGAGTGTTATACATGCAGTACTATAATGTTTAAGGTTTTTAACTACTGGTATTATGTCATAACAATATTTTCATTTACCTGAAATTGCTGAATCTTACCAAATAAAGGGTACAAAAACAATCAATTACTGGTGAAATGTACTTTTTTTTCCTGATGTTGTTTACAAGTCATATGTTCCCACCAGACAGTGTGAACCCCCCCCCCTGATTCTGTTAACCCTCCACTACCCTCCCAAACTATTCATCCTAACACTCCCATGAATTTTAATGCGTGACTGGTCCATGCCTTCTCCCTCATCTCAGTTCCATATGAAGTTTTAGACATGGTAATGCTAGTAGGTGTAAGAGAGAGATCGACATGCAAACAATAAAGATTTACCGGAAACCTTATTGATTGCATTTTGTATTTTAATAATGGTATTTTATGTGTTCTGCAGCGCTCATTTGGAAAAAAGGCCTGGATCTTAATGACTTCCTGTTGAAATAAAGGTTCATTCAAATATTGTCTTGTCAGATGGTCTGTGGGTTTTGATACTCTTGTTGTTTACACTGTAGTTATTGTTGTAAACTAATAAAATTAAGTGTAAAACACCACTCATTTGCCAGAAATGTGTCAAAAGCACTTAGTTGGTTGACTTAGTTCTGAGTGATAAAGTGTTTATCAGTTCTGTAGGATGGTTTATGCAGTGTGTTAACTGAGTGAGCAGACACCCTCCCCGTCAGCAGGTGTCTGTGAGGTGAAAAGGGATCTCTGTCCTCCACTGTCCCGGGCAATGAGGTGGAAAATGAGGGGCGGAGAAACACACCCCCCTCTCAAGACCGACTGGGTCGTCCATGTCTCTCCGTCCCCCTCTCTCCCTCCTTCCGTCTCTGTCTCAGTTTGAATACAGCTGCAATGTATGAATTTAGCAGGGTACTTAAACAGGCGGGCGATCTGTCACTCTGTTTCTCTTCCCCACGCCCCTCTCACCCCTCTCTCTCTTCTGACCTGACCTCTTCTGACTCCCACAGCCAAACTCACTCTGGCTCTCATTCAAACTCAATCTGTTTTCAGTGCTAATCCAATCACTGTTTATGGATGTCTCTCTCAACAGCCATCCTCCCCTCTAATTCTACAATGGTGCCAGTGTGTTGGGGTGATAATCTCTCTTGTTGTGATTGTCTTACCGCTTGGAGGGGTTTTTATCTGGAGTGTTTGAGACCTCAGAGGAGATAAAGTCTGTGGTTTAAATCTCAAGTCCCAGATAAGTGTGCTCTTACTAAAGAAGAATGCCTTTTGCATTCTTCTTGGGGTTTTCCAGCAAATGTGCAGCCACACACACACAGATGACTAATGATTAAGGGTGATGGAGGAATATTTCAGCAATGAAATCTCTTGACTTCGAAGAGATTCAACAAAAGGACTCAGAAATGATGCTTTGACTTTCCACAGTAAATGTTAGTGAGAAACACAAAATAAATTCCAGCTAAACATTTGCATAAAACAGATACTATTTTAAAAGAAAACACCTGTATTACAACATATCTATTTGAAGGTCTGATTATCGTGATTGATTTAAAGCGGCAATCAGCAGTTGAAACAATAAGTGACACCCTGCCCCTGTTTTGGTAAAAAGCTAAGGGATGGGGCTGTAGAAATGTAACAACTCTCAAATTCAAAGACAGAGCTATGGATGCAAGGACTGACCATCCATGATATCAATATGATAGTTTTAACCATGTTTGTTTGCATTTACTTTGTTTACAACCATTGGGATAAAACAAGCTAGTATTTTGGGTTCTGATGTGCAGATTTCCCCTTTAATCAAGTAAAAATACAAGCTAACCTTAATGTATACTTTTGTCTTGTGATATTTTAAGGCTGATTCAAGAGGTGTGTAATTGTTTCATTTTCAGTGCTTCCCAAATGTCTCTGTGAAACATAAGCCATCGTGTGTCCCTTAAACCACCTGTAGTGACTCACTGTGTCAAATAGAATCTGAATTCACTACTTGTAAGTGTGACCCCATTGTGACCGTCAGGGGAGGCCCCGAGGAGCATGCGAGAGTGTGTCTGCTGTCCAGTGAATGTGTGAAGGGTGTGTGTGTGTGTCAGAGAGAGAGAGAGGACCCAGCAGAAGGCCAGGGGCTGGTGTCTGACACTGATTTGTAAAGGAGACAATACGGCTCATTGACCTGCCTGCTCTACTGTCTGTTGCCCATACCTCACCCTGTCCCCCCTAGTGGATTCACCCTTCTTTAAACAGGGGTAGCAGATTGCCACAGAGGGGGGGGGGGGGTAGAGTGACGGGACACAGGTTGCTTTGACAATGAGATTCCTCAGAGAGTTCTGGGCACTAGAGAGAGAGAGTTTCATGCCAAAAGTTAGAAATTTAGAGGCCGGAAATCTTTATACATATATATTAGTTCGTAGCACAATAAATTCTGTGTAGCTACAAACAGGACAGGGCAAAAAGGTTTACAAAAGGATTTTGTAAAAATGCAACCATTCAACACAGCATAAACCCTCACGTTGCTTTTCCAATTAACTGCAATTATAATCTCTAATTTCTCTATACAGTTTATATTATTTAATGGGAAAGAATTTGGAACTTTCAGTTTGAGAAGATATATTTCCATCTTTTCTTTTTCCCCTTTAATATTGTCAACAAACAACCTACTCCTCATGTTATCCATTCCCATTGTCAGAGTTTGGAGATGACCTTTTCTCTCCTCCCTTCTCTCCCTTTCTCCCCTTCTCTTTTTCACTGTTGGTGGCAAGCTGTTGCCCTGTCCCTGCGGGCCCCTCCCTCTCTTGTCTGCACCCTCTCCTCCCCTCCCTCTCTCTCCTTCTCTATTTTCTCACTCTCTCCACCTGTTGATACCATTGTTGTACAGACAGCATTGTTGTCTTTTTATTATTTTATGTCAGTCACTATGTTACCACCCTCTTTCTCTTTCATTCCCTCTTCACCACACCCTCTCTGTCACCCTCTTTCTCTGAGGGGTATAAAACCCAGCCAGAGGAGGTTCGGGCTAAGATTCACACCAGCGCCACACAGGAACACACACATACAGAGGGGCGAGGAAATAAAAGGACATCCAACATAGCAGTGACAAGAAGAGGGTTCAATTGATTAGGATTAGTTGCAGATTTTCAGCACACACATTGGTCCTACATTCTCTCTCCTTACACTGACAGAGTAACATTGACTTGTTGTATCCCACTTTCTGGACCGAGAGGAACACAAACCCACCTAGGTAGGCTGGGCTGAGGGATGTCTGTGTCTGTGTCTCTGTGGTGTGAGGAGGAAGTCCGAGGCCAGCAAGGTCAGGGAGCCCAGCAGGGCCAGGCCAGGGGCCAGTCACAGCTCCGGGCCCCCTGGGACCCCAGTGTGTCTGGGCAGCGGATCATCCAGAGGCTGCTACAGGTGGAGGAGAGATATCTGCCCTCCGCCCTCTACGTCGCCCTCATTCAGAGAGAGCCGGAGCGGAGAGAGGAGCTCGCCAAGTGGGCTATGGAAGTATGAACTTTCATTCTCTGGATTGCATTTGCATCTCTTTTTTCCCCACATTAATGTCTTTGGTGTACTGTGATGAGGCACTAATTGATTCTCTCCTGTTGGTCTCTCTACTAGGTATGCTGTGAGCGTGGCTGTGATGAAACAGTGTTTCCCCTGTCTGTCTCTATGTTGGACCGCTTCCTGTCTGCCTCCCTGTCTCTCCCTGTCTCACCCTACTGCCTGGCTGCAGCCTGCATCCTCATCGCCTCCAAACTAACAGAGTGTGACACAATCTCTGCTGACTCTCTTTGTGCTGCAGCTGGGTACAGCTTCCTGCCCTCCAACATACGGGTAGGTCACCATTTTGATATTGAGGAAAGACACTTTCAAAACTCTGTATGTGGCAATATGGGGGGGACCTTGTGAATGCAAACCATCTCTGTATTATTAAATGCATTGTATTCAGTGGGCTATATATATATATTTTTTTTTTAACCAGTTACCACCCAGTTAAGAACAAATTCTTATTTACAATGACGGCCTAGGAACAGTGGGTTAACTGCCTGTTCAGGGGCAGAACGACAGATTTGTACCTTGTCAGCTCGGGGATTTGAACTTGCAACCTTCCGGTTACTAGTCCAACACTCTAACCACTAGGCTACCCTGCCACCCCAATGTACACTAAATGAAAATGTACACTAAATGAAAATGTTTTTACACATAAACACATGTATATTGATGTTCTTGCCCTTTCATCATAAGGAGATGGAACGTGTCATCCTTGCGACTCTTCGATGGGATGTTGCTGCGGTAACCGCTCAGGACTTCATTCCACATTTCCTTCCCCCTGTAGGGGAGAGGAAGGATGGAAAGACAGACACAGAGGAGTTCTTCTCCACACTGCGTCGGCATAGTGACACCCTGGTTGCCATGTGTGTCTGTGACTACCGTTTCCTGGGAGCCCCTCCATCCCTGGTTGCTGCGGCAGTGCTGAACTCTGCCCTCCGGGGTTTGGGCAACAAGGGTCCAGGTCATCTGGGTCATATGAGTGCTACACTGGCAGAACTGTGTCAGACTGACCTGGTGAGTGCCTAGCAGTATCTCTAATATCTCTACAGAAAATATCTCAACATATTGGTTGTATTACAGCCATGAGCTGCAGTTCAACTCTATTCAATAGCAATGCTGAATGAAAGACTGATTTAGAGGTGAAAATGGGACTGGAAAGAAAGAACCACAGAACTAAGTGTTTGAGTTACAGATTGGTTGTGATATGGTTAGTGTGACTGGAAGGGTGCTGGTTTTAATCCTAATCTGTGTTTATCTTTCTTCTTTGATGACAGATGGTGTTGCAGTGTTACAGTGAATTGATAGAAGCTGCCCTGAAACAACGGCTCAGAGGTGGACTCCAAGACAGTGCCATGGAGAAGGACGGAGAAATAGAGGATGAAAGAGCAGGCACTCCTACTGATATGAGAGAGATTGATTTCTAAACACTAAATTGTGTAAGGCAAAGTGCGAATCAATCAAAGTCCTGCATGTAGCTCATCAGTGAAACTGATATAAACTCTTTATGACCTCAAATGCTCTACAATTTATTATATTTTTAAATTACTTTTAATTTAATATTGTTTATTTATTCATTGTGTTTCTTGTGCCATATTTATTATTTATTTCATGACTGTGATTCTTTGTCATTATGTTGTTGATAGTATGTCCTTAATCTATTATTTATCCATTTATTTATTATGTGCAATTACATAATATTAATTTATTTCAATTCACCATTGTTTGTGTTTGTGACAAGGTAATTGATGAAATAATATACATAGCTATCTATTTTAATTAAATAAATACATACCGTGTACCTGTTAGAATTTGATATTTTATTTATTTTCTCTTTATATGTGATGTGTGTGATGGACAAACACCCTTATGGAAATAAGACACCCTTACAATGTAAATGAAATACAATTTCACTTATTTATGTATTACCTTATTTAACTTCAAAACAATAACTGTACTTCGCATATGTGGGTGTTTTTCATAAGATCAGGAAGACGTAAAGGAAATGTACGTTTTTCTGTATTGGAACGAGACCAAAGATGATCTATTATATTGACAAGACTGACCATTCTAACAACGGAAACATATGTCATCAATGATGGAAGGCAGGAGAAATCAGGTGAGACCATTTTAGCCAATGAGAGGGTAGATAAGCGTGTGACCAACAGGCTAAGTTGTTTTTCTCTAAGTTGCCGGAATGCCACGTGAATCCACTTATATAAGTATATTTGTAACCGCCTAAACATTACACAACTTCTATTCGATTTCGACACCCTCCATGCAAAAAAAGGCTTATCTCACGCGGACATATTTTGGGCGCAGTAAATCCTCTCGCTTCACCTCTTTCCCCACTGACGAGACCACTGAACTACAGTTTATTAAGAACGGACGGGATGGGGACGCTGAGGTATAATAATGCCGCGTTCATGTGAAAGTCGGAACTATGAAACACGAAACTGGCAAACTAGAAAATGTCCTAGTTCCGAATAGTAGATGAACGCGTTATAAGAACGGACGCGACCCATACGATCGGTCACACACACAGTCGCTTCTTTTTGACGTAATTTTTGGCTGCGACGCAAAAATCTTTATTTATTTTTATTTCGGAAAGCTCTTGTTGAAGGAAGTAACGTTAGCTGGCTAATACAACGGGCAATAATTAGCTACGGATTAACAAGTAACGGTAAGCGAGAATCCCCCATGTCACAACGAGTGTACATAATACTACATTTGGCCTGTTGGCGTTGCCATATGTTTTCTAGAGGGTTTCGCACATTTAATATGAATGGGGGATGCAAGATGGATGGAAGCCTCTCTCTCTCGTCCGTAGCTAGCTAGCTAGCTAGCTTGCTGTTGTTCAGAGGGCGGTAGTGTCTTTGCTGTTGCGTGTTGTTGCGCTTTCTACTGAAAATATTTATATTGTCACGCGAAATCAGAGCGTAGACCATTCATTCAGCGAGGTTTCGCGATAGCCCACAGTGCGTCACTAGCCCACAGTATCTGATGGTCAGTCTGCCAGTTCCCATATAATGTCCATGCAACAGGATACGCCTCCTGTGATGTGCCTCTGTCTGTCAGATGTCAGCCGTCAAACATCATTCAGTTGGTGTTCAGTACCAAATGACAGATAGCTGAATATGTCTGAATATATAATTGACATAGACAGAGCATATATGTTCATACTTGCAGGAGGATGAACCTGGATCCTTGCTGGCTGCTGCTCCTATCCATGTCTCTGGAGGTTTGGTCAGTGCCCCTCGACCGCAATGCAACCCCCCAGGAAGCACAGCCTCCTCAGGAGGACAAACAGGAGGATAATGTGGTACGCCTTTGTTGTCTGTGTGTGTGTTGTCTGTGTGTGTATCCATGTGTGATGTGTGTGTGGTTGCCTGTCCGTTGCAGGACACAGGCCTATACTATGACCGGTATCTGAGAGAGGTGATTGAGGTGCTGGAGACAGATCCCCACTTCAGAGAGAAACTCCAGACTGCCAACACAGAGGACATCAAGGTCTGTGTCTCTCTCTCTTTCTCTCTCTTGTCTTGTATTTTCTGACCTTAGTAGTTTTTCAAAGTATTAACTCACTATAAGTATTAACCCCTCACCTCCTTGTGTAGTACCTATGATGTTACACAAGTCATCTATAGTAGGGATTGGCACGGGTTATTTGAATATCTGAATGGATGTTAGTATTCGATTACTTAATGGTCTATTTTAACAATGAAAATGCTCGGTCTAAAATTTCATAAAAGTATCTATGTGACATTGCTACATAGCCTACAAGGATAGACCATTACATTAAACATTTTAATAACACAACAGTTTTATGACAGTTTTTATGAGTGCGGCCCATAAAAAAAGATGCCCCGGTAGCCTTCACACGTGTAGCTTGTTGTTATTGTTGGTCAATCAAAGCGATGTTACAGTCGGAGGCTCAATGTGTAGTAAAGGAAGTGGGAGATTTCTAATCGATGCAAAATATAATAAAAATTACAGAATATAGTTGGCTAAATGAGAAGGAGTAGACTACAATGATCAACCAACAGGTAGGCTGTTGTTTCATATGAATGGAGTTGTCGTAGACAATTACGAGGAGTGCCTCAATTAGCCTTTCTACTTTAGCTAGCTAGCTGACTAACTTACCTAGCTACAGTAGCCAGCTAGCTTCTTTACAATGATTATGTTCAGTCAAGACCGGTACTACCAGATGGTATGATAGATAACTTGTTGCTGCCATAGGTTTTCTAACTAGCACGAGTCGGTTTGTCTACTTTTTCTCTCTCCCTCTGTGCCTCACACACTGGCCCCTGCTCCTCTCACACCTCACTTACCCTTCTGCTGAAACGCGTAGGGTACCGTTTTCTTTAAAAAATGTATTTCTACAATCCAGATATCTGAAAAAATATCATATTTGTATAGTGAAATAATTTCAAATGCCCATCCCTAATCTATAGTGTATATACTGTATGTTGAGTATGTGTAAATTCTTTGTCTATACATTCTGTCTGTATTCTGTCTATGTTCTGTTTATTGTGGCAGCATCACTGGGTCAAGTTCCTGGTACATGTACAGTAAATGTCCTGCCGAATAAAGGTGAATCTATGTGTCTGACTGACTGTCCATCTTCTTCAGAATGGTCGTCTCAGTAAGGAGCTGGACCTTGTGGGGCACCATGTTAGAACTCGTCTGGATGAGCTGAAGAGACAGGAGGTGTCTCGCCTCAGGATGCTGCTCAAAGCCAAACTGGACAGCACCAACACACAGAGTGAGGGTTTCTAAAGGCCTGGAAGACCAAGATCATATATGTTTTCTCAGTCACTTGTTAAAACCCCTGTTTATCCCCAAGGTTTACAGATGGACCATGCCTCTCTGTTGAAGCAGTTTGAACACCTGGATCCACACAATCAGAACACCTTTGAGGCCAAAGACCTTGAGCTGCTCATCTCAACGGTAATGCAGTGAGCATAGAGTCCAGGGCCTGTATGTGTAGGTGCAGATCTAGGATCAGTTTAGCCTTTTCAAATAAAATTTTATTGGTACAAATACACATATTTATTGTGTGCACACATATTTATCAGATGTTATTGCTGGTGTAGTGAAATGCTTGTGTTCCTAGCTCCAACAGTGCAGTAGTATCTAACAATACACAACAATACACACAAATCTAAAAGTAAAAGAAGGGAATGAAGAAATATATAAATATTAGGACGAGCAATGTCGGAGTGGCATTGACTAAAATACCATAGAATAGAATACAGTATCTGCATATGAGATGAGTAAAGCAGTATGTAAACATTATTAAAGTGACTAGTGTTCCATTATTAAAGTGGGCAGTTATTCCATGTCTATGTATGTAGAGCAGCAGCCTCTAAGGTGCAGGGTTGAGTAACCGGGTGGTAGCTGGCTAGTGATGGCTATTTAACAGTCTGATGGCCTTGAGATAGAAGTCTCTCAGTCCCAGCTTTGATGCACCTGTACTGACCCCGCCTTCTGGATGATAGCAGGGTGAACAGGCAGTGGCTCAGGTGGTTGATGTCCTTTTTGGCCTTCCTGTGACATCGGGTGCTGTAGGTGTCCTGGAGGGCAGGAAGTGTGCCCCCGGTGATGCGTTGTGCAGACCGCACCACCCTCTGAAGAGCCCTGCGGTTGCGGGCGGAGAAGTTGCCATACCAAGGGGTGAAACAGCCCGACAGGATGCTCTCAATTGTCCATCTGTAAAAGTTTGAGTGTCTTAGGGGCCAAGCCGAATTTCTTCAGCTTCCTGAGGTTGAAGAGCAGTTGTTGCTCCTTCTTCACCACACTGTGTGGGTGGATCATTTCAGATTGTCAGTGATGTGTTCGCCGAGGAACTTGAGGGTACTATGGTGTTGAACGCATTCTTCTGTAGGTATTCCTGGTGTCCAGATGGGATAGGGCAGTGCGATGGCGATTGCATCGTCTGTGGATCTATTGGGATGGTATGTCAATTGAAGTGGGTCTAGGGTGTCAGGTAGCGGTGATATGATCCTTAACTAGCCTCTCAAAGCACTTCATGATGACAGAAGTGAGTGCTACGGGGAAATAGTCATTTAGTTCAGTTACCTTTGCTTTCTTGGGTACAGGAACAATGGTGGACATCTTGAAGGAAGTGGGGTCAGCAGACTGGGATAGGGAGAGATGGAATATGTCTGTAAACACTCCAGACAGCTGGTCTGCACTTGCTCTGAGGACACTTCTAGGGATGCCTTCTGGGCTGGCATTCTTGCGAGGGTTACCACGCTTAAATGTCTTACTCACATCAGCCACAGAGAATGAGAGCCTACAGTCCTTGAAATCCGGCCGTGTTGGTGGCATTGTTATCCTCAAAGCGGACAAAGAAGGTGTTTAGTTTGTCCGGGAGCAAGACGTCGGTGTCCGCGACGTGGCTGGTTTTCCCTTTGTAATCTGTGATTGTTTGTAGACCCAGCCACATACGTCTCGTGTCTGAGCCATTGAATTGTGACTCCACTTTGTCTCTGTACTGACGTTTTGCCTGTTTGATTGCCTTACGGAGAAAATAACTACACTGTTTGTATTCGACTATATTCCCAGCCACCTTGCCATGGTTAAATGCAGTGGTTCGCGCTTTCAGTTTTGTGCGACTAATGCCATCTATCCACGGTTTCTGGTTTGGGTAGGTTTTAATAGTCAGTGGGAATAACATCCTCTATACACTTCCTGTTGAATTCAGTCACCGTGTCTTTGTATACGTCAATGTTATTCTGAGGTTAGCCAGAACGTATCCCAGTCCGCTTGATCAAAACAATCTTAAAGCATGGATTCCGATTGGTCAGACCAGCGTTGACTAGACCTTAGCATGGGTACTTCCTGTTTGAGTCTGCCTATAGGAAGGGAGGAGCAAAATGCAGTCGTGATCTTATTTGCCTGAAGGGAGGGTGGGGGAGGGCCTTGTAGGCATTTCGAAAGAGTTGCAGTGGTCGAGTGTTTTATCAGAGCGAGTACGACAGTCAATGTCTTGATAGAACTTCAGTAGCATTTTCCTCAAATTTGCGTTGTTAGAATCCCCAGCTACAATAAATGTAGTCTCAGGATATGTGGTTTCCAGTTTGCATAAAGTCCAGTGTAGTTCCTTGAGGGCTGTCGTGGTATTGGCTTGAGGTGGAATATACATGGCTGTCACTGGAACTGGAGAATTCTCTTGGGAGGTAAAACGGTCGGCATTTGAAGTATTCTAGGTCGGGTGAACAAAAGGACTTGAGTTCCTGTATGTTATCACAATCACACCATGAGTAGTTAATCATGAAACATACATCACCACCCTTCTTCCCTGGGAGTTCTTTATTCCTGTCTGCGCAATGTACTGAGAATCCAGCTGGCTGTATGGACGGGGACAGTATATCCCGAGAGAGCCATGATTCCGTGAGTCAGAGTATGTTACAGTCCCTGATGACTCTCTGGAGGGGGATCCTTGCCCTGAGCTCATCTACTTTATTGTCCAGAGACTGAATATTAGCGAGTAATATACTTGGAAGCGGTGGAGGGTGTGCAAGCCTCCTGAGTATTCGGGAAAGTCGTATTCCTGGTCGTAATGTTGGTGAGTTACCGCCGCTCTGATTTCCAAAAGTTATTTCCGGCTGTATGTAATAACACAAAAAATGTTCTGGGCTAATAATGTAAGAAATAACACACGAAAAACGAAATACGGCAAAGTTGCTTAAGCAGATCTGCCAAGTTTGTCTGTCGGCGCCATCTTTTATCATAATTAATGCGATTATATTGGGTGCTAATCCTAGATCAGTATTCCTACTCCAGAATGCGTTATGAATACGGGCCCTGATTCTTATCTACTTGTATCATAACACTGGTGTTGATGTACTTCATTATCCCCTCGTCCTTGTCCTCTGCCTCCCTGCTAGGCCAATGTACTTTAGTATCCCCCTCATCCTTGTCCTCTGCCTCCCTGCTAGGCCCGATGTACATCAGTTTCCCCCTTGTCCTCTGTCTCCCTGCTAGGCCAATGTACAGTACCAGTCAAAAGTTTGGACACACTTACTCATTCAATGGTTTTTCTTTATTTTCTACTATTTTCTACATTGTAGAATAACAGTGAAGACATCAAGACTATAAAATAGCACATATGGAATCATGTAGCCACCAAAAAACTGTTAAACAAATCAAAATATTTTAGATTCTTCAAAGTAGCCACCATTTTCCTTGATGACAGCTTTGCACACTCTTGGCATTCTCTCAACCAGCTTCATGAGGAATGGTTTTCCAACAGTCTTGAAGGAGTTCCCACATATGCTGAGCATTTGTTGGCTGCTTTCCCTTCACTCTATGGTCCAACTCATCCCAAACCATCTCAATTGGGTTGAGGTCGGGTGATTGTGGAGGCCAGGTCATCTGATGCAGCATTCCATCACTCCTTCTTGGTCAAATAGCCCTTACACAGCCTGGAGGTGTGTTTCGGGTCATTGTCCTGTTGAAAAACAAATGATAGTCCCACTAAGCGCAGACCAAATGGGAGGGCGTATCGCTGCAGAATGCTGTGCTAGCCATGCTGGTTAAGTGTGCCTTGAATTCTAAATAAATCACAGACTGTGTCACCAGCAATGCACCATCACACCACCTCCTCCATGCTTCACAGTGGGAACCACACATGCAGAGATCTTCTGTTCACCTACTCTGGGTCTCACAAAGACATGGCGGTTGGAACCAAAAATCTACAATTTGTACTCATCAGACCAAAGGACAGATTTCCACCGGTCTAAAGTCCATTGCTCATGTTTCTTGGCCCAAGCAAGTCTCTTCTTTTTGGTGTCCTTTGGTAGTGGTTTCTTTGCAGCAATTTGACCATTTATGCCTAATTCCCGCAGTCTCCTCTGAACAGTTGATGTTGAGATGTGTCTGTTACTTGAACTCTGAAACATTTATTTGGGCTGCAATCTGAGGTGCAGTTAATGCTAATGAATTTATCCTCTGCAGCAGAGGTAACTCTGGGTCTTCCTTTCCTGTGGCGGTCCTCATGACAGCCAGTTTCATCATAGTACTTGATGGTTTTTCCGACTGCACTTGAAGAAACGTTCATAGTTCTTGAGATGTTCCAGATTGACTGACCTTAATGTCTTAAGGTAATGATGGACTGTTGTTTTCTCTTTGCTCAAATGCATTAAGAAAGAAAGAAAGAAATTCCACAAATTAACTTTTAACAAGGCACACCAGTTAATTGAAATGCATTCCAGGTGACTACCTCATGAAGCTGGTTGAGAGAATGCCAAGAGTGTGCAAAGCTGTCATCAAGGCAAAGGGTGGCTACTTTGAAAAATCTCATACATTTTGATTTGTTTATCACTTTGTGGTCACTACATGATTCCATATGTGTTATTTCATAGTTTGTCTTCACTATTATTGTACATTGTAGAAATAAATTAAGGAGTAGGTGTATCCAAAATGTTGATTGGTACTGTACATCAGTATCTCCCTCATCCTTGTCTGCTGTCTCCCTGCTAGGCCACTAAAGACCTAGAGAACTACGATGCAGAGAGACATGATGAGTTCAAACGCTATGAGATGCTGAAGGAGCATGAGAGACGGGAGTACCTCAAGGGTCTGGATCAGGAGAAGAGAGAGAAGGAGGAGAAGAGGATGGAGGAGCTGAAGGATAAACACCGCAAGCACCCCAAGGTCAACGCTCCGGTGAGAGAGAAAGACGGAGAGAGCGAGTAAGATGGAAGGAATGCTTTTTGTATGTGAGACCAGTAGAATGGAATCTCTCTCTTTTCTCTCTCCCTCTCTTTTCTATCTCTCGCACAGGGCAGTGTAGCTCAACTGCGTGAGGTATGGGAGGAGACTGATGGACTGGACCCAACAGAGTTTAACCCAAAGACCTTCTTCAAACTGCATGGTCAGTTAAGCTGCACTCTACTATTACATGATGATGACGTTTGTATGTGTTCAAATAATGTTTATTTTCCTCCTTGTAGATGCGAATGGAGATGGTGTTTTAGATGAGCAGGAACTAGAGGCCCTCTTTGCCAAAGAGGTAACGCACATTCCCCTCGTGTGTGTGTGTGTGTGTCCGTGTGGTATAGTAACAGCTCTCTCCTGCCCTCTACCACCAGCTGGAGAAGGTCTACGACCCAAAGAATGAGGAGGATGATATGATGGAGATGGAGGAAGAGAGGCTAAGGATGAGGGAGCATGTCATGAAGAACGTTAGTATTGTTTGGATTTCTGTCCTCTGTTTTAATCCTCCATTCCTGTTTTTCCTTGTTTCTGTGTCTTTATCCCTCTCTCCTCTCTCTCTCTGTTCACCTCTCATCCTTTCACTCTGTCTGTTTAGCTCTCATCCGTTCACTCTCTGTTCACCTCTCATCCGTTCACTCTCTGTCTGTTATCTATTACTTTTTTCTGTTTTGACAGGTGGACATCAATCAAGATCGACTCGTCAGCCTGGAAGAGTTCCTTAAATCAACAGACAAGAAAGAGTTCAATAACCCTAAAGAATGGGATGTAAGTGAGTGAGAGACGTTGGGTCATTTTATAGTTTGTGTTTTGAGTCATGTCAGACTCGTCTTCCCCATCCCTCCAGACTTTAGATGACACCAAGCCGGTGTTTACAGAGGCTGAGCTCCAGCGGTTTGAGGCGGAGCTGCGGACCAAGGAGGAGGAGCTCGGTAAGAGGGCGGAGTCTCTTCGTCAGGAGCAGGATCTGCTGAAGGAGAGGGGCAAGGCCCTGGAGGCCCAGAGACGAGAGTACCAACAGGTAGACAACCACCACTTACTCTGCACAGTGGTATGGAGGATAGCCATACTATGAATAGCCAAATACTGCAGAATAAGCCATACTGTCACTATAGCGATTATATCTTCAATGAAATATGAAACTATGAGTTTATATGATGAAATGTTTGTCTGATTCTGTCAGGCAGTGCTAGAGATGTCTCAGAGGAAGGAGAAACAGGCAGTGGAGGGGCAGCCTCCTACGGGTCCTAACGGAGAACTACAGTTCCACCAAGAGATGCAGAAACTGGAAGATCAAGGTAAACGAGATAGACAAGATAAAAAGGGCAGGGATGGAGTGAGTTGGGGACATTTTTGCTTTTGTCTCCTCTGAGGGGTTCTTTCAGTAATGGAATGTTCTCTCTGGCGCTCTCATTCAGGTGCTAAAGCTCCTGTTGAACAAGAAGTCCAAGAGGCCCAGAATAACCTGCCTGCAGAACCACCACAGAACCTGCCCATACACACCTAATGCAGCACCCTGATACACATAGGGTTGCAATGGGAGGGTATATTATGGGAATCTTTCTAAGTTTACCAGTAAACTACCAGAATTTTTGTAACTTTCAAGGAATATATGGAATTTTATCAGATGACATCTAGTGTCTTTTTTTGGTACTTAAGATTATCACAGGTGTTTGTGAGCATGGTTACATGCGTACCATAATTAGATTTTGTTTAAAACATTTACATGCTTTGCAAGAAGAACAATTTCCCTAATAATCCCAGTAGTCTGAAATCAGGCTACTGATGAGACTTCAGATAAATTCCGAAAATCAGCCATCTAAAAGAATGTTCGACTACATTGGCCAAACTTTTTTGCAAAACCTTTTTGATTCTGAGTTGGGACATATAAAGTTTGTATGTGAAAACAATTTCTAATATGCATACTTTTGTTTTTCCAAATTCACGCATAAGAGGGAGTCTTGCGCTACCTGTGCTGGCGCAAATCAAATACACAGCTAGAATGCAGTAATTTTGAAAGATTGCCTAGAAAACCAGGTGTTTTAATCGGTGTATGCTTACTTAGATTTTGACCGTACGCCGATTCAAGATAAGCAGAGTAAGGTGTTCACGTGACTATTTCCATGCTTGGCCTACTGCCATAATCAGTTTAATATCAAATTATTAGTGTGCATGTAAACATACTCATGAATTATCTCTGGCCCTCTGTGTGGCCTTATCAGATGTAAAATCTATACAATAATTCAATGAGATGACAAAGCTGTAAAAGACCCTAAATATAAACCATCAACGTAGTGAATGTCATTGATGTTTAATATGAGTGTTTCAGAATAAAATACCCTTTGTTTATTTTACACACACTTTTTTTTATTTTACTATGTCAATATGTCTTTGTTGTAAATATTTGGGGGTCAAACTGGTGGCAGTTGTGAAAAAATACAATAGTTTGTGGAGTGAATTGAAAACAATGCAATTGTTGATGCTTTTCCAAAATTATTTAGGTTATTTTTCTCTTGAACCATATAGTCTATCCACTAGAAACTCATGGACATTATGGTCACAGATGTAAATATATATATACTATATATGAATATTTTTTTTTTGTTCAGGTATAAATCACCAAAGTTACCATAGATTACCTGTTATTTACCAAAATTACAGAGGATTCCAGTAACTTTGGTAAAATAGTGGTAGCTGTGCAACCCTAAATACACACACGCTCTCGCAGGAACACATCTCTTTCACTGACACACATATCCAGATGGGTACAGCAGATGACATCATACAGCACGAGCGCACAACCCCAGTCAGTCAAGCACATCGTATCGTCCCCTGGCACAGTCCCGGTGTTCACCTATCTCTGTGGTTTACATTTGATCTCAATAAATTATTAAACTCACTGGACCTAGCCGCCTTCATTTTTAAATTCTCTGTCTATAGATATTCTGCCCTTATGTTGTCTGTGTTTTGATTACCTAGCTTACTATTTCCACTGTTTTCCCCCAAATGTCAAATTTCTGATTTGTGACCGCTAACCCTTTCCCAGATGAGGTACATTGTTTGAATATTTAATTCCCAATCCCTTCTGCCTTCACACTCCTAGTTGACCTTTGACCTCTCCTGCCAGTAACTAATTTGTCTATTGGTCACTGGGATCTTGCATGCTTCTGTACATTGTTGTTATTCCAGCCTTGTCCCTTCTGTCATCACCCTTCTTATTTGAAATGTATTTTAAACATTGTTGTAGTAATGAATCCCTTCAGTGTCTCTGTACTGTGCTCTCTCTTTTACTCTGCTGTTGTCCAGTGGTATGGTTCCCTGGGGAGTATGTGCTGATTGTTGTTCTCTCCCATGGAATGGGTCCCCTGGCACACAGTGCATTCCTACCCTGCATTCCACTCACCCCCTGACCTCAATGATGACCTCACTGCCCCTTCTTTCTTGTCACTGCTCAGGGATGGACATATCTGTGTGTTTAGCAACATCTGCACTCATTTTTCTTCAAAATGTTATCTTTTTTATTCTCAGTCTGGTAGTAGGTGAGACAAGTATGTGACAAAATGAAGGAGAGACAGATGGATGTAATCTCAAGTTATGAGCAACATAAGTTCTATATGTGACCATTTTGAACATCTATATGGTTGGAAAACATGCAGTACCAGAGCAACACAGCAGATGATGGTGGACACTGTTCAAACTGAGTGTCCCTCACACAGATTTATGTAACTGTCTTTCCTTTTTATCTATTAAGGAATCATCTTTCAGCTTTGATATTTACAGCACCTCGCCTCCGTCTTGGAGTTTTTTTTTTTGGGGGGGGGGTACTTCATGAGTTGGTTATGGAAGTGACCTGTGTTACCTTGTTCTTATGTGTCTAATGTCCATAGCCTGAGGCACATCACCCCCTCTGTTCTCATGTTAATTCTCTGGATAGAACAACTGACTGTCTCTCTGCCTGTGACCTTAGGAACCACCAATGAACCCCACTGGGGCGGCAGGGTAGCCTAGTGGTTAGAGCGTTGGACTAGTAACCGGAAGGTTCAAACCCCCGAGCTGACATGGTACAAATCTGTCGTTCTGCCCCTGAACAGGCAGTTAACCCACTGTTCCTAGGCCGTCATTGAAAATAAGAATTTGTTCTTAACTGACTTGCCTGGTTAAATAAAGGTTAAAAAAAGAAGGAAATGATACCATTATGGAATGATCCGAGTATTAGATATAGTGCTGATGCTGCTGACACATGTCTTCTTCACCACCATCTCCAGATCAGAGAGACTCACATTTTCAACCTCTCCCTGTCTGAGTCTGTAATACCAACATGTTTCAAGCAGACCACCATAGTCCCTGTGCCCAAGAACACTAAGATAACATGCCTAAATGACTACCGACACGTAGCACTCACGTCTGTAGCCACGAAATGCTTTAAAAGGCTGGTCATGGCTCACATCAACACCATTATCCCAGAAACCCTAGACCCACTCCAATTTGCATACCTCCCAAACAGATCCACAGATGATCCAATCTCTATTGCGCTCCACACTGCCCTTTCCCACCTGGACAAAAGGAACACCTATGTGAGAATACTATTCATTGACTACAGCTCAGTGTTCAACACCATAGTGCCCTCAAAGCTCATCACTAAGCTAAGGACTCTGGGAATAAACACCTTCCTTTGCAACTGGATCCTGGACTTCCTGACGGGCCGACCCCAGGTGGTGAGGGTAGGTACAGTGCCTTGCGAAAGTATTCGGCCCCCTTGAACTTTGCGACCTTTTGCCACATTTCAGGCTTCAAACATAAAGATATAAAACTGTATTTTTTTGTGAAGAATCAACAACAAGTGGGACACAATCATGAAGTGGAACGACATTTATTGGATATTTCAAACTTTTTTAACAAATCAAAAACTGAAAAATTGGGCGTGCAAAATTATTCAGCCCCCTTAAGTTAATACTTTGTAGCGCCACCTTTTGCTGCGATTACAGCTGTAAGTCGCTTGGGGTATGTCTCTATCAGTTTTGCACATCGAGAGACTGACATTTTTTCCCATTCCTCCTAGCAAAACAGCTTGAGCTCAGTGGGGTTGGATGGAGAGTATTTGTGAACAGCAGTTTTCAGTTCTTTCCACAGATTCTCGATTGGATTCAGGTCTGGACTTTGACTTGGCCATTCTAACACCTGGATATGTTTATTTTTGAACCATTCCATTGTAGATTTTGCTTTATGTTTTGGCTCATTGTCTTGTTGGAAGACAAATCTCCGTCCCAGTCTCAGGTCTTTTGCAGACTCCATCAGGTTTTCTTCCAGAATGGTCCTGTATTTGGCTCCATCCATCTTCCCATCAATTTTAACCATCTTCCCTGTCCCTGCTGAAGAAAAGCAGGCCCAAACCATGATGCTACCACCACCATGTTTGACAGTGGGGATGGTGTGTTCAGGGTGATGAGCTGTGTTTATTTTACGCCAAACATAACGTTTTGCATTGTTGCCAAAAAGTTCAATTTTGGTTTCATCTGACCAGAGCACCTTCTTCCACATGTTTGGTGTGTCTCCCAGGTGGCTTGTGGCAAACTTTAAACAACACTTTTTATGGATATCTTTAAGAAATGGCTTTCTTCTTGCCACTCTTCCATAAAGGCCAGATTTGTGCAATATACGACTGATTGTTGTCCTATGGACAGAGTCTCCCACCTCAGCTGTAGATCTCTGCAGTTCATCCAGAGTGATCATGGGCCTCTTGGCTGCATCTCTGATCAGTCTTCTCCTTGTATGAGCTGAAAGTTTAGAGGGACGGCCAGGTCTTGGTAGATTTGCAGTGGTCTGATACTCCTTCCATTTCAATATTATCGCTTGCACAGTGCTCCTTGGGATGTTTAAAGCTTGGGAAATCATTTTGTATCCAAATCCGGCTTTAAACTTCTTCACAACAGTATCTCGGACCTGCCTGGTGTGTTCCTTGTTCTTTATGATGCTCTCTGCGCTTTTAACGGACCTCTGAGACTATCACAGTGCAGGTGCATTTATACGGAGACTTGATTACACACAGGTGGATTGTATTTATCATCATTAGTCATTTAGGTCAACATTGGATCATTCAGAGATCCTCACTGAACTTCTGGAGAGAGTTTGCTGCACTGAAGGTAAAGGGGCTGAATAATTTTGCACGCCCAATTTTTCAGTTTTTGATTTGTTAAAAAAGTTTGAAATATCCAAAAATGTCGTTCCACTTCATGATTGTGTCCCACTTGTTGTTGATTCTTCACAAAAAAATACAGTTTTATATCTTTATGTTTGAAGCCTGAAATGTGGCAAAAGGTCGCAAAGTTCAAGGGGGCCGAATATTTTCGCAAGGCACTGTAAATAACACATCCGCCACACTGATCCTCAACACTGGGGCTCCTCAGGGGTCTGTGCTCAGTCCCCTCCTGTACTCCCTGTTCACTCATGACTGCACGGCCAGGCACGACTCCAACACCATCATTAAGTTTGCTGATGACACAACAGTGTAGGGAGGAGGTCAGAGACCTGACTGTGGTGCCAGGACAACAACCTCTCCCTCGACGTGATCAAGACAAAGGAGATGATTGTGGACTACAGGAAAAGGAGGACCGAGCATGCCCCCCATTCTCATCGAAAGGGCTGTCGTGGAGCAGATTGAGAGCTTCAAGTTCCTTGGCGTCCACATCACCAACAAACTAACATGGTCCAAGCACACCAAGACAGCCGTGAAGAGGGCACGACAAAACCTATTCCCCCTCAGGAGACTGAAAAGATTTGGCATGGGTCCCCAGATCTTCAAAAGGTTTTACAGCTACACTATCGAGAGCATCCTGACGGGTTGCATCACTGCCTGGTATGGCAACTGCTCGGCCTCCGACCGCAAGGCACTACAGAGGGTAGTGCGTACAGACCAGTACATCACCGAAGCCAAGCTTCTTGCCATCCAGGACCTCTATACCAAGTGATGTCAGGAAGGCCCTAAAAATTGTCAAAGATTCCAGCCACCCTAGTTATAGACTGTTCTCTCTGCTACCGCATGACAAGTGGTACCAGGGCACCGGTACTAGGTCCAAGAGGCTTCTAAACAGCTTCTACCTCCAAGCCATAAGACTCCTGAACATCTAATCAAATGGCTACCCAGACTATTTGCATTCCCCCCTCTTATACGCTGCTAGGTCCAAGAGGCTTCTAAACAGCTTCTACCTCCAAGCCATAAGACTCCTGAACATCTAATCAAATGGCTACCCAGACTATTTGCATTCCCCCCTCTTATACGCTGCTGCTACTCTCTGTATCTTTAAGAAATGGCTTTCTTCTTGCCACTCTTCCATAAAGGCCAGATTTGTGCAATATACGACTGATTGTTGTCCTATGGACAGAGTCTCCCACCTCAGCTGTAGATCTCTGCAGTTCATCCAGAGTGATCATGGGCCTCTTGGCTGCATCTCTGATCAGTCTTCTCCTTGTATGAGCTGAAAGTTTAGAGGGACGGCCAGGTCTTGGTAGATTTGCAGTGGTCTGATACTCCTTCCATTTCAATATTATCGCTTGCACAGTGCTCCTTGGGATGTTTAAAGCTTGGGAAATCATTTTGTATCCAAATCCGGCTTTAAACTTCTTCACAACAGTATCTCGGACCTGCCTGGTGTGTTCCTTGTTCTTTATGATGCTCTCTGCGCTTTTAACGGACCTCTGAGACTATCACAGTGCAGGTGCATTTATACGGAGACTTGATTACACACAGGTGGATTGTATTTATCATCATTAGTCATTTAGGTCAACATTGGATCATTCAGAGATCCTCACTGAACTTCTGGAGAGAGTTTGCTGCACTGAAGGTAAAGGGGCTGAATAATTTTGCACGCCCAATTTTTCAGTTTTTGATTTGTTAAAAAAGTTTGAAATATCCAAAAATGTCGTTCCACTTCATGATTGTGTCCCACTTGTTGTTGATTCTTCACAAAAAAATACAGTTTTATATCTTTATGTTTGAAGCCTGAAATGTGGCAAAAGGTCGCAAAGTTCAAGGGGGCCGAATATTTTCGCAAGGCACTGTAAATAACACATCCGCCACACTGATCCTCAACACTGGGGCTCCTCAGGGGTCTGTGCTCAGTCCCCTCCTGTACTCCCTGTTCACTCATGACTGCACGGCCAGGCACGACTCCAACACCATCATTAAGTTTGCTGATGACACAACAGTGTAGGGAGGAGGTCAGAGACCTGACTGTGGTGCCAGGACAACAACCTCTCCCTCGACGTGATCAAGACAAAGGAGATGATTGTGGACTACAGGAAAAGGAGGACCGAGCATGCCCCCCATTCTCATCGAAAGGGCTGTCGTGGAGCAGATTGAGAGCTTCAAGTTCCTTGGCGTCCACATCACCAACAAACTAACATGGTCCAAGCACACCAAGACAGCCGTGAAGAGGGCACGACAAAACCTATTCCCCCTCAGGAGACTGAAAAGATTTGGCATGGGTCCCCAGATCTTCAAAAGGTTTTACAGCTACACTATCGAGAGCATCCTGACGGGTTGCATCACTGCCTGGTATGGCAACTGCTCGGCCTCCGACCGCAAGGCACTACAGAGGGTAGTGCGTACAGACCAGTACATCACCGAAGCCAAGCTTCTTGCCATCCAGGACCTCTATACCAAGTGATGTCAGGAAGGCCCTAAAAATTGTCAAAGATTCCAGCCACCCTAGTTATAGACTGTTCTCTCTGCTACCGCATGACAAGTGGTACCAGGGCACCGGTACTAGGTCCAAGAGGCTTCTAAACAGCTTCTACCTCCAAGCCATAAGACTCCTGAACATCTAATCAAATGGCTACCCAGACTATTTGCATTCCCCCCTCTTATACGCTGCTGCTACTCTCTGTTATTATTTATGCATAGTCACTTTAATAACTCTACCTAAATGTACATATTACCTCAATTATCTCGACACTGGTGCCCCGCACATTGACTCTATACCGGTACCCCCTTGTATATAGCCTAGCTACTGATCTTTACTGTGGCTCTTCAATTATTTGTTATTCTTATCGTTTTCTTTTTTTTAGGTATTTTCTTAAAACTGCATTGTTGGTTAAGGGCTTGTAAGTAAGCATTTCACTGTAAAGTCTACGCCTGTTGTATTTGGTGCATGTTTTGTATTTATTTTTTATTTGTAATTAGGCCATGGTGCAGTATCCATATTAACCTGCAGAGGGAGACATTGAGTCAGTGCAGAAACAGCACAAATGTGGAAAGATATGGACACAGAGTTCTTTCTGTCATTAGCCTCACTCTCCTATTGAGAGCTTTGTAGAAAAACACCCATACCTTTGGGCTGTTTACCAAACCAATATGCCTACAGATCAATACAATGTAATTATGTCCAGTTCTTCACTTTAATCCTGCAGATGGGCTGTTAGACATTGTGCTGAGCTTTCACTAATAGACCTTTTTCAGATAAAGGTAGTTTAAAAAGGACATACATTTTCCAATTCACAGTGTGTGGGTGAACTTCTCATCTGGTCTGGTGTCTTCTGAGAGGAGGCATCAGTGTCAGTCAGTCCTCTCCCTGCAACAGCAAGGTATAGGACAGAGAGTTGCCGAAACCTGGTATGTCATATGTGTCCTATCCATTGTCACTATCTGCACACTGTGGAATCTCAGAGAGCAAGTCTCTGGAATAATAACAGTATTTGTGATTTGGCATGAGTTGGACGAGGGATTTAAATGTTGATAATGGGCAGATCAAGTATCTTTTCAATAAGGCCTTTGGCCAAAGAGTGTTGGATTACGAATGTATCTTAAGGAAAGAAGAGAAAGGGCATCATGGGAGACAGGGACTGAGGATCTGTTTGGCTCTCTATGAGGTCAGACTGCTGCCACCTCTGGTCTGACCCTGACCTTAGTCTGACCTGGGAAGGAGAGAGGGAGAGAGAGGGGTGTGCATGTTTTATATGATAAACTATGCAATGGACACACTTTTCTGTCTGACAAGTATTGTTCTTGACATCACATCTGTACTTATCTGAAGTGGGACCTGCAGATTTACTCAGACTATTGACACATTCATTCTACTAAAGGAAATATTATTGCCTATTTGAATGCTCTCTCTGTGCATTACAATGACATCATCCTCTAAGAGAAAATTACGTCATCCCTTCCGTGACCCTTCTTACCGCCCCAACCAATTGAGCTGAAACCAATTTCATTTTTTCTATTGGCTCTGCCAGTTCCAGGAAACGCCTTCTCTTGCCTTCGGTTGGTTGAAGTGTAACCGATGCCCTGTGGTGATTGGTGTCACCTGCACATCTGTCTGTGCGTCCGACCATGAGAAGAATACAGAGGTGGAGATGACTAGCGGGTAATTTGGTTTTGACATTTATAGACGATTTGCATTTCTGTAGAAATACGTTCAAAATCCATGATATACACAGTTGAACTGAGAAAGATCTGAAAATAACACATTATTTTATCATAAACCATATTTAGGCCTAAACATTTAACGACCAAACTCTGCACAACAAAACATTACATGGTGAAATATGTTGAAGACAAAAATGAATATTTGTGATATACATAGTTTATTATGGGGGGTCACGGTCAAAAAGCCAGTATGAGCAATAGGTGAGTTTTGAGCTGTGAATGACGCAGTTCTCATACTAGACACCAGAGGGGGAGAATGTTTCAGTGTAGCCTACAATATGAGGCTGTAGAAGTTATTAGTCCTTCTCTGATTTATGTTTGTCAATGTAAAATCAATGTAAAATGTCAATGTAAAATGAAATCACGACTGTGCCACGACTGTGCCCTCATGATTGTGTGTGCGCGCGCTCGATAGCATGATCAATTAATTGTATAGCTCCACGTGCGTGAGCGGGCGCGTGAGAGCTGCGAGTTTGTTTCTTTAAGACCCAGCACCTTTTTATCCGAGAGAGGGAGGGAGGGATGGATGGAGAGAATGAGGAGAGAGATAAAGAAGAGAGAGAGAACGACGGGGGGTGTCTATGGTGAGGTGTAACGTCGCTCGCGCCCAGTGCCATCGTTTACATGTGTGAGAAGGGAGAGGGGAGGGGGTTGTCTATGGTGAGGTGTCACGTCGCTCGCGCCCAGTGCCATCGTTTACATGTGTGAGAAGGGAGAGGGGAGTGGGTTGCTTGCTGGAAACTGGGTTTTCACGGCGATACGACTTTTAACCGCGAGATGCCCGGATGGGGTAAATGGGAATCATGTATTTTTTTGCTTTCGACGATGACAAGGGTGAGATAAGATTATGAATACAACATTGGTATCTGACATTTAATTAATGTTGTGAGATGGAGCTGTGCATGATCTGCCAGCTGTTTTTGAGGATGGAGAGGGGGCGAGGCGGTGGGGTGTAACGCCTAACATTGGGTGTAACGGGATGCTTCATTGCCTACAATATAATTGGGGCATTTAAGTATAGAATAATGCATAATCTTTCATTTGTGCGTATAGCCTTTATTTCGTTTGCAGAATTATTTGCATAGAGGCCATTGGAAGGAAATCGGACGG
Organism: Oncorhynchus kisutch; assembly: GCF_002021735.2. Lineage (NCBI taxonomy): Eukaryota > Metazoa > Chordata > Actinopteri > Salmoniformes > Salmonidae > Oncorhynchus > Oncorhynchus kisutch. The sequence goes on along the minus strand of NC_034179.2, from coordinate 81,441,715 downwards.
GAAGAGGCTATAGGCTACATTACATCTTCTGTTTTATTTTATTCACGTCGCATTTCTGTTGTGACTGTGGTTTTAATTTATTAGGCCTAACATAGACCCTTCTCGCTAAATATATTTTCAGATTGTAACATACATGACAATGTGAGACAGAGGTTATTATGAGACAGAGATATATTCCCTTCTACAGACTACACATAGTCCATAATTACAATTATGACAATTTAAATTCAAATACGTTATGATTCTGCCCCGCATAAATACATGTCTGTCTGTCTATCTCTGTAGACTATTAAGGGATACATCCGGCTCGTTTATTTTACCCATGATCCCCCTACTGAACGAGATGGTCAGGCTAAGGCTACAGCGTAACCCTCCATGACTCTCATTTCCGTGTATAACGCGCATCCATGATTAGCATTATGACTAATCGGCTGTATGGATAAGAGCAGAGACCGATGGATACATAGCTTCAGACAGACGTGTGCAATGGAGTAGGTTGCCGTGGATGCTGGACAGACGTAATGCAATAGGCTCCAACTATGTATTCTCCTGATAAGTCGTTGTGGTGGAACAGAGATAGGTGTGTGTGTGTTTGATGTCCAATGAATGTGTGAAGTGTGTGTGTGAGAGAGAGATGAGAGAGAGGTTGATTAGACATGCATGTGGAGGATTTTTTTTTCTTCATCAAGTCAAATGCTTTCATTGTGCAATACATAGGCTACTGTAGGTGTCTTAATTGTCTGGTCTGCTCTGTAAACAGCTGCTTCCAACTGGCTATGACAGATTTGATTTAGTCATTATCATCTGGTTTTGTGTCTGTGCTGGCCACCCAATCATCTCACCTGGTCCACCCACATCTCAGAAAAGGGGTTCTCCACTACCTCCTCTTCCGGCCTGGATTGTCTTTATGATGTTGGTTACTAACAAACTGTTCTCTAAAACCTGTTGCATTATTAGTAGAGGTTGACCGATTATGATTTTTCAATGCCGATGCCGATTATTGGAGGACCAAAAAAGCCGATACCGATTAATCGGCCAATTTTTAAAATGTATTTGTAATAATGACAATTACAACAATACTGAATGAACACTTATTTTAACTTAATATAATACATCAATAAAATCAATTAAGCCTCAAATAAATAATGAAACATGTTCAATTTGGTTTAAATAATGCAAAAACAAAGTGTTGGAGAAGAAAGTAAAAGTGAAATATGTGCCATGTAAGAAAGCTAACGTTTAAGTTCCTTGCTCACAACATGAGCACATATGAAAGCTGGTGGTTCCTTTTAACAAGAGTCTTCAATTTTCCCAGGTAAGAAGTCTTAGGTTGTAGTTATTATAGGAATTATAGGACTATTTCTCTCTATACCATTTGTATTTCATTAACCTTTGACTATTGGATGTTCTTATAGGCACTTTAGTATTGCCAGTGTAACAGTATAGCTTCCGTCCCTCTCCTCGCTCCTCCCTGGGCTTGAACCAGGAACACAACGACAACAGCCACCCTCGAAGCAGTGTTACCCATGCAGAGCAAGGGGAACAACCATTCCAAGTCTCAGAGTGTGTGATGTTTGAAACGCTATTAGCGCGCACCCAGCTAACTAGCTAGCCATTTCACATCGGTTACACCAGCTTAACCGCGGGAGTTGATAGGCTTGAAGTCATAAACAGCGCAATGCTTGACGCACAACGAAGAGCTGCTGGCAAAACGCACAAAAGTGCTGTTTGAATGAATGCTTACGAGCCTGCTGCTGCCTACCATCGCTCAGTCAGACTGCTCTATGTAATCATATACTTAATTATAACATAATAACACACAGAAATACAAGCCTTAGGTCATTAATATGGTCGAATCCGGAAACTATCATCTCAAAAACAAAACGTTTATTCTTTCAGTGAAATACGGAACCGTTCCATATTTTATCTAAGGGGTGGCATCCATTAGTCTAAATATTCCTGTTACATTGCACAACCTTCAATGTTATGTCATAATTATGTAAAATTCTGGCAAATTAGTTGGCCCAAACTGTTGCATATTGACTGACTCTGCGTGCAATGAACGCAAGAGAAGTGACACAATTTTACCTGGTTAATATTGCCTGCTAACCTGGATTTCTTTTAGCTAAATATGCAGGTTTAAAAAATATACTTCTGTGTATTGATTTTAAGAAAGGCATTGATGTTTATGGTTAGGTACACATTGGAGCAATGATACGCACCGCATCGATTATATGCAATGCAGGACACGCTAGATAAACTAGTAATATCATCAACCATGTGTAGTTAACTAGTGATTATGATTGATTGATTGATTGTTTTATAAGATAAGTTTAATGCTAGCTAGCAACTTACCTTGGCTTACTGCATTCGCATAACAGGCAGTCTCCTCGTGGAGTGCAATGAGAGGCAGGTGGTTAGAGCCTTGGACTAGTTAACTGTAAGTTTGCAAGATTGAATCCCCCGAGCTGACAAGATGAAAATCTGTCGTTCTGCCCCTGAACGAGGCAGTTAACCCACTGTTCCTAGGCCGTCATTGAAAATAAAAATGAGTTCTTAACTGACTTGCCTAGTTAAATGAAGATTAAATAAAGGCGTAAAAAAAATACAGATTTTCGATTGTTATGAAAACTTGAAATCGGCCCTAATTAATCGGCCATTCCGATTAATCGGTCAACCTCTAATTATGAGATCCAAGGATGAGACTCTTTCAACTTGTCAATTACAATTATATAAGTTGATTTAGAGCCTTGAGAGTTTAATGGAAAAACACTAATTTCTCTCTTCCTTTACCCTGTTTCTCTCTTCCTTTCCCCTGTTTCTCTCTTCCTTTCCCCTGTTTCTCTCTTCCTTTCCCCCATTTCTCTCTTCCTTTACCCTGTTTCTCTCTTCCTTTCCCCTGTTTCTCTCTTCGTTTCCCCTGTTTCTCTCTTCCTTTCCCCCATTTCTCTCTTCCTTTACCCTGTTTCTCTCTTCCTTTCCCGTTTCTCTCTTCCTTTCTCCTGTTTCTCTCTTCCTTTACCCTGTTTCTGTCTTCCTTTACCCTGTTTCTCTCTTCTTTTACCCTGTTTCTCTCTTCCTTTCCCCTGTTTCTCTCTTCGTTTCCCGTTTCTCTCTTCCTTTACCCTGTTTCTCTCTCTTCATTTCCCCTGTTTCTCTCTTCCTTTCTCCTGTTTCTCTCTTCCTTTACCCTGTTTCTCTCTTCCTTTACCCTGTTTCTCTCTTCCTTTACCCTGTTTCTCTCTTCCTTTCCCCTGTTTCTCTCTTCCTTTCCCCTGTTTCTCTCTTCTTTTCCCCTGTTTCTCTCTTCTTTTCCCCTGTTTCTCTCTTCCTTTCTCCTGTTTCTCTCTTCCTTTACCCTGTTTCTCTCTTCCTTTACCCTGTTTCTCTCTTCCTTTACCCTGTTTCTCTCTTCCTTTACCCTGTTTCTCTTTTCCTTTACCCTGTTTCTCTCTTCCTTTCCCCTGTTTCTCTCTTCTTTTCCCCTGTTTCTCTCTTCTTTTCCCCTGTTTCTCTCTTCTTTTACCCTGTTTCTCTCTTCTTTTCCCCTGTTTCTCTCTTCCTTTCTCCTGTTTCTCTCTTCCTTTACCCTGTTTCTCTCTCTTCCTTTCCCCTGTTTCTCTCTTCCTTTACCCTGTTTCTCTCTTCCTTTACCCTGTTTCTCTCTTCTTTTCCCCTGTTTCTCTCTTCTTTTCCCCTGTTTCTCTCTTCCTTTTCCCTGTTTCTCTATTATTGTCCCCTGTTTCCCTCTTCTTTTTCCCTGTTTATGATCATCTTGTTCTCTATTTTCCAGCTGCTTCTCTCATCTGTCTGAAGACCACCCTGGGGTGTCCAAGGCCCTCCACTACACCTGCCCTCCCTCTTGCCCCTTCCCTAAACTCTTTCACCCCCATGGACTCCTCCTATCTCGTCCTACCACTTTCGACCTTGCCTTTGGAAACCTAACTGCACCCCACCCAAAGACATACACCGTACCCCAAAGGTATCTCACAATTACATGGGCCCTGTCACTCAGCCAGACTCACTGAGACAATCAATCAGTTATTATCACCACAAGCAGAGAGACAATCAGGTGTTTGCTAGACACAGCAGAGCTATTCCTATTGTAGCAATACATCCAAAGGAGCTAATTCGGTGAAGCCAGGAAGTAGAGATGAGGAAGTAGCAAGGTACAGAGTGATAAGCCGTTAACCAACCAAACACAGGCTTGTTAGTGATGACTGTGTTGTCTTATTCATAGAGAGGTGAGGTACAGAGGAGAGAGAAGGGTAACAGAGTGCCACCATTCTGCTTGCCTGTCAACCAACCTCTCTCACATAGTAACAGGAGAAAAGGACAAGGACACAAACATAAGAGAGAGTCCAAGGGCCAAAGCGAGGCAGAGAGAAATAGAGAGAGAGAGACAAAAGAGAATAGAGTGCCCTTCACACCTTACCTCATACAAGCCCTTGGGAAAATATTCTGTGGGCTCCTTGAAGCAAATTTTCCCAGAACAATCCCACACTCTCCACCGACACCCACCAACTTTCAGCTAACACCCCACACACTCTCCGGCCTCAAGATGATGTGCGAGGTGATGCCCACCATCTCTGAGGATGGGCGTGGCGGGAGTGGGGGAGGGCCTTCCTCTCCGGGAGGGAGTGGCGGGGGAATGGGAGGCGGTATGGGGGGTGGGTACGGGGGCAGAGGGGAGCCCCGGGGCGGAGGTGACGAGGGGGGCAGCACCGGGAATCTGGAATCTCTGATGGTGAACATGCTGACGGAGAGGGAGAGGCTGCTGGACAGCCTGAGGGAGACTCAGGACAGTCTGGGGACAGCCCAGCTTCGACTCCGAGACCTGGGCCATGAGAAGGACTCCCTCTCAAGACAGCTGTCTATCGCCCTACCACAGGTACACACGGGGAGGGGGTGTGTGTCTGTGTGTGTGTGTACATTCGTGTGTCCGTGTTTGCGCGTGCACTTGCTGCATATGTGGCTGCCTGTGTGTGTGTTTCTGTGTGCATGAGTGTGTGTTGTATGTGTGTTTACTTACTAAGTGTGAGATCTGGACAAAGAATCTATAGAGACCTTCCTGTTGCCTCGCTGCAAGCACATTGTGAGTGTGAAAAAGAGAGAGTGAGTGTATACTGTGCATTCGGAAAGTATTCAGACCCCTTGACTTTTTTCACATTATGTTACTTTACAGCCTTATTCTAAAATTGATTAAATTAAATATTTCCCTCATCAATCTACACACAATGTCCCATAATGACAAAGTGAAAACAGGTTTTTAGAATAAAAAAATAAACTGAAATACCTTATTTACATAAGTATTCAGACCCTTTGCTATGAGACTCCATCCTGTTTGTTTGGGCTCTGGTGCATCCTGTTTCCATTGATCATCCTTGAGGTGTTTCTACAACTTGATTGGAGTCCACCTGTGGTAAATTCAATTGATTGGACATGATTTGGAATGGCACACACCTGTCTATATAAGTCCCACAGTTGACAGTGGCCTCCATCATTATTAAATGGAAGAGGTTTGGAACCATCAAGACTCTTCCTAGAGCTGGCTGCCCGGCCAAACTGAGCAATCGTGGGAGAAGGGCCTCAAGAATCCGATGGTCACTCTGACAGAGCTCAAGAGTTCCTCTGTGGAGAAGGGAGGACCTTCCAGAAGGACAACCATCTCTGCAGCACCGCCAATCAGACCTTTATGGTAGAGTAGCCACTCCTCAGTAAAAGGCACATGACAGCCCGCTTGGAGTTTGCCAAAAGGCACCTAAAGGACTCTCAGACCACGAGAAACAAGTTTCTCTGGTCTGATGAAACCAAGATTGAACTCTTTGGCTTGAATGCCAAGTGTCACATCTGGAGGAAACCTGGCACCATCCCTACGGTAAAGCATGATGGTTGCAGCATCATGCTGTGGTGATGTTTTTCAGTGACATGGACTGGGAGACTAGTCAGGATTGAGGGAAAGATGAACAGAGCAAATTACAGAAAACCTGCTCCAGAGCGCTCAGGACCTCAGACTGGGGAAAAGGTTCACCTTCCAACAGGACAATGACCCTGAACAGGACAAGCACACAGCCAAGACTACGCAGGAGTGGCTTCAGGACAACTCTCTGAATGTCCTTGAGTGGCCCAGCCAGAGCCCGGACCTGAACCTGATCAAACATCTCTGTAGAGACCTGAAAATAGCTGTGCAGCGACGCTTCCCATCCAACCTGACAAAACTTGAGAGGATCTGCAGAGAAGAATGGGAGAAACTCCACCAAATACAGGTGTGCCAAGCTTGTAGTGTCATACCCAAGAAGACTCAAAGCTGTAATCGCTGCCAAAGGTCCTTCAACAAAGTGCTGAGTAAACGGTCTGAATACTTATGTAAATGTTATATTTCAGTTTTTTATGCTTAGACTTAACATGGTTCTGGTTTTATGTTGCTTCTCTTAACCATACTGAGCTATCCTGCTATCTACTGGACTCACCAATGAGCTGTTCAGTTTGTTCCATCTGTACTTAGCTGTTCCGTCTGTTCTTGTTGGTATGTGGTTGTTCCTGCTCCTACGGACCATTTCTGGTGCATACTGAGCAGGGCTGTGGCTGAATCATGACTTAGACTTCATGACAGACTGTTACATATTATTGCCGGTTCCATTCGATTGAGTAAAGACCTCTATAATACCCAGGCCAATATTAGCCCACATCCTTATGCCCGTAGAGTAATCATTCTAGTGTGACTGACGCCACTGAACATGCGAAAAGGACTCCATCTTGGATTTCAGACAGGCAGTCTCCCTGGATGCCTAAGATGAGTGATGCGGTTTATTTTGTTAGAACCCATATGTTCTCTGAACTATTGAAAGCAATAACAGATGTGATAGGACAATGTGTTCTTACTGAGAATGACTGGACATTAAAGGGCCATATTACCTCACTGAGAGGGGAATCAATATGGTGCACACATCTACGGACACACACATACACACATACACACACACACACATACACACATACACACATACACACACACACACACATACACACATACACACACACACATACACACACACACACACACACACACACACACACACACACACACACACACACACACACACACACACACACACACACACACACACACACACACACACACACACACATACACACATACACACATACACACATGATGCGAGCAGCACAGAGCGTTGTGATATATTCAACACCAGCGCTAGCAGCACAGAGCGCTGTGATAGATTCAACACTAGAGCTAGCAGCACAGAGCGCTGTGATAGATTCAACACTAGAGCTAGCAGCACAGAGCGCTGTGATATATTCAACACCAGCGCTAGCAGCACAGAGCGCTGTGATAGATTCAACACTAGAGCTAGCAGCACAGAGCGCTGTGATAGATTCAACACTAGGGCTAGCAGCACAGAGTGCTGTGATAGATTCAACACTAGAGCTAGCAGCACAGAGCGTTGTGATAGATTCAACACCAGCAGGGTTCATTGAGTGCGTCTGCTCAGAGTGTGCCGCCACTGCTGAGAAAGAGAGAGAGGGAGAGTGGAGAGAGACAGATTGATAGAGAGAGAGGGCTGCAGAGTGAGAATAAGAGCATGGTACAGAGAGAGAACTGGTGGTGTGAAACACACACACAGACTAACGAATCAGGCCAATTTGCATATTGCTGCATACTAATGATGGAGCTTCTGGCATCTATTCTTAGGTGTTCTGGGTTATCACATGGAGAGATAGAGATGGATGAAGGATTGTGAGGATGAGAGCGGAGTAGGCCGGGTGAGAGGATGAGAGGGATTGATGGAGGCTTGGTACAGTCGGGAGACACCTTAAGGTAGTTTATGATCACATTGTGTCTTGGACTGTGGAGGGGGAGTGAGACAAGGATAGTAGAAAGAGAGAACTCTAGATAGAGAAAGCAAATAATTGTGGGATATTGGTGCCAAAAGCTGTCTTTTCACCTAGAGTCAATCCCAGAAATCCAAATTCCTATGGGTCTGCTGTGTACCATCTGTACATCACCCCTAACTTTCCCCCTGTCTTCTTTTTCCTTTTTCCCCTGTCTTCTTTTTCCCTTTTCCCCCTGTCTTCTTTTTCCTTTTTCCCGTCTTCTTTTTCCTTTTCCCCCTGTCTTCTTTTTCTCTTTTTCCCTGTCTTCTTTTTCCCTGTCTTCTTTTTCCCTTTTTCCCCTGTCTTCTTTTTCCCTTTTTCCCCTGTCTTCTTTTTCCCTTGTCTTCTTTTTCCCTGTCTTCTTTTTCCTTTTTCCCCTGTCTTCTTTTTCCTTTTTCTCCTGTCTTCTTTTTCCTTTTTCCCCTGTCTTCTTTTTCCTTTTTCTCCTGTCTTCTTTTTCCTTTTTCCCCTGTCTTCTTTTTCCTTTTTCCCCTGTCTTCTTTTTCCTTTTTCCCCTGTCTTCTTTTTCCTTTTTCTCCTGTCTTCTTTTTCCTTTTTCCCCTGTCTTCCTTTTCCTTTTTCCCCTGTCTTCTTTTTCCTTTTTCTCCTGTCTTCTTTTTCCTTTTCCCCCTGTCTTCTTTTCCTTTTTCTCCTGTCTTCTTTTTTCCTTTTTCCCCTGTCTTCTTTTTCCTTTTTCCCCTGTCTTCTTTTTCCTTTTTCCCCTGTCTTCTTTTTCCTTTTTCCCCTGTCTTCTTTTCCTTTTTCTCCTGTCTTCTTTTTCCTTTTTCCCCTGTCTTCTTTTTCCTTTTTCCCCTGTCTTCTTTTTCCTTTTTCCCCTGTCTTCTTTTTTCCTTTCTCCCCTGTCTTCTTTTTCTCTTTTTCCCCTGTCTTCTTTTTCCCGTTTCCCCTGTCTTCTTTTTCCCGTTTCCCCTGTCTTCTTTTTCCTTTTCCCCCTGTCTTCTTTTTCCTTTATCCCCTGTCTTCTTTTTCCTTTTTCCCCTGTCCTCTTTTTCCCGTTTCCCCTGTCTTCTTTTTCCTTTTCCCCCTGTCTTCTTTTTCCTTTATCCCCTGTCTTCTTTTTCCTTTTCCCCTGTCTTCTTTTTATCATTTTCCCCTGTCTTCTTTTTATCATTTTCCCCTGTCTTCTTTTTCCTTTTCCCCTGTCTTCTTTTTATCATTTTCCCCTGTCTTCTTTTTCCCTTTTCCCTGTCGTCTTTTTCTCTTTTTCCCCTGTCTTCTTTTTCTCTTTTTCCCCTGTCTTCTTTTTCCTTTTTCTCCTGTCTTCTTTTTCCTTTTCCCCTGTCTTCTTTTTTCCTTTTCCCCTGTCTTCTTTTTCCTTTTTCCCCTGTCTTCTTTTTCCTTTTTCCCCTGTCTTCTTTTTCCTTTTTCCCTTGTCTTCTTTTTCCTTTTCCCCCTGTCTTCTTTTTCCTTTTTCCCCTGTCCTCTTTTTCCTTTTTCCCCTGTCTTCTTTTTCCTTTTTCCCTTGTCTTCTTTTTCCTTTTCCCCCTGTCTTCTTTTCCTTTTTCTCCTGTCTTCTTTTTCCTTTTTCCCCTGTCTTCTTTTTCCTTTTCTCCTGTCTTCTTTTTCCTTTTTCCCCTGTCTTCTTTTTCCTTTTCCCCTGTCTTCTTTTACCTTTTTCCCCTGTCTTCTTTTCCTTTTTCTCCTGTCTTCTTTTCCTTTTTCCCCTGTCTTCTTTTTCCTTTTTCCCTGTCTTCTTTTTCCTTTTTCCCCTGTCTTCTTTTTGCCTTTCTCCCCTGTATTCTTTTTCTCTTTTTCCCCTGTCTTCTTTTTCCCGTTTCCCCTGTCTTCTTTATCCCGTTTCCCCTGTCTTCTTTTTCCTTTTCTCCCTGTCTTCTTTGTCCTTTATCCCCTGTCTTCTTTTTCCTTTTTCCCCTGTCCTCTTTTTCCCGTTTCCCCTGTCTTCTTTTTCCTTTTCCCCCTGTCTTCTTTTTCCTTTTTCCCCTGTCTTCTTTTCCTTTTTCCCCTGTCTTCTTATTCCCGTTTTCTCCTGTCTTCTTTTCCTTTTTCCCGTCTTCTTCTTTTTCCTTTTTCCCCTGTCGTTTTTTCCCCGTTTTCTCCTGTCTTCTTTTTCCTTTTTCCCGTCTTCTTCTTTTTCCTTTTTCCCCTGTCTTCTTTTTCCTTTTTCCCCTGTCTTCTTTTCCCGTTTTCTCCTGTCTTCTTTTTCCTTTTCCCCCTGTCTTCTTTTTCTCGTTTTCTCCTGTCTTCTTTTTCCTTTTCCCCCTGTCTTCTTTCTCCTTTTTTACCCTGTCTTCTTTTTCCTTTTTTACCCTGTCTTCTTTTTCCTTTTTTACCCTGTCTTCTTTTTCCTTTTCCCCCTGTCTTCTTTTTCCTTTTCCCCCTGTCTTCTTTTTCCTTTTCCCCCTGTCTTCTTTTTCCTTTTTTACCCTGTCTTCTTTTTCTCTTTTCTCCTCTATCAGTAGTTACCACTGATGTGCACACTGACAGCCCAGTCCCTAATCTTCCTACCAGTCCACTGAACACAATTATCAACAGTGTTATGTTATAATGCTCCAGGGCATGTAGAATTACACCATATACTGGAAGAGCTGGACTGAGCACCAATGCCTCCCAGTGGCTTGTGGACACGCCCATGATTCAGTCTTCACATGCTCCAGGACACGGGCGGTTGCATGCCTTTCCTTACTGTGACACTGATAGTGAATGTGTGTCACGGCTTTGTCACGCACGGGTAAAGTCCATCTGAGCCAAGATGGCCGTCAGGACAGAGGATGGTACAGTGTCATATGTGGCCATATGTCAGCCTAGCCTACACAACGTGGCTGGCCCCGCCATGGCCATGAGGAATGGCCATGAGGTGTTCACTGGAGTGTTATGAGCAACCCAAGTCAGGAACATAGACATTATCTGCTCCCAGATATACGTAGTTGGAAACGCAACGTCATACTATAGACACAGTGGTGTCACACATACACACACAGTGGAGGCTGTTGGGAGGAGCTATAGGAGGATGGGCTCATTGTAATGGCTGGATTGGAAGGCTTGGAATGGGGTCAAACGTGGTTTCCATATCTTTGTGTGTTATCCCCTTCTATTCATCCCATTCTAGCCATTACAATGAGCCCGTCCTCCTATAGCTCCTCCCACCAGCCTCCACTGTGTGTGTATGTGTGACACCAGTGTGTCACAGGTCTGTAATTTAAATGTTTGGTTTTTTCTCGTTTAAATGTTTTTGTGCTTAATTTTTTAACTGTTTGTATTTGTGCTGTATGTATGTGTGCTAATGTACTGTATATGATTATGGCTACATACAGTGTATTGTGAGTAACGTCGCCCCCTTGTGTCTCTGCAGGAGTTTGCAGTGTTGACCAAAGAGCTGAATGTCTGCCGGGAGCAGCTGCTGGAGAGAGAGGAGGAGATAGCAGAACTCAAGGCAGAGAGGAACAACACACGGGTTAGTCTGTTTGTGTGTGTGTGTGTGTGTGCATGCGCGCGCGTGTGTGTTGAATTGTGGGCTTGAGTGTACGTCTTTGTGTCTATTGATGTGTGCATGTCTATTCATGCACGCTTATGTTTATGCTTGAGTATGTCTGTATACCTATATGTTATACAGTTCAGTTTGTATTTGTATTTATTTATCTCCATTAGCTGCTGCCAAATTTGAAAAACATTACAATACATTCACAGATTTCACAACACACTGTGAGCCCTCAGCCCCCTACTCCTCCACTACCACATCTACAGTACTAAATCCGTGTGTATGTTATTGTGTGTGTGTGTGTGTGTGTGTGTGTGTGTGTGTATGTGTATGTGTGTGTGTGTGTGTGTGTGTGTGTGTGTGTGTGTGTGTGTGTGTGTGTGTGTGTATGTGTATGTGTATGTGTGTGTGTGTGTGTGTGTGTGTGTGTGTGTGTGTGTGTGTGTGTGTGTGTGTGTGTGTGTGTGTGTGTGTGTGTGTGTGTGTGTGTGTGTGTGTGTGTGTGTGTGTGTGTGTGTGTATGTGTGTGTGTGTGTGTGTGTATGTGTGTGTGTGTGTGTATGCATGTGCCAATGTTCGTTGCTTCACAGTCCCCGCTGTTCCATAAGGTGTTTTTATCTGTTTTTTAAATCTTTGACTGCTTGCGTCAGTTATTTCATTTGGAATAGAGTTCCATGTAGTCATGGCTCTATGTAGTACTGTGTGCCTCCCATAGTCTGTTCTGGACTTGGGGACTGTGAAGAGACCTCTTGTGGCATGTCTTGTGGGGTATGCATGGGTGTCTGAGCTGTGTGCCAGTAATTTAGACAGACAGCTCGGTGCAACCAATATGTCAATACCTCTCATAAATAAAAGTAGTGATGAAGTCAATCTCTCCTCCACTTTCAGCCAGGAGAGATTGACATGCATATTATTCATATTAGCTTTCTGTGTACATCCAAGGGTCAGTCCTTTTTTGTGGCACCTGACCACACGACTGAACAATAGTCAAGGTGAGACAAAACTAGGGCCTGTAGGACCTGCCTTGTTGATAGTGTTGTTAAGAAGGTAGAAACTAGAGCCTGTAGGACCTGCCTTGTTGATAGTGTTGTTAAGAAGGTAGAAACTAGGGCCTGTAGGTCCTGCCTTGTTGATAGTGTTGTTAAGAAGGTAGAAACTAGGGCCTGTATGACCTGCCTTGTTTATAGTGTTGTTAAGAAGGCAGACACTAGGGCCTGTAGGTCCTGCCTTGTTGATAGTGTTGTTAAGAAGGTAGAAACTAGGGCCTGTAGAACCTGCCTTGTTGATAGTGTTGTTAAGAAGGTAGAAACTAGGGCCTGTAGAACCTGCCTTGTTGATAGTGTTGTTAAGAAGGCAGACACTAGGGCCTGGAGGACCTGCCTTGTTGATAGTGTTGTTAAGAAGGCAGAAACTAGGGCCTGTAGGTCCTGCCTTGTTGATAGTGTTGTTAAGAAGGTAGAAACTAGGGCCTGTAGGACCTGCCTTGTTGATAGTGTTGTTAAGAAGGTAGAAACTAGGGCCTGTAGGTCCTGCCTTGTTGATAGTGTTGTTAAGAAGGTAGAAACTAGGGCCTGTATGACCTGCCTTGTTTATAGTGTTGTTAAGAAGGCAGACACTAGGGCCTGTAGGTCCTGCCTTGTTGATAGTGTTGTTAAGAAGGTAGAAACTAGGGCCTGTAGAACCTGCCTTGTTGAAAGTGTTGTTAAGAAGGTAGAAACTAGGGCCTGTAGAACCTGCCTTGTTGATAGTGTTGTTAAGAAGGTAGAAACTAGGGCCTGGAGGACCTGCCTTGTTGATAGTGTTGTTAAGAAGGCAGAAACTAGGGCCTGTAGGTCCTGCCTTGTTGATAGTGTTGTTAAGAAGGTAGAAACTAGGGCCTGTAGGTCCTGCCTTGTTGATAGTGTTGTTAAGAAGGCAGAAACTAGGGCCTGTAGGACCTGCCTTGTTGATAGTGTTGTTAAGAATGCAAAGCATCACTTTATTATAGACAGACTTCTCCCCATCTTAGCTACTACTGCATCAATTTGTTTTGACCATGACAGTTTACAATCTAGGGTTACTCTAAGCAGTCATCTCAACTTGCTCAATTTCCATATTATTTATTACAAGATTTAGTTTAGGTTTAGTGAGTGTTTTGTTCCAAATACAATGCATTTAGTTTTAGAAATATTTAGGGCTGACTTATTCCTTGCCACCCACTCTGAAACTAACTGAATCTCTTTGTTGAGTGTTGCAGTCATTTCAGTCGCTGTAGTAGCTGACGTGTTTAGTCTTCCGCATACATAGACACTCTGGCTTTACTCAAAGTCTGTTGCATGTCATTAGTAAAAAATGTAAAAAGCAAGGGGCCTAAACAGCTACCTGGGGGAATTCCTGATTCTAACTGGATTATATTTGAGAGGCTTCCATTAAAGAACACCCTCTGTGTTCTGTTAGACCAGTAACTCTTTATCCACATTATAGCAGTGGGTGTAAAGCCATAACACATACCTTTTTCCAGCAGCAGACTATGATCGATAATGTCAAAAGCTGCACTGAAGTCTAACAAGACAGCCCCCACAATCATTGTATCATCAATTTCTCTCATCCAATCATCAGTCATTTGTGTAAGTGCTGTGCTTGTTGAGTGTCCTTCCCTATAAGCATGCTGAAATTCTGTTGTCATGTAGATCCGGTCCTTATTCCAAGTGGCCCCTGCTCTCTGTGTGTCTAGCTGCTGCTGGAGCATCTGGAGTGCCTTGTGTCTCGTCATGAGCGCAGTCTGAGGATGACAGTGGTGAAGAGGCAGGCCCAGTCTCCTGCCGGGGTCTCCAGCGAGGTGGAGGTCCTCAAGGCCCTCAAGTCCCTGTTCGAACACCACAAAGCCCTGGACGAGAAGGTGTGTGTGTGTGTGTGTGTGTGTGTGTGTGTGTGTGTGTGTGTGTGTGTGTGTGTGTGTGTGTGTGTGTGTGTGGTAAAGGGCTGGACAAGAAGGTCAGTGGGTGCTAAATGGAGGAGTGAGTGGGCTGGCTCCACAGGATTTATTCTTAACCTTCTTTACTAACATCCACCTCTCTCTCTCCCCTTCACTCCCACTCTCTTTCTCCCTTTCCACTATCTCGTCTTTCTCTCCCCCTCTGTCTGTCTGGGACCTCCTTAGGTGCGAGAGAGGTTACGTGTGGCTCTGGAGCGAGTGACTGTTTTAGAGGAAGAGCTGGAGTCCTCCTCAAATGAGGTGAGTTGTCCTCCTCTGCTCGTTCTCCTTTTCCTCTGTCCGCAGATAAAGCATATTTTCTAAACCTTTCTGTTCTCCATCTCTACCTAGTGCCATTCTCTACGAGACCAAATCAAAAGACGCCAACAAGGCTTAGAAAATGGGAAAGAGGTGAGGGGATTTATGCTGTATTGGCTGAAGTAAATGTTGAAGTATTAGTGTCTCATGTGCTGCATAGTTTGCTTGGAGTTTAAGGAGTCGCATCACATTTCCATCTTTACATGATGTTGTCTTTTCCTTGTCGTTTTCCTCTCCTTCTTCCTCTCACAGCGGCTGCCCAATGGACCCTCCTCCATCCTGGAGGATGGAGAGATTGACAGAGAGAGACAGAGAGAAACAGAGATAGAGCGGCAGAGAGCAGAGCTGGCCCAGCTGAAAGAAAGACTGGCCCTCATGTGCAGACAGGTGAGTGACAAATAGAGATAACTAACAGTTTGAGTCATACCAGACATACATGTGTTATAAGGAATATGACTTTCATAGATGTGATACTGACCCAGAGGGTGGCTTCTTGTGTGTAAATATTGTGTCACTCTCCAGGTTGGGGAGATCGAGGAACAGTTGACTGCAGCTAGGAGGGAGGTGACCAAGTCAGAGGAAGCCAATCAGAAACTGCAGAGGGATGTGAAGGAGGTGAGCTCTACTTCCCAATTGGTTGAAAATACGCGTGTGTGTCAGCATCTCATTGCGCTAGAGAGAAATGTGTGTCTGTTTTCCCTACTCTATTAGAGAAATTTAACAGTTTCCTGTGGCAACAGAGCCATTTTCCTACTTGGCAGCAATAACTGCTACTGTACTGTACTGTATGTGTGAGACTTGCCCTGTAGCCATGGCGACAGTATCACTAGTAAACAGGCAAGCACGTGGATAGAAGCTGGCGCTGTCACTCACACAGCTGATTGGTGGCTTGGGACTGGGAGGAATTTTGGGGCAAGTGGTCCCAGAGCCACCCAGTCACCACACCCCCTACCTCCTCCTCTCCCTCCCATTCCTCCTCCTCCTTCTTCCCTCCTTTTTCCCTCCTCCTTTTTCCCTCCTCCTCTCCCCCCTCCTCTCCCTCCTCCCCCCCTCCTCTCCCCCCTCCCCCTCCTCCTCCCCCTCCTCCTCCCCCTCCTCCAAGACTTGTGCAATAACATCTGTCACTTGGCAGAGACGTGTTTCCTCTGTCAACAACTTCCTTCAACTAACCATTATCATACTTCAGCTACAGTTCTAGTGGTTTAGCAGCAGCGCCAAGTCTCTTTATGTTTTTCTCCCTCTTTCTATTTCTCTCTTTTCCTCTGTCTGTCCCTCCCCCTTTCTCCTCTCTCAGGCTCTTTGTCAGAGAGAGGACATGGAGGAGAGAATAACTACTTTAGAGCGCAGGTAAATACAACTGTCTATCCCCCCCCCTGAATACACCAGGGAATGTCTTTTGCCATAGGCAATTGTGTCTGTACTGTTCAGTTGTACGACATTGCCTTCAAGATGTGTCTGCTGTATGTCATTGTGCTGTGTGCCTGCAGGTACCTAAGTGCCCAGAGGGAGGCGACGTCTCTCCACGACATTAAAGACAGGCTGGAGAATGACCTGGCCAGTAAAGACTCCCTCTACAGGCAGGTGGGTGAAGGGACCTGCTTTCTCCTGGTTGTTTCTGTTGTAGTGGAGAGGATTGGTAGTTTAGCAATGATAAAAGCTCTGCATTTTGCATTCAGGGTTAAGAATTATTTTTGTTACTGACTGTGAGGGTCAATTCCTTCTCCTCCTTCTCTTCCTCATCATCTTACCTCTCCCTCTTCCTCCTCCTCGTCCTCCTCCACTCCTGCAGAGTGAGGAGAAGAACAGGCAGCTCCAGGAGCGTCTAGACGATGCCAAGCAGAAGCTGCAGCAGACCCTGCAGAGGGCCGAGACGCTGCCTGAGATAGAGGCCCAGCTCGCCCAGAGAGTGGCTGCACTCAACAAGGTACACCACCTCCACTACCTGTGTGTGTGTGCGCGCATGCATTTGTGCGTGTGTGTGTGCGTGCGTGCGTGCGTGTGTGAGTACATCCAAGCGTTCATTCGGGTGTAAAATTGACAGAACTCTCAAATCAAATAAATATCAAATCAAAATCTGAAATAAATAAATAGCTGCTACGAGCCCTGCATGATAATGAATGCTGCTTCATCACACTATTCATCATATTGTTCACATTGTAGTTCAGCCTCAGGTGCAGAACATGTCAAGAGCTGTATGGTAATTCATTGCTTGTATCATAAAACTGTAATTTATAACAAACATGATTGTCAAGGAGATGTAAATGTCTCAATCATCAGCATAACCCTAAAGAACCAATTATGTAGTACTTGTTGAGGCAAGATGCCTGAAATGTCACTCCAAATCATATTCATGTACACTGACATTAGTGGAGGCTCCTCAGAGGAGGAAGGGGAGCACCATCCTCCTCAGTGAATTTCATAAAAAATAAAAAATTGTAAAACATCTAAGTTATCCTTTTCAGATAAAACTATACTAAATATAATCACGTCACCAAATAATTGATTAAAGCCCACTATTTTGCAATAACATCACTCTGTAATGTAGAACCATGGTGTATCTGGGGGACAGCTAGCTTCTATTCTCCTCTGGGTACAATACAATACCCCCAAAATGGTTCTCACCCCCTTCCATAGACTTACACAGTAATTATGACAACTTCCGGAGGACGTCCTCCAACCTATCAGAGCTCTTGCAGCATGAACTGACATGTTGTCCACCCAATCAAAGGATCAGAGAATGAATCTAGTACTGAAAGCATAAGCTACATCTAGCTAGCACTGCAGTGCATACATGTGGTGAGTAATTTATTTTGGGTAACAGAAAAATACTGCATGATAGCTGACTCAAAGAGAGAGAAAGACAATAGTTGAACAGTTTTGAACAAATTCATTTATTCCACTTTCAGTTTCACTTACTTAGTTAGCAAATGCAGCTAGCTAGTTTAGCCTACTCAAACACCCTGCTCAAACAGAGGGATGCTATGTTAGCTAGCTGGCTATGACTATCCAACATAACACTGGAACTCTTCCAAGTCAAGGTAAACTTTTACTAATTTATTGCCATCGGGGCCCGCCAGTGTAATGTTACTTCATGATTGTAGCGGGTTTACTATTGTGTTAGTTGTATTAGCTATGTTGACTATGACGTTACTTTAGCTAATATGGTGGCAACATGTAGGCTATGAGTAGTGGTTATGATATGGTTTGGCTTGGAAAGGTTTTTTCGCCTGGTCACATAGGGGGACAAGGTGAGAGGAGGAGAGCGCATGGATGCAAGAAGGAATACAAAGTGGCTGCTATGAAAGTGAACTGTGTTTACGCGTGCTCAGAAGTGTATTCATTCAGCCGATTCTGTTGGAAAATGTTTCTTAAACGGAAGCAAATGGAACATACCTGAATTTTTTCAATAGAAACTCTTGTTTGCAACTGTTGGACTAATGATTACACCCTATATCAGCTAGATGCAGGCAAGAGTGTGGAAGCCGCTATTGAATGTGTCACTGTCTGTCCATGTGTCACTGTCTGCCACCTCAACATTTTCTCTCGACCTGTGTGCACCTACGTTGTAAACTTTAATTCATAGGCTAAGTTGTAGCAACCTCATGAGGTTATAGGTCAAATTTGAGTATCCTGTAGTAGCCTAAACCTATTGTTGTTACATTGAACTGGGTGAATGGAATATGAATGACAGTCATCCAATATGCTGTAATAGAAATAAGGCCATGCTCATGAAAAACTCAATCTTAAACAGCACTGACCGCCACTGTCTGACATCTGCAAACAGATCAGAAGTGAATGTGTATGCTAGAAAACATCCTATTGGGTTTGACTATGATCTGCACAGACAGGAGATCACTTAAATGAAACGTTTTACCCAACCCAAGGTTGCGCAGTCATAATTATGTTCTATCAACATTCTGACATGCTGCCTGTTTTGACTCCCCACCCTCCTCCTCTTGCATCACAGGCTGAGGAGCGTCATGGTAACTTTGAGGAGCGACTGCGACAGATGGAGGCGCAACTAGAGGAGAAGAATCAGGAGTTACAGAGGGTGAGTCATGCTCGCTCTCCCTTTTCCTTTTCTCCCTTCCACCCCCTCTTTCATACCATTCCTTTATCACTCTTTACTCTACAATGGCATACTAATTTTCTAAACCCTCTATTTGTCAGTCTGTATTCAGATCCCAATCTCCTTCTCTCTCACTCAGTCAAGCATAAAGGTCGTTGTTAACTATCCGCCCACCCTCTGTCCTTACAATTTTCTATTTTACTCTCTCCCTGCCTCAGGGCAAGGGAGGCACACAGAGTTTCCCAACTGGAGAGGCCTTGTCCAAGATTGCAACAGGATCAACAGTAGAAACAATAACAGACATGAAAATACCTCACTATTTAGCTCCCTAATCTTTCTCTTTCTCTTTCTCTTTCTCTTCTCTTTCTCTTTCTCTTTCTCTTTCTCTTTCTCTTTCTCTTTCTCTTTCTCTTTCTCTTCTCTTTCTCTTTCTCTTTCTCTTTCTCTCTCTCTCTCTCTCTCTGTCTCTCTCTCTCTCTCTCTCTCTCTCTCTCTCTCTCTCTCTCTCTCTCTCTTTCTCTCTCTCTCTCTATCTCTCTCTCTCTCTCCCTAGGCGAGGCAGAGGGAGAGGATGAATGATGAACACAACAAGCGTCTGTCTGACACGGTGGACAAGCTGCTGTCTGAGTCTAACGAAAGGCTTCAGCTCCATCTCAAGGAGAGGATGGCTGCTCTGGAGGACAAGGTACTACTTACCGGCCCACTCACACCCTCTCACACCTCTTCACACATAGCATAGTTCCCACTCAAAACAGTCAACACTTCAACTAAAACCCATACCCCTTCATTTCACACACACCTGAGTTCCCACTCAAAACAGTCAACACTTCAACTAAAACCCATACCCCTTCATTTCACACACCTGAGTTCCCACTCAAAACAGTCAACACAATCGTCTTCATCCAGTTTCTATTCAAGACTGTTGTCACTTCAATATTAAACCCACTCTGGCTCTAAACAGCTACTCTGGAATACAGTTCGGACCTCATGGCATTGATAATGTGTAATTACAGATATGTTGTTGTTATGCAGTAGACCTAGTAAAGTTTTTTTTAATGGTGAACCTTTCAGAATGCTCTCTCTGAGGAACTTTCTAACATGAAGAAGATCCAGGACGACCTTCTAGCAAACAAGGTATATCAAGAGATAATTCCATTTTCACATACTATAATTAAATATTTCAATTGTATTAACTTATTCTCTCTTTCTTTCCCTGTTTCAGGACCAGCTGATAGCCGAGCTGGAGAGGATTCAGCTGGAGTTGGACCAGCTCAGACTGAGACCCGGCGGGTCCTGCTATTCCAGGTCTCCCTCCCTTCCTCAACACACCTCCTACACACCTCATACAGCTGCTGCCTATGAATGTGGCTGGCAGTATTGTAACCAAGTAGTATAAGTGGTTTGCAGTGTTATGTGCTTCCTATAACCTCTCTCTCCTACTCTCAGTATAGGTTCAGGTGTGGCCTGTACATATGGAGCAGAGAGGCTGGATGCATGTACATTCCAGTTATCTCTCCCACGCACTGTCTATATCAGTCTATCTTTCTCTTCTCCCTCTCTCTCTGTTTCTCTCTCTGTTTCTCTCTCTGTTTCTCTCTCTGTTTCTCTCTCTCTCTCTCTCTCTCTCTCTCCCTACCTCTTTCAGGTCTCTCCCAGGCAGTGCTCTGGAGCTGAGGTACTCCCACGGGGGCGGCTCCCTCCCCACGGGCTCCACCGCTCACCTGGATCACTACGTTAACTCCAACACAGTGGCTGTGGTCAGGCGGACTCATCGCGGGCGCTGGAGCACAGCCCGGGAGGACACCAGCAAGGTCAGAGGTCACATGATCACATGATCACCTTTGACGTGTCTAATATTGATAATGATATAGTCACATTGATATAGTTGATATGGTCATAAGCATCACAACACAACAAACTGAGCCTTCTCTGTGTGTATGTGTGTGTGCATGCTTGTATGTGTGTTTGTGCGTATGTGTATGTGTGCAGTACGGGGACTGGGACAGTGGGTCAGCGCTGCTGAGGACCGGGTTTGAGGGGGGTGTGGACCACGGTTGCTCTGACGATGAGGACGACAGAGAGACACTGTTTGGCTCGGAGCTGCTGTCTCCCAGCGGACAGACTGATGTCCAGACACTGGCCATCATGCTGCAGGAACAACTAGAGGCAATCAACAAGGAGATCAAGTAAGGGAGGTGGAGGAAGGGATGCAGGTAGAGAGGTGCTGTGATTGTGTACAAGCAGTTTAGGTCAAATGCAGGTGGAGAAGATTCATCCGAGGTTTCTTTTCATTTTCTCATTCAAGACCAACATTCAAGACCAACATTCATTGGTCTTCCGTCTGACATGCTCCTAAATCTCCCGTCTTTCCCTCTTCTCCCCTTTTCACTCTGTTAACCCCCCCCCCCTCTCTCTGTCAGGCTGATCCAGGAAGAGAAGGAGAGTACAGAGTTGCGGGCAGAGGAGATCGAGAGCAGGGTTAGCAGTGTGGCTCTTGACGGTTCCCCCATCCCACCCTCCTCCCTGGGGAGGGACAGTATGGGACGCGGCTTCATCCCTCAATCCCTCACCTCCTCCACCCTGGCCTCCCCTTCTCCCCCCAGTTCTGGGGTCTCCACCCCTCGCCTGTCCCACTCCCCTCACCGCGAGACAGATAGACAGGTACAGCTGCTCTGTCTGTGTGTCTGTGTGTGGGTGTGTTGGGAATGTGTCTTTGTGTGTGTGTCAGTGGAGCCTGCTGAGGGGAGGACGGCTCATAATAATGTCTGGAACAGAGTGAATGAAATGGCATTAAACAAACACATTTTTGATAACATATTTACAGTATTTCACTTTTTAATGTGTTTAGTATTGCTTTCTAGGTGTTGTCTAATAAATGCTGTAACTACTTCCTCTTCAATTCAGGGTTTATTGGAAAAAGCTGTTCAAAAGAGGACATTGTATTATCATTTCTTTGTACTCCCTGACGAAGGCCATGCAGCCGAAACGCGGCAGAGTTTTTAAACTTTGTTTCCATTGAACATGCCATACAAATAAAGGCATTCTAATGAATTATATGAAGAGTGTCTTGGTCCTCCTTTCTTTTTGATGACCCATTTACCAAAGAGCACCTTCTGTCTACCAAAATCTACTATTGTGTACCTGTACCCTTCCTCCTTTTTCTACATGGAAACCATGCTTGGAAGTATTTGATATCATTCCACTCATTCCACTTCAGCCATTACCACAAGCTCATCCTCCCCAATTAAGGGGTCACCAACCTCCTGTGGTGTGTGTACATGCGTGCGTACAGTATACATACTATATAAGGCCCCTAAATGTGTTCCATCTTTACCCTCCAGAACAACAAAGAGGATGATCGCTCCCTTGCCCTTCTTGACTCCACCCCTCCACCCACCCCCCGAGCGCTGCGACTTGACAGGATGACCCTCACCCACCCAGGGGCCATGATGGACGACCCCAGGGAATTCCGCAGGTATGACCGCCAATCATCATCGAGGAAACCCTGTCGTGCTCATATGATTCGGTCCTTCCCTGTTTCTCTTATTCCATCTGTCTCTTCTGTCTCTCAGTCTGTCAGCAGATGGCAGCAGTTCCAACAGCAGTCAGGACTCTCTCCACAAAGCCAGTAAAAAGAAAAGCATCAAGTCTTCCATCGGCCGCCTTTTTGGGAAGAAGGAAAAGGGAAGGATGGGCCCGGCTGGGCGAGAGTCTGCCTCTCTGGGTGAGAGAGAATTGAAATTATACTCGAAAAGCGACATAGTCCATGACTTTAAATGTGTTTCAACTGCAACAGGTCAAAGTCCACCTGGTGTTGACACCGATATTTGTAGTCTTTGTAACCCATGATCCCCTGTGTCTCTCAGCCTCTACGCCTTCTGAGGACCTGGGTACTGGGGATTCTATGGGACTGACCAAGGGAAGCATGACAGGAACTGTTGACAACCGCCGCAGCAAAAGGAAGTGGGTCTCCCTCCGATTCATTTCTCTCCTGAAGTCATTTCTCTTTCCACTCTCTGTTCCACTGCTTTTGTTCCACTCTTTCAGAAAGCACTTTTCGTTTTATGCTTATTCAACCTCTGTTTCCCCCGGTCTCTCTCTCCCAGACATGAGCTGCTGGAGGAGGCGTGTCGTCAGGGTCTTCCCTTTGCATCCTGGGATGGACCCACTGTGGTCTCCTGGCTAGAGGTAATCATAGATGTTTGATAGATAGATGGGAAACCTTTATAGCCATATAAACCCTCACAATCACTACATTCTAGCCAATCTGTTTCTTGCTCACCTCTTTCCCTCTCTACTCCAGCTGTGGGTAGGAATGCCAGCATGGTACGTGGCAGCCTGTCGTGCCAACGTGAAGAGTGGCGCCATCATGGCCAACCTGTCTGACACAGAGATCCAGAGGGAGATTGGCATCAGTAACCCCCTGCACCGCCTCAAACTGAGACTGGCCATCCAGGAGATGGTGTCCCTCACCAGCCCATCTGCCCCGGCCAGCAATCGCTCTGTTAGTAGTCTCACTAGTACACACTCACAGAACACAAACCATGTAGACACAATTATAGGGGTACACATGATACTATATTGATATACACACATATACGTATAGGTAACTGCCAAAATAAAGGAAGCACCAACATAAAGTGTCTTAATAGGGTGTTGGGTCACCACCAGCCACCAGAACAGATTCGATGTGCCTTGACACAGTCTACAAGTGTCTGGAACTCTATTGGAGAGATGTGACACCATTTTTCTATGAGAAATTCCATTATTTGGTGTTTTTTTGATGGTGGTGGAAAACGCTGTTTCAGGCACCACTCCAGAATCTCCCATATGTGTTCAATTGGGTTGAGATCTGGTGACTGAGACGGCCATGGCATATGGTTTACATCGTTTTCATGCTCATCAAGCTATTCAGTGACCACTCGTGCCCGGTGGATGGGTGCATTGTCATCCTATGGGGGCATAGCAATGGTAGCCAAAATAATGGCCTGCCCAACATTTTTATGCATGACCCTAAGCATGATGGGATGGTGATTGCTTAATTAACTCAGGAACCACACCTGCTTTCAATATACTTTGTGTCCCTCATTTACTGAAGTGGTTCCATTATTTTGGCAGTTACCTGTATATACACATTTACATTATGTGTAGAGATTAACATAAAAATGTTACATGCATTCACAGCAGACTCATCAACACACAAACATTTGAGTTTTTCTGACGATCATGTTTTCTTTCTCTCCTGTCTTGTGACCACAGTCGACCAGTAACGTGTGGATGACCCATGCTGAGATGGAGTCGTTAAACGCAGCCACCAAACCGGTAAGTATGTCCTGTTATGTTAATGTCTCAACATGTTCGAGACATTTAACACTGACGTTCATCTAACATTGACGTATATCAAAGGAGGTTGGTGGCACCTTAATTGAGGAGGGCGGGCTCATAGTAATGGCTGGAAAGGAATGAGTGGAATGGTATCGAAACACATCATGTTTCCATGTGTTTGATACCATTCCAATCACTCCATTCCAGACATTATTATGAGACGTCCTCCCCTCAGCAGCCTCCTGTGATCTACAGTGCAATCGGAAAGTATTCAGACCCCTTCACTTTTTCAACATTTTGTTAAATTACAACCTTATTCTAAAATGGATTAAATTATTATTTTTCCTCATCAATCTACACACAATACCCCATAATGGCAATCGAAAACAAGCTATTAGAAATGTTTGTAAATGTATTAAAAATAAAAAACTGAAATACCTTATTTACATAAATAAGTATTCAGACCCTTTGCTATGACACTTGAAATTGAGCTCAGGTGCATCCTGTTTCCATTGATCATCCTTGAGATGTTTCTACAACTTGATTGGAGTCCACCTGTGGTAAATTTAAATTGATTGGACATGATTTGGAAGGGCACACCTGTCTATATAAGGTCCCACATTTGACAGTGCATGTCAGAGCAAAAACCAAGCCATGAGGTCGAAGGAATTGTCTGTAGAGCTCCGAGACAGGATTGTGTCAAGGTACAGATCTGGGGAAGGGTACCAAAACATTTCTGCAGCATTGAAGGTCCCCAAGACCACAGTGGCCTCCATCCTTCTTAAATGGAAGAAGTTTGGAACTACCAAGACTCGTCCTAGAGTTGGCTGCCCGGCCAAACTGAGCAATGGTCACTCTGACAGAGCTCCAGAGTTCCTCTGTGGAGATGGGAGAATCTTCCAGAAGGGCAACCATCTCTGCAGCACTCCACCAATCAGGCCTTTATGGTAGATTGGCCAGACGGAAGCCACTCCTCAGTAAAAGACACATGACAGCCCGCTTGGAGTTTGCCACAAGGCACCTAAAGGACTTTCAGACCATGAGAAACAAGATTCTCTGGTTTGATGAAACCAAGATTGAACTCTTTGGCCTGAATGCCAAGCATCACGTCTAGAAGAAACCTGGCACTATCCCTACTGTGAAGCATGGTGGTGGCAGCATCATGCTGTGGGGATGTTTTTCAGCAGCAGGGACTGGGAGACTAGTCAGGATCGAGGGAAAGATGAACAGAGCAAAGTACAGAGAGATCCTTGATGAAGACCTGCACCAGAGCGCTCAGGACATCAGACTGGGGTGAAGGTTCACCTTTTAACAGGATAACAACCCTAAGCACACAGCCAAGACAATGCAGGAGTGACTTCGGGACAAGTCTCAGAATGTCTTTGAGTGGCCCAGCCAGAGAAGAATGTGAGAAACTCCCCAAATACAGGTGTGCCAAGCTTGTTGCGTCATACCCATGAAGACTTGAGGCTGTAATCGCTGCCAAAAGTGTCTGAATACTTATGTAAATGTGATATTTCAGTTTTTTATTTGTAATAGATTTGCAAACATTTCTAAAAACCTGTTTTGATTTGTCATTATGGGGTACTGTGTGTAGATTGATGAGGAAAAAACCCATTTTAATACATTTTAGAATAACTCTGTAACATAACAAAATGTGGAAAAGGTCAAGGGGTCTGACTACTTTCCGAATGCACTGTAAATATATATTGCTCTACAGTTATAACTTATACTGCTCAGTTAGGAGTTAAACTCTTTCTCTCTATCCCTCTGACCCTCCCTCGCTCTCTCTCCCTCTCTCTCTCTCTCTCTCTTTCTGAGTTTGTGGGACTACTAGGTCTTGGTGTTGAGCATCTTCTTCTCTCCCTCTAGTTTCTGTTTCAGTGTAAACTGCTTCACACTAATGACCCGTTCACTAAACTGCTTCACACTAATGACCCGTTCACTAAACTGCTTCACACTAATGACCCGTTCACTAACACACTGTTCCTCCCTTTGTCTTCTCCTTCCTGTTTACTCTCTTCTCCCCTTCTCCCTCTGCTTTTCCTTGATCCATCTGTCTTGCCTGCTCCCCCTATCCTGCTCTGCCTCTGTTCTCTCGCTCTTTCTGCCCATGTCTCTCTCTCTCCTGTCCATCTGCTGCATCTAAGGAGCTGAAAGAGATTAGCTGGGATCAGGTAAGGAATGGAAGCACTGTATTAAATGGCATCAACATATAACACACTAATTACACTATTGTATGTGGCCATTGAAAAACAAATGATTCATACAGAAAAGTACTATAAGTAATAATCGAACTACAACTGAAACAAATGAGACACTAGTGAAGGAGTCCTTTTCTGCATCTCAGATCCTGGCCTATGGGGATATGAACCATGAGTGGGTGGGTAATGACTGGCTGCCCAGCCTGGGTCTGCCCCAGTACCGCTCCTACTTCATGGAGTCCCTGGTGGACGCCCGCATGCTGGACCACCTGACCAAGAAGGAGCTGAGGGGACAGCTCAAAATGGTGGACAGCTTCCATAGGTACGTATGGCCTGCTCTCGTCTGTCTGTCTCTCACTCTTTCTGTTGCTGTTGTTAACCTTGGCACCTGGGTGGGGAGGCGTTTTTCTGCCTCGAGGGGGTGGTGAAAAGCAAATAGACAAAATTCCAGTTTCTGCAAATGAACAATGAATTCTTCTTCTGCAACTGTTTCCCACTCCCACTTCACTCACTGCCTTTCCTTTTCTCTCCGTCATTCTTTCTCTCCCTCTGTTGACACTCTAGCTCTCTCTCTGGTGTGTGACTGTGTGTGTTCGTGGCATGGGAAACATGCAGGTGTTAACGGATATGTTGAAAGATTTCCTGCTGTTGTGACACTCTCACTCTGCAGGTGTGTCTTCAGGCCTTCTCGGGGTCAAAGACACCTGAGTGCTCTAATACTTTCTCTGAGTACAGGTGAGAGTCAGTCGCCATGTCCTCTATTAACCGCCTGACCTTTTGACCTCTCTTGACCTTTCTCAGGGTTAGTTTGCATTATGGCATAATGTGTCTGAAGCGCTTGAACTACGACCGCAAAGAGCTAGAGAGGAGGAGAGAAGACAGCCAGCACCAGAACAAAGGTGTGTTCTTCCTCTCTGATATTAAATCCTTTGTTCCAATTTAGTGCTTCTCATCCATCCATCCAACCAATCCTCCATTCAGTAACAATCAAAGCCTCGATTGATGGTTAGTAGAAGGTGTTTCACTGTTTGGCTTGAGCAAAAGTCTGCACCCACATTGGCCCTGTCAGTGTAAGATCCAGTCACCCTGTGGGTTTCTTTGAGTGAGAATCAGGTGTTCTGATATTTTCTGACAGATGTCTTCGTCCCACTATCCCTCTGCGTAGATGTGATGGTGTGGTCCAACGAGCGTGTGATGTGCTGGGTGCAGAACGTCGGGCTGAAGGAGTACGCTGACAACCTGACAGAGAGCGGGGTCCATGGGGCCCTCCTGGCTCTGGATGACACCTTCGACTACACAGACTTGGCCCTGCTGCTGCAGATACCCAATCAGAACACACAGGTACACCCATCTAACCAATCAGAACACACAGGCATGCACAAGCCTCACCCCACCCACTAATCAGAAGTGATTAAATGCCTTCCCCTGCTCAGATGTTGCATGCAACAACCGATGGTTGTCTGCCACGTCATCGACTGTGTCGTCGGGACCAGATTGCTATAACATATGATGTGGGTAGCAGATACTTCAAGATAAAAGTTTATTGGTCACGTACACAGATTTGCAGATGTTATCGCAGGTGCAGTGAAATGCTTTTCACACTTCAAATACCTATCCAGGCATTGTAATATATGTCATGCGCCAGCAACGCCTGGAAAGAGAAACCCGCCCATGTACTGGATTCTTACTGCACCTGTATCTCTGTAACATCATCCCCAGGCTAACTGCTGGCTGGTGGATGACAGTTGTATCTCAGTAACATCATCCCCAGGCTAACTGCTGGCTGGTGGATGACAGTTGTATCTCAGTAACAGTGTCCCCAGGCTAACTACTGGCTGGTGGATGACAGTTGTATCTCAGTAACAGTGTCCCCAGGCTAACTACTGGCTGGTGGATGACAGATGTATCTCAGTAACAGTGTCCCCAGGCTAACTACTGGCTGGTGGATGACAGTTGTATCTCAGTAACAGTGTCCCCAGGCTAACTGCTGGCTGGTGGATGACAGCTGTATCTCAGTAACAGTGTCCCCAGGCTAACTGCTGGCTGGTGGATGACAGCTGTATCTCAGTAACAGTGTCCCCAGGCTAACTGCTGGCTGGTGGATGACAGTTGTATCTCTGTAACAGCGTCCCCAGGCTAACTGCTGGCTGGTGGATGACAGTTGTATCTCAGTAACAGCGTCCCCAGGCTAACTGCTGGCTGGTGGATGACAGTTGTATCTCAGTAACAGTGTCCCCAGGCTAACTGCTGGCTTGTGGATGACAGTTGTATCTCTGTAACAGCGTCCCCAGGCTAACTGCTGGCTGGTGGATGACAGTTGTATCTCAGTAACAGCGTCCCCAGGCTAACTGCTGGCTGGTGGATGACAGTTGTATCTCAGTAACAGTGTCCCCAGGCTAACTGCTGGCTGGTGGATGACAGTTGTATCTCAGTAACAGCGTCCCCAGGCTAACTGCTGGCTGGTGGATGACAGTTGTATCTCAGTAACAGTGTCCCCAGGCTAACTGCTGGCTGGTGGATGACAGTTGTATCTCAGTAACAGTGTCCCCAGGCTAACTGCTGGCTGGTGGATGACAGTTGTATCTCAGTAACAGTGTCCCCAGGCTAACTACTGGCTGGTGGATGACAGTTGTATCTCAGTAACAGTGTCCCCAGGCTAACTACTGGCTGGTGGATGACAGTTGTATCTCAGTAACAGCGTCCTCAGTGGCTGGTAGATGACAGTTGTATCTCAGTAACAGCGTCCCCAGGCTAACTGCTGAATGGTGGATGACAGCTGTATCTCAGTAACATCGTCGCCATGCTAACTGCTGGCTGGTGGATGACAGCTGTATCTCAGTAACAGCGTCCCCAGTGGCTGGTGGATGACAGCTGTATCTCAGTAACATCGTCCCCAGGCTAACTGCTGGCTGGTGGATGACAGCTGTATCTGAGTAACAGCATCCCCAGGCTAACTGCTGGCGGGTGGTTGACAGTTGTATCTCAGGAACAGTGTCCCCATGTTAACTGCTGGCTGGTGGATGACAGCTGTATCTCAGTAACAGCGTCCCCAGTGGATGGTGGATGACAGCTGTATCTCAGTAACAGTGTCCCCATGTTAACTGCTGGCTGGTGGATGACAGCTGTATCTCAGTAACAGCGTCCCCAGTGGCTGGTGGATGACAGTTGTATCTCAGTAACCGCGTCCTCAGGTTAACTGCTGGCTAGTGGATGACAGCTATATCTCAGTAACAGCGTCCCCAGGCTAACTGCTGGCTGGTGGATGACAGCTGTATCTCAGTAACAACGTCCCCAGTGGCTGGTGGATGACAGTTGTATCTCAGTAACAGCATCCCCAGGCTAACCACATGATGGTAGATGACAGTTGTATCTCGGTAATTTCGTCCCCAGGCTAACTGCTGGCTGGTGGATGACAGCTGTATCTCAGTAACAGTGTCCCCAGGCTAACTGCTGTCTCGTGGATGACAGCTGTATCTCAGTAACAGCGTCCCCAGGCTACTTGCTGGCTGGTGGATGACAGTTGTATCTCAGTAACAGCGTCCCCAGCTAACTACTGGCTGGCGGATGACAGCTGTATCTCAGTAACATCGTCCCCAGTGGCTGGTGGATGACAGTTGTATCTCAGTTGTAGCGTCTCCAGGCTAACTGCTGGCTGGTAGATGACAGCTGTATCTCAGTAACAGTGTCCCCAGGCTAACTGCTGTCTCGTGGATGACAGCTGTATCTCAGTAACAGTGTCCCCAGGCTAACTGCTGGCTGGTGGATGACAGTTGTGTCTCAGTAACATCATCCCAAGTGGCTGGTAGATGACAGTTGTATCTCAGTAACAGCGTCCCCAGTGGCTGTTAGATGACAGTTGTATCTCAGTAACAGCGTCCCCAATGGCTGGTAGATGACAGTTGTATCTCAGTAACAGCGTCCCCAGTGGCTGTTAGATGACAGTTGTATCTCAGTAACAGCGTCCCCAATGGCTGGTAGATGACAGTTGTATCTCAGTAACAGCGTCCCCAGTGGCTGGTAGATGACAGTTGTATCTCAGTAACATCGTCCTCAGTGGCTGGTTGATGACAATTGTATCCCATTAACATCGTCCTCAGTGGCTGGTAGATGACAGTTGTATCTCAGTAACAGCGTCCCCAGTGGCTGGTAGATGACAGCTGTATCTCAGTAACAGCGTCCCCAGGCTAACTGCTGGCTTGTGGATGACAGTTGTATCTCAGTAACATCGTCCCCAGGCTAACTGCTGGATGGTGGATGACAGCTGTATCTCAGTAACAGCGTCCCCAGGCTAACTGCTGGCTTGTGGATGACAGTTGTATCTCAGTAACAGCGTCCCCAGGCTTACTGCGGGCTGGTAGATGACAGCTGTATCTCAGTAACAGTGTCCCCAGTGGCTGGTGGATGACAGTTGTATCTCAGTAACAGCGTCCCCAGGCTGACTGCTGGCTGGTGGATGACAGCTGTTTCCCAGTAACAGCGTCCCCAGGTTAACTGCTGGCTGGTTGATGACAGCTGTATCTCAGTAACAGCGTCCCCAGGCTAACTGCTGGCTGGTGGATGACAGCTGTTTCCCAGTAACAGCGTCCCCAGGCTAACTGCTGGCTGGTGGATGACAGTTGTATCTCAGTAGCATCGTCCCCAGTGGCTGGTTGATGACAGTTGTATCTCAGTAACATCGTCCTCAGTGGCTGGTAGATGACAGTTGTATCTCAGTAACAGCGTCCTCAGTGGCTGGTAGATGACAGCTGTATCTCAGTGACAGCGTCCCCAGGCTAACTGCTGGCTTGTGGATGACAGTTGTATCTCAGTAACATCATCCCCAGGCTAACTGCTGGATGGTGGATGACAGCTGTATCTCAGTAACAGCGTCCCCAGGCTAACTGCTGGCTTGTGGATGACAGTTGTATCTCAGTAACAGCGTCCCCAGGCTTACTGCGGGCTGGTAGATGACAGCTGTATCTCAGTAACAGTGTCCCCAGTGGCTGGTGGATGACAGTTGTATCTCAGTAACAGCGTCCCCAGGCTAACTGCTGGCTGGTGGATGACAGCTGTTTCCCAGTAACAGCGTCCCCAGGTTAACTGCTGGCTGGTTGATGACAGCTGTATCTCAGTAACAGCGTCCCCAGGCTAACTGCTGGCTGGTGGATGACAGTTGTATCTCAGTAGCATCGTCCCCAGTGGCTGGTAGATGACAGTTGTATCTCAGTAACATCGTCCTCAGTGGCTGGTAGATGACAGTTGTATCTCAGTAACAGCGTCCCCAGTGGCTGGTAGATGACAGTTGTATCTCAGTAACATCGTCCCCAGTGGCTGGTAGATGACAGTTGTATCTCAGTAACAGCGTTCTTAGTAACAGCGTCCCCAATGGCTGGTAGATGACAGCTGTATCTCAGTAACAGTGTCCTCAGTGGCTGGTAGATGACAGTTGTATCTCAGTAATAGCGTCCCCAGGTTAACTGCTGGCTGGTAGATGACAGTTGTATCTCAGTAACATCTTTCCCAGTAGCTGGTAGATGACAGTTGTATCCCAGTAACATCTTCCCCAGTAGCTGGTAGATGACAGTTGTATCTCAGTAACAGCGTCCTCAGTGGCTGGTAGATGACAGTTGTATCTCAGTAACAGCGTCCCCAGGCTAACTACTGGCTGGTGGATGACAGCTGTATCTCAGTAACAGCGTCCCCAGGCTAACAGCTGGCTGGTGGATGACAGTTGTATCTCAGTAACAGCATCCCCAGGCTAACAGCTGGCTGGTGGATGACAGTTGTATCTCAGGCATGCAGGTGAAACTGATAGTAGTCTATATCAAATGAAGTGACTAGCCTGATTCTAATCTGTACTCCCTCCTCTCACATCTCTCCTCTAGGCCAGACAACTCCTAGAGAAGGAATACAACTCCCTCATCTCTATGGGAACAGAGAGAAGACCAGATGAGGTATTAAAGAACACAGTAGGCTTAGTTCAGAGACTATGTGAAGACTGCATTTTCCACCTCATACAAGTCATTCTTTCTAACTTGACAGTTTGACAATGTTGACAGACATAACCTTTTTTTCTTTATTTCTCTCTCTCCCCTCCCCCCTCTTTTCTCTCCCCATTTCCCCCCTTCTCTCTACCCCCCCTCCATTAGGATGGGACTAAGACGTTCACCCGCTCCCCTTCCTGGAGGAAGATGTTCAGGGAGAAGGACCTTAGGGGGGTGACCTCGGACTCATCGGAGAACCTGCCTGCTAACTTCCGTGCCTCCGCCATCTCCACACCCTCCGTGACCCTGAGAAAGGTTCAGAGTGACGGTGAGAAGGATGACCTCTCCCCCTAACCTCTGACCCTTCCCTTACCCTTCCCTTTGGCTCTCAGATTCCTATTTGTTCCGCTTCTTACACCTCCAGGGCTATTCTTCTATTACCACTCAGAAGGTCACGCTTTGGACAATTTATGACCCCTTAAAACCCTGGATAAAACATATTTACTATGGGCTAGTCATACTGATTTATTCATCGAGAAAAACAACTGACTTTGTCTAGAAGCGGGTTGCATGTTACATTAGAGAAGAAGTGTAAGACCAGTGTCACATGCGAGTATGTTCAGATGTACCCCATTCATAGAAGCTTACTAACGATTGATGAGAGTTTTTTCTGTCTGGGGAAGTTTTGTTAAAAGCCTCGCTTGTTCTAAACATTAACACACATCGCTTGTTCTAAACATTAACACACATCGCTTGTTCTAAACATTAACACACATCGCTTGTTCTAAACATTAACACACATCGCTTGTTCTAAACGTTAACACACATCGCTTGTTCTAAACATTAACACACATCGCTTGCTCTAAACGTTAACACACATCGCTTGTTCTAAACATTAACACACATCGCTTGTTCTAAACGTTAACACACATCGCTTGTTCTAAACATTAACACACATCGCTTGTTCTAAACATTAACACACATCGCTTGTTCTAAACGCTAACACACATCGCTTGTTCTAAACATTAACACACATCGCTTGTTCTAAACATTAACACACATCGCTTGTTCTAAACGTTAACACACATCGCTTGTTCTAAACATTAACACACATCGCTTGTTCTAAACGTTAACACGCATCGCTTGCTCTAAACGTTAACACACATCGCTTGTTCTAAACGTTAACACGCATCGCTTGCTCTAAACGTTAACACACATCGCTTGTTCTAAACGTTAACACACATCGCTTGTTCTAAACATTAACACACATCGCTTGCTCTAAACGTTAACACGCATCGCTTGTTCTAAACGTTAACACGCATCGCTTGTTCTAAACGTTAACACGCATCGCTTGTTCTAAACGTTAACACGCATCGCTTGTTCTAAACGTTAACACGCATCGCTTGCTCTAAACGTTAACACGCATCGCTTGTTCTAAACATTAACACGCATCGCTTGTTCTAAACATTAACACGCATCGCTTGTTCTAAACGTTAACACACATCGCTTGTTCTAAACGTTAACACGCATCGCTTGTTCTAAACGTTAACACGCATCGCTTGTTCTAAACGTTAACACGCATCGCTTGCTCTAAACGTTAACACGCATCGCTTGTTCTAAACGTTAACACGCATCGCTTGTTCTAAACGTTAACACGCATCGCTTGTTCTAAACGTTAACACGCATCGCTTGTTCTAAACGTTAACACGCATCGCTTGCTCTAAACGTTAACACGCATCGCTTGTTCTAAACGTTAACACGCATCGCTTGTTCTAAACGTTAACACGCATCGCTTGTTCTAAATGTTAACACGCATCGCTTGTTCTAAATGTTAACACGCATCGCTTGTTCTAAACGTTAACACGCATCGCTTGTTCTAAACGTTAACACGCATCGCTTGCGGTACAGTTTTCGAAACATAAGGAACTTGTCTTTCATATCAGCGAGAAATCATTTTCTAAAAACAAACGGTTCAATTACTACACACATTTATAGGGTTCCCACACGGCCATATTTCCAATGTTACAGCGCTTGACAGAGAAGACTGAGTAGACTACCTGTGCTAATTAGCATTCGGCGTCTCAGAACAACTGTGTGTAAAAGGAAGACGGACGCCACAAACGTGTTGTCACTGAAAGATACTGTCGGTTCAACTGTTTTAATACCAGTTAAAATAGTCTACAGTAAGTGTATATTTTGCCTTTGTGAAATTATTTTGATGTGACATGAAAGTAGAGGGCGTTGTGTTTCTAAAATCTTATCACAAATGAGAGTCGAATCACGTTTAGATGAAGTATTTTGCCTATAAACAGAACATGTAAGGTCCTAGGACTATAAGGAGTAACATTAGGCTCCTTCAGTCCATTATTGGGCTTGTTCCAACACTGATGGCATTAGCTTGGATATTCCTATGCAAAACCTCCAGTGGCTCGCTCCTACAGGACACAGCAGGTTCAGAGGGCAAGGCAACAACAAATTCCCCCTCCCACAACTTTATAACAGTACATCATTGAAAAGTTCAATGCTATTTAGTCGTTATTTTGATGTTTCTCTCCTTCTCGCTTAGTGAACTCTGGGCCTCGCGGTGAGGTAGCCTCAGTCAGGACATACTCTTGCTGAAGGACACGGAGGTGAGAAGCCCTCAACCAACACATTAAACACATGTAGTAGCTAGTTAGAGTTTTCTCATGGTTTGATTTGCAATAAAACCTTCAGGCATGCCAGATAGCTTGCATGTGTGCATATTGAAGTGGTTTGACTTGTTTTCAAGCTACATTGTTTGTTGTGGTGCTGTGTTGTGAGCTTTGGTTATATAATTGTTTGTGGGTGAGGTCTTTAGCGGTGGGCTTGGTTCATTGGTTGATGGGGATTTGGTTTGAGTGAAGTCAGGAGGACAGTTGTGTGCGTGAGAGTAATCCTGTGTTTTTCCTCAGGGCCATGGTGACTGGATCACGACTGGACTGCCCTCCTCTCATTCATTCACAGGAGGGGAAAGCAGCAGAGAAGCAATGAATATATACATTTATTAAATATAAATCTATTGGTCTGACCATTCTGCAATAACAGAGATAAAGAAGAAATGACAGAGATGGAGAAACAACCAAGGGAAAAGAACATGAAGAATGTATGAAATATTGACAGGATATATACTGTACGTACATGGATAGAGGGGTAGGATGAGGCAGGACGACTGTTTTATCTCTCTCTTTGTTCTGTCTCAATATGTGATTGTGCGATGTGGAGTTGTGTGCTGAGGAGGAGGAGACTGATATCCAATGTCACCCATTGTGGCTCTCTATCTGTTACCTTCTATGGTGCTGTCAGTGGTTCTACTAAGTTGGTTAGAGTGCTGCAGTAAAACCATGTCCCCATTCAGGCCGCCATCTTGGCTCCAGCCACATCAGAGCGGCAGCAAGCCGCTCCTCTACTCATGGTTTATCCATTGGCACCTTGAAAGCTGAGAGGCTCTAGTGTAATCTCTTTTGAATGGAATCTATTGTGAAGATCAAAGGCCGGGCCACAGCAGTTACGATACGATAGGTTGGGGGGCCACAGCAGCAAGGATACGATGGGATGGGGGGCCACAGCAGCGGGGATAAGATGGGATTTGGGGGCCATAGCAGCGAGGATACGATGGGATGGAGGGGCCACAGCTGCGGGGATACAATGGGATGGGGGGCCACAGCAGCGGGGATACGATGGGATGGGGGGGCCACAGCAGCGGGGATACGATGGGATGGGGGGCCACGGCAGCAGGGATACGATGGGATGGGGGTCCACAGCAGCGAGGATACGATGGGATGGGGGGCCACAGCATCGAGGATACGATGGGATGGAGGGGCCACAGCAGCGGGGATACGATGGGATGGGGGGCCACAGCAGCGGGGATACGATGGGATGGGGGGCCACAGCAGCAGGGATACGATGGGATGGGGGGCCACAGCAGCGAGGATACGATGGGATGGGGGCCACAGCAGCGAGGATACGATGGGATGGGTGGGCCACAGCAGCGGGGTTGAGGGGATGGGGGTCCACAGCAGCGAGGATACGATGGGATGGGGGGCCACAGCAGCGAGGATAAAATGGGATTTGGGGGCCACAGCAGCGGGGATAAGATGGGATATCGGGGGCCACAGCAGCGGGGATAAGATGGGATTTGGGGGCCATACAGCTGTGATGTCATTTGTAGGTACCCACTAAAGCCAGCTAAATTAGAGTGGGGGGACATGTTGTTGAAGCCAGGTTACATACTGCAGGTCTAGTACAAAGCCCAGGGTAATGGCTTTCTAGATGTGGTGGACTTTACAGCTCTCATCATCAGCTCAGGTTCATTGGGTGCCCCTGGAAGACGAGGGGAAAGATGGAGGTGTGACGAAGGTGAGATAAAACAGTCAAAGTGACCAGAAGAAAAGAGGATGGAGACGATTAATTTACTGCACGCAAGCCATAACAGAAACCAAGAGAGGAAGGATGATGAGCAGATCCAGGAAGAGAGAAGAGACTGTTGGAAGTCAAGAAAAACCTTTAGCTTCTGTGTTACGATGCATGTCAAACAACCAAGATGACAATGAAGTCAACTTTGGGGGGTGAAGATGATACACATATATCTGTAGAAATGTAACCTATGAGGATGAAAGCCTGGGGAACAATTTGTAAAATGTGTGTATTTTTATTTGTATGTTTTTATGATAACTATATTTATTTTCGTTATGTATGTATGTATTGAATAATTGTATGTACATGTTCATTTAATACTTAATTCTTACTAATTTAATTTGACCTAATTTGAAAAGTAAATATGAAACATTAAAAATGGTCATTAAAATATGCTACTGTATGTGTACATTTTGAAAACAAATTGTGTTAAGATTGGAAGAAAAAAAATGAATGACAAAGATGATAATACAAATTGAAAATAACACCTGCAAAATAAACAGTAATAAAGATGATGGTGATAAAAAGACAAAATAAAGTGGACTCGTGGCACAACACATCCCAATGTGTGTGTTCTCACTTTGTGTACCTGGGGTTGGCACGAATGTAGACAACAGGAGAGTGTGAGGGGAGGAGGCAGTGGTTTGTGTATTTGTGAGAACAATGTTCAGCATGTATATACTGTATGTGTATATGACAGAAAGAGAGACAACACACACCGATAGATCACACCATTGACACTTGCCGGGAAAGACCATTATGCATAAAAATCATGATAAAATAAGTTATAATAGTTTATCTTTTACTTATGGAATAAGAAACAGGCCTTTACAATATACATACGTGTATTACAAAAATCCAGATGTATAAATATGTTGTACTGCATATACTATAGAGTGCAGAGTTCAAACTGCAAACTGAGGCGAATGGAATTCTTCAATCATCTAATGATCTAACTACAGGGAGAGATAGAGATAAAATGCTTCTGTGGTTGTCACACTGCTGCATGGTTTCTATTGGTCACTCAAATGTTCTGATCACATATGACTGGCTACACTGTAAATGGACTGTTGCTCTCATGACAACAGTATGGGCATCATGATGACACCCAGCATTGTGCTCACAGTATACATGGCTCAATTCTCCTCTCTATCTTACTATTAAAGCACTCAGTGATAATGTTCTCTGTGAGACTTCACAAAGGAGGACTGGGGATGGTCAGTGCTCAGTATGGAGTGTTGAGCAGTATCAGGCTAAATCACTAGGTGCTGCCAGTCCCTTCCTCTCCCATTCAGAGCAGAGGCCAGACGCCAGAGGCTGGAATCATGTAACAACAACAAACCTATCATTCCACGTACCTTTCTCTATAAATATACATACTTTCATACATAAAAGCATACTGTTCACATATTGTACTCATATATAAAGAAATATATTAATTTAAAACTCATGGTTACATACAGTATTACTCAGCAATAACATGTATGACATGAAGACAATTATGAAACAAACAGTACTTTTCTAAAATCACAATTTTGATATGATAGTTTCCCTAAGTTGTATTGTTGAGGTTTTATTGTTTTTGTGTAGTCACTCTCACTGAGCCCGTGATGGGTGGAGGGGTTGTCTCGCCTATACTCGTTAAAGAAAGTGCTATCTAAAACCTAAGGGTTCTTTGGCTGTCCCCATTGGAGAACCCTTTGAAGAACCCATTTTGGTTCCAGGTAGAACCCTTTCCACAGAGGGTTCTACATAGAACCTCAAAAAGGGTTCTACCTAGAACTAAAAAGTGTTCTCCTATGAGGACAGCCGAAGAACCCTTTTGGAACCCTTTTTTGTAAGAGTGCAGCTATCATAAGAAGAATGCACCAATGTAAGTCGCTCTGGGGAAGAGGCACCCTGGCCTATAAAGTAACACCTACTGTCTCACTGACATTACATCCAATGTCCCAAGCATTATCTGTGTTAACATTTCTTCCACATGATCCTCTCCACCTTTCCTCCATCTCCTGCCCTCACTCCCTTCCTCTGTTTTTCCTGGTTACTCTGGACAGTAGGACACACACACAGGACGAGTTGATGCGGACCCACCTCCAGCCCTGCAGACCGTTGTTGTCAACAGTGAGGGCTCGGACATATGTGTCCTTGGCCTTACACTGACTCACCCACTGTCTGATGTCCACGCCCCGGCAGCTGGCCCCGGACACACCTACGGGTCCTGTCCCTGTTCCTGCTGCCGAGGCCCCTGCCCCCCCTGCCTCCCGCTGCGGCCCACCGCCCCTCTGCTGCCCCTCCTGGAGGCAGCGAGTCTCATAGAAGTACTGCTTAAACGCCCCCTTGACTGTCTTGATCTCTGGAACGATGTTGACCGTTTTACCCCTATCGTCGATGACCGTCGTCTTGTCCGTTACCCACACACTCTCCGACTCGCACACCGGCATCTCACCCCGCCTGGTGTGGGACAAGTGCGAGCGCTTGTGCCTGGGGGCGGGGAGAGGGGGCTCCCTGGCCCCCCTGAGAGTGTCCACCCAGCTCAGCGGCACACTCCTGTCCATCTCTCTGTCCCCATGACCCTCCATGTGTCCGTCTGCGTCCGACACATCCTCCTCCTCCTCCTCCTCCTCCTTGTCCTCTCCTTCTATGGGCAACATGCCTGACTCCAGCATGAGGAGGAGGGGTGGGTGCTCTGGAGGAGAGGAAGAGAAAAGGACCCGTGGGTGTGCATCTAGAAACAGCAGCTCTTGCTTCTCCTTTACACCTCCCAGCCCCTGACCCAGCCCTAACCCTAGTCCTACTTCCATTCCTTCCTCTGACAGATCTGGACCTTTCCCAGCCCTTCCCCCAGGCCCACCCTCCCTCCCCTCCTCTCCCCTGTTATCACTGCTCTCTGTCCTAGCCTCTGCTCTCTGCGGGGTCCTCTGACTGGAGGGATGTGGCCCAGTTTTACTGTGGTGTCCAGCATTAGTGGACGGTTTGTAAGTTTCCACCACATACATGTTGGGAGGTCTGAGATCCTGTTCATCGGTCCTGGGGTCTAGAGAGTGATGATGGTTTTCCTTCTGAGCCATGTCTCTAAAGCTGCTGTCATCACCAGCTCTGCTGCTGTCTGGTTTATAGTCCCCTAGTACATAGTTCTCCTGGGAGGGGTAGTCCTGATGACTGCTGCCATTGGTGCTCCTGAGTTTTCCTCCATCAGTGTTAGAATATTTATTTAAACCAACGCTGTTCGTGTTTTCTGTAGGAAAATAGCTTTTTGACAGATAACTTTGTTGTTTTCGCTTCCCTTTCAAAGTTTTCACCTCCTCTTTAATTATGGAGGGCTTATTGTAGTCTTTCTTGACATTATTGTGGGAGTTGTAGTCCACAGAGGCCTGAGGAGCTGGACGTGTGGAGTAAGATCCGGGGGAGCGACTGGAAGAGTCATCGATGTCCTCTGTGTGGTTGTCCAGGCTACTGCCGGGCTCTGTCATCGCAGCAACAGTACTGGTCACAGGGCTGTGAGGGAAGGGCAGGGCCGAAGCGATCACCATGGCAACCAGGGGAAGCCAGTGCATCACTCCCAACACGTATCAACTGAGGATGGAGAGACAGGTATGGGGAGAGAGAGAAAGAGGAGAGAAGAGAAATGGGGTTAAAACAGTGTTCAATATAGTAAATGTGGAACTCTCATGAAAAGGTAAA
The DNA here is from genome assembly GCF_002021735.2 of Oncorhynchus kisutch. Lineage (NCBI taxonomy): Eukaryota > Metazoa > Chordata > Actinopteri > Salmoniformes > Salmonidae > Oncorhynchus > Oncorhynchus kisutch. The sequence continues at coordinate 81,401,415 of NC_034179.2, read as the reverse complement.
ACAAGCCTTTTTACTGGTGCTAACCTGTAGCTTAACGGTTAACTCTAGAAGTAGAGCTGTTTCTGCTGTTAACTCTGCAGAAAGATCAGTTTATCGATGTGAGGAGACTGTGGGACAATGGATATGCAGCAGAACAGATCCCCTGCCTGCCCGGTTGCCTGCCTGGTTGGCTGCCCGGTTGCCTGCCTGGTTGGCTGCCCGGTTGCCTGCCTGGTTGGCTGCCCGGTTGCCTGCCTGGTTGGCTGCCCGGTTGCCTGCCTGGTTGGCTGCCCGGTTGCCTGCCCGGTTGTTGGCCTTCAAATGGAGCCTCTATAATCCTGCTATGTGTGTCGACTGTGGGTCATTAATCTCACCGCCAAAGGAAATTAATTACAACTCAAGCAGTCATAATGAGGCCTTAGGGTTTCGAAAGGCTTTTTTCAACTTTTAAGGGCGTAAAACATCAAATGTTTGAGGTTGCAGTTGGTCCTCTGTGCACAATCTATGGTTGTGTGCGAAGTGGTCAATTCTATAAACAGATTTGGTTTGGTGCATATCAGTTTGCAAAAACATACATGTGCATACGAGTAAATACGCAACTTTGATCCAATAAATGTTTTGCCTTGTGGCAGAAAATAAGGAATTTCACAGTAATAACTGAACTAATCACTTAATTGTTGTTGTGACAGATTCTGAACTTAGAACATTTTAAAAGTGAAACCAGAAATACTTGAAGAACAGTTTTTCTTCTCAAAGGCTCCAGAAAATTCTGGCCCTTGGCCAATTCTCTGAAAGTTTACATCACAACCTCCTTTGAACACAATGATGAATGATGAGTGATACCAGATAAACCTTTAACCGCTTCCCTATAACTTCCAGAGAAGCTAAACACCTTCTTCGCACGCTTTGAGGATAACACTGTGCCACCGACGTGGCCCGCTACCAAGGACTGTGGGCTCTCCTTCTCCGTGGCTAACTTGAGTAAGACTTTTAAGCGTGTTAAACCTTGCAAGGCTGCCGGCCCAGACCGCATCCCAAGCCGCGTCCTCAGAGCGGCAGGGTAGCCTAGTGGTTAGAGCATTGGACTAGTAACCGAAAGGTTGCAAGTTCATATCCCCGAGCTGACAAGGTACAAATCTGTCGTTCTGCCCCTGAACAGGCAGTTAACCCACTGTTCCTAGGCCTTCATTGAAAATAAGAATCTGTTCTTAACTGACTTGCCCAGTTAAATAAAGGTCAAATAAAAATAAAATAAAAAAGAGCATGTGCAGACCAGCTGGCTGGAGTGTTTACGGACATATTCAAACTCTCCCTATCCCAGTCTGCTGTCCCCACTTCCTTCAAGATGTCCACCATTGTTCCTGTACCCAAGAAAGCAAAGGTAACTAAACTAAATGACTATCGCCCCGTAGCACTCACTTCTGTCATCATGAAGTGCTTTGAGAGACTAGTCAAGGATCATATCACCTCTACCTTACCTGACACCCTAGACCCACTTAAATTTGCTTACCGCCTCAATAGATCCACAGATGATGCAATCGCCATCGCACTGCCCTATAACATCTGGACAAGAGGAATACCTACGTAAGAATGCTTTTCATTGACTATAGCTCAGTATCCAACATCATAGTACCCTCCAAGCTCATCATTAAGCTTGGGGCCCCCAGGTTTGAAGGTAGGAAACAACACCTCCACTTCACTGATCCTCAACACAGGGGCCCCACAAGAGTGTGTGCTCAGCCCCATCCTATACTCCATGTTCACACATGACTGCGTGGCCACGCATGCCTCTAACTCAATCATCAAGTTTGCAGACGACACAACAGTAGTAGGACTGATTAGACAGCCTAAAGGGATGATGAGACAGCCTAAAGGGAGGAGGTGAGCGCCCTGGGAGTGTGGTGCCAGGAAAATAACCTCTCACGTAATGTCAACAACACAAATCTTATTGTGGACTTTAGGAAACAGCAGCGGGAGCACCCCCCTATCCACACTGACGGGACCGCAGTGGAGAAGGTGGAAAGCTTCAAGTTCCTCGGCATACACGTCACTGACACCCTGAAATGGTCCACCCACACAGACAGTGTGGTGAAGAAGGCACAACAGCGCCTCATCAACCTCAGGAGGCTGAACAAATTTGTCTTGATACCTAAAACCCTCACAAACCTTTACAGATGCATCCTGTCTGACTGTATCACCACCTGGTACGGCAACTGCAACGCACGCAACCGCAGGGCTCTTCAGAGGGTGGTACGGTCTTCCCAACGCATCACCAGGGGCAAACTACCTGCCCTACAGCACCAGATGTCACAGGAAGGCCAAAAATGATCATCAAAGACAACAACCACCCGAGCCACTGCCTGTTCCCCACTATCCAGAAGGCGAGCTCAGTACAGGTGCATCAAAGCTGGGACCGAGAGACTGAAAAACAGCTTCTATCTCAAGGTCATCAGACTGTTAAATACTGTAGCCATCAGTAGCACCTTAGAGGCTGTTGCCCTATATACATATACTTGAAATCCCTGGCCACTTTAATAAGGGAACACTGGTCACTTTAATAAGGGAAAACTGGTCACTTTAATAAGGGAACACTGGTCACTTTAATAAGGGAACACTGGTCACTTTAATAAGGGAACACTGGTCACTTTAATAAGGGAACACTGGTCACTTTAATAAGGGAACACTGGTCACTTTAATAAGGGAACACTGGTCACTTTAATAAGGGAACACTGGTCACTTTAATAAGGGAACACTGGTCACTTTAATAAGGGAACACTGGTCACTTTAATAAGGGAACACTGGCCACTTTAATAATGTTTACATATTGCATTACTCATCTCATATGTATATACTGTATTCTATTCTACTCTGCTGTATCTTAGTCTATGCCGCTCTGACATTTCTTGTCCAAATATTTATATATTCTTAATTCCATTCCTTTACTTTGGATTTGTGTGTTTTGTTTGTATTGTTGTGAAATTGTTAGATATTACTTGTTAGATATTATTGCACTGTTGTAGCTAGATACACAAGCATTTCACTACACCCGCAATAACATCTGCCGAACACGTGTATGTGACCAATAAAATGTGGTTTTAACCAATTCCCCGATCCTCTATCCTCTCACTCACACCTGCCACCAGAGGGCAAAGCAGACCATCATATTCAACTTGATACGTTTTCAAGATAATATGGTACTACAATAATATTCTATTGACTGAGCTTCAATGTCATATTAGTATGTCAACTTTCATGTAGTTTCATGTAAAAGTGTAACATTAAGGATTTTTTGAAAGGACATTCTACTCCAAAATGTAATTATGTCCTCTTCCTTTAGAACTCTTCTGAAAATCGAGGACAGTTTCCTTTTATCTCATGACCTCAATGACATCACCAGCCAATTCTATATGAACCCTAAAAATAATTTAGCTAGCGTAAAGTTACTGTATCATAATTATTACATACATCTACACATGTAGGATCTTAATTTGAGCCAGTTTGCTACAGCAGGAAAATAATCCTGCAGCTACAGGAAATGTAAATTATTATGTTGATTATAATTATCCTGCAGCAACAGGACATTTTAATTATTATGTGGATTATAATTAATGGACATTTTTGTAGGGATTGATGATTTTCCCTTTACGAAAAATCAGTCTGAAATTTCAAAGTGGAAATTACAAACTTCAGCAGCCCTTTTAAACCTCAAATACACAACATGTTTTAAAATGTCCTGCAGGGCGATCAAATTAAGAACCTACATCTGTATAAATAGGGATGGCTAATAGAGATAGTTAGAGGACTCAACATTGTATCTGTCCCATTATGGCGTCTGTAAGAGCATGGACAGCACCATTGAGGCCATCTCCATTTTGGAATAGTTAATTTTCTCCTTCTACTACTTCTGAGTTGGTAAACAAACTGAAAAAGTGCATACTGACACCTGGAGTGTGTTGTTTGAACAGGTATAAAGCCAAGGTTGGTGATTTACTGTCACCTGCAGTTATGGCTGATCCCCCCCTCCTGATAACATGGATGGAATTATGTGATCCTTCCTTAACCCATAGGAAGTCCCACCCAGTTGACTACTTCAAAATGGTAAAAGTCCTCAATGGCGCTGCCCATGCTCAAACTGGATTTTGGGCACTAGATTTGGGCACTATCTCTATGGTTGGCTGCACTTCCAGGATTACAAACTAGCTAGCTAGTTACCTGGGAGGTTTCTTGGAAGATCTGATGAGAATCTGAGGAAGATATGTAACTTGTTGTAACTTGTCGCTCTGAACTTGTCACTCTGAACTTGGCGCCAACAATTTAGCAGCGGCTATGCGCCACTGTTAAAGGAATATAAGGGAAACACTGATCAGTACAGCAACAACACATGCCTTCCTCTGGTTCGCGTTTGTCTGAAGAGGCCTGCTACATATGTGGCATATCATGATGGTGTCACACATCATGTAGGACTAGTCAACCATGATTATGAGGATTCCTCTGGGAGAGCATATGGCATCCACCCAGAAAAAGATGAACCCACTTCCAAGACTGAGTCATGTGTCACTTCTATTTATCTGTTGTTGTGTGAAAAATGGGATGAGGACATTTAGAAATAGTTTAAAAAGGTAGAATGCTCAGAATGTCTGTGATGTGGGTTTACTGCTATCTTCAGGTGTCCCCAGACCAGACAGCAGACTGAGAAAGGGGAAGGGGGAGACTGAGAAGGGGGGGGGGGGGGGGGATAGATAGGGAGGGGGGTAGATAGGAGGTGAGAGAGTTAGACAGAGTGGGAGAAAGAAGGATACAGTGAGAGAAAGAGAAATGACAGGATATTCACTACACCTGACCACACCTGGGACACAATGCAGTAGTGATTAGTAAAAGAACCAGGGACATTAGATGACACATCAGCCATGCATTTATGCTTGCATGCTGTGGGCCTCGTTCCCTGGTGATACACAAATCACATCAAAGGACTCTTTACCTGTTTGCTCTTATTGGCACAGGGCCATCCATAAGTTCGTAAACACAGGTGTGCTGTGTGCTGTATGCAGATAAAGTGTCCTGAAGTGCCATTCTGGGTTCTGGTTAGTTCCAGCCCAGACAGATGGTGAGCTGCAGAAGAGCACTGTCAATTATAGATGAACATGCACTGTGCCATGTGGCAACAGACGTGGCAACAGACAACACAGACAGAGAGACAGAGACAGAGACAGAGACAGAGACAGAGACAGAGACAGAGACAGAGACAGAGACAGAGACAGAGACAGAGACAGAGACAGAGACAGAGAGACAGAGACAGAGAGAGGTGAACAACAGTCAGTTATTCAATCAGTGGCATTACGATCCCCATGTATTTTTATAAATGGACATCATGTATATAAAAACAACCTTTTAAGGCTGTGTGTGTGTTTAGTGGAAGAGCTGGTTGTAAGGTTTTCTGAGAACACACACCAGACAGGCAGGCAGACACACGCTGGAGACCATATCAGGGGTGTCCTCGGATGGGGCCACAGTGTCTCCTGACTCCTCCTGTCTCAGCCTCCAGTATTTATGCTGCAGTAGTTTATGTGTCGGGGGGCTGGGGTCAGTTTGTTATATCTGGAGTACTTCTCCTGTCCTATTCGGTGTCCTGTGTGAATCTAAGTGTGCGTTCTCTAATTCTCTCCTTCTCTCTTTCTTTCTCTCTCTCGGAGGACCTGAGCCCTAGGACCATGCCCCAGGACTACCTGACATGATGACTCCTTGCTGTCCCCAGTCCACCTGGCCATGCTGCTGTTCCAGTTTCAACTGACCTGAGCCCTAGGACCATGCCCCAGGACTACCTGACATGATGACTCCTTGCTGTCCCCAGTCTACCTGGCCATGCTGCTGCTCCAGTTTCAACTTCCACCTGACTGTGCTGCTGCTCTAGTTTCAACTGTTCTGCCTTATTATTATTCGACCATGCTGGTCATTTATGAACATTGAACATCTTGACCATGTTCTGTTATAATCTCCACCCGGCACAGCCAGAAGAGGACTGGCCACCCCACATAGCCTGGTTCCTCTCTAGGTTTCTTCCTAGGTATTGGCCTTTCTAGGGAGTTTTTCCTAGCCACCGTGCTTCTCCACCTGCATTGCTTGCTGTTTGGGGTTTTAGGCTGGGTTTCTGTACAGCACTTTGAGATATCAGCTGATGTACGAAGGGCTATATAAATAAATTTGATTTGATTTGATTTGATTTGATATCAGTGTACTCTGTGGCACAGGAGCTTTTCATCATCATGCTCCATTTGCTACAATGACACGAGCCATTTACACTCCCTGCATGGCCAGACAAGGACTTCCTCACTCCTCAGCTGTCTGGATAAGACCCAAACACTGTCCCAACCAGCAAATCTCAAACAATCTCACAAATGAATAGATCCCAATCCCCCAAACGAACACACTCGGTCTATAGAAAAAACATCCCAAAACCACAGATTCAAAACTATAAGAAAACACAAGATTTCCCCAACTAATTTACAAAACCTCCAAACATTATCCAAACAAACAATCCAAACCCCAAACCCTGTCAAAACAAACCTTCTAACACCAAACCAAAACACTCCCCCAAGTTCCTACAGAAAACCTAACTGCCCAACAGTTCAAAAACATACTCATTTTTAAATTATCTTCAAATAAACAGACACAAAGTAACACTGCTACAACAAAGTCACACGTACAACTTACAGCTAGGCCTAAATCTCACAAATAAACCTGGTGATTAGGGATAGGTGCCTTATGGTTGTTGGTTTGAATGATCTTTTAGATGGTTACCTGAGAAGTATATTGTGGGTCTGAAATGACAGAGAAGGAAGAGTGAGAGAGAGGATGGAGAGGAATAAGACTGGGAAGCTAGAATTAGTCTGGGAGGCTCCGTTAGAAAACAGTGAGAAGAGAATTCCATTAAGCTGGCTCCACACCTGGCAGTGGCTACTGTGCAATTATCCTGTTAACAACTAATCCCCTTTATGTGTGGGTAATGGGCCGGGTGTCCATTTGTCCGTCTGAGATTATTCATTATGTCAAGGCCCAGACCAGCCGGGATAATCATATCTCTTTGGAGTCAACACGTAACCTTATGGACATGTGTGTGTGTACTGAAATAATCCGTCCATAGACCAGATTAGTCAGTGCAATGTGTAGACTTCTTCATAGCCTAACTGTGACAGAGGTCAACTTCACGCCTGTGACACCTGCTGTGCCTAGAGCAGAGGAAACACTACAGCAGGTTGTTTGTCTTTGTTTTTCTCTGTCTCTGTATGGCCTGAGATGGAGTAAAAGCCTTGTGCTCATGAGTTTTGAGCACATAACAGTGGTTAGCAGTCCTTCTGTGCAAACAGCCCATTAATTAGGATTCTATGATTGTGTCATTCCACGCTTTAGTCTAACTGGGTATCTACCCTGGGCTCTCTCTGGCCTTGGCTCTGTGTACAGCTTTTTCAGTTCACATTTACACACACACACACACACACACACACACACACACACACACACACACCACACACACACACACACACACACACACACACACACACACACATAATCTTAATTCGAGCCAGTTTGCTATATCAGGAAAATAATCTACCCTGGGCTCTCTCTGGCTTGGCTCTGTGTACAGATTTTTTCAGTTCACATTTACACACATACACACACACACACACACACACACACACACACACACACACACACACACACACAGAATCTTAATTTGAGCCAGTTTGCTATAGAAACACAAAATGTGAATTATTAGGTGGATTATAAATAAAGGAAATCTTTTGGTGGGGGTTGATACATTTTTTGTTACGACACACACACCCCACACACAAAAAAGCACACACACACAGCATAAAAATTAATATGCAAGGACCTGTCAAATCTAATCAGGCACTGACCCAAAGGATAAATGCCAGTCAATCTGACCATAGGAAGAAAGGAGAGCAGCAGTGCAGTGTGAATTAAGCTGTCTACCAGAAGGGAGGCTCCATGAAGGAAACATTCCATATGGTACCATGTTCTTACCTAATCGGCGTTGAAAAACACAGAACGTTTTCCTTAAGCGTTTAACCAACTGAAGGTGGTGCACATTGTATTATTTACACCCAAAGGGCCATGTATTCACGGCAAATTCTGCTGTTCTTTGGTTATTTCTATTTCAATGAATGATATAACCATTGATTCTTGTATATAATGTATTATTCCTCATGACTTTAATATAACTGTCTTCTTACTCCATCACAACACAACAGTGGGCCTTATTTACTTCAGTAAACAAACAATGTATTGCTGGAAAATGTTTTAAACTACCATGCATGCAATAGATTGTCAGTACTTGCATTCAAAGCCCCACTATGAATACGAGAGTGGTTACATTTTCTAAACCCCATCTCTCAGCTATCTACCAAACCAAGTAAGGGTCTGATGTTTGGCTGAAACACATACTCAGGATTGTGGCTTTAATGCACTCTGCTACTGGTATAGGGACATAGTCATAGTAGTCTAATATTTCAGGGACATCATGCATATAATGCCATTGATTACTTTTAACAAGAGGTAAGCAACAACCTAAATCTCCAAAATTGCCACAAAGTAGACTATAGGCAAGATTTCAGTAGATTATGGATCAATTGGCCTGATGACCTGTCAATTTCTGTGATCTCTAGCATACACCTGCAGATTAGGATTAGGTTATACCCGTAGCCTGTTATCATAGCCTGTTATCATATCTGAATACTTGTGAGGAAAAAAAACAGTGATGGAGAATTAAATTAGGCTATCCAATAATGCGCTGTGGCAAACCCAACAGTAGATGTATTAATCGAAAGTGTCCATAGCTCGTGTTAATACATATGCAAACAAATGAACATATACATGAACTGCAGTTTGTAAAATGGACACGACAAGTAAATGTGTACCGTTTAGGTGAGATCCGGACCACGCGTCCTTCAAGTTGACACCACATTGGTTATAGACTAATGGTCCGAGAGAGTTGGCGAAGTGGTAAAACTCAATATTGTTTAAATGGAAAAGTTACGTTTTCATATTCAATTCAAATTTACTTCCCACGTCACAAAAAAAATGTTTATTCTATCAGTTATCCATGTCCGTTTAAATTAAACAACAATCATTTTAAAAAACGACGGGAAGAAAAAATAAATATGCAAAAACAGCTCCGTCCTAACCGCGCTTTAAACGAGACAGACAACGCGATGTTTGATAAAAGAAAAAAGAAAGATCTATGCATGATTCGGTCAAGATCTCATCCTCCTGACGTTGTTCTTCATATTCCATGAAAAGAGCAACTGTAATTTATTTAAATTGAAGTCGACATACACAGTAAACTAATCGATGTCCCTATAACGACTGGCAGCGAAGCGCTGCGGTCCGTTTAGGCTACGTTGGGATCAACAAAGTTTGTCAAATTCTTCCCAGTTCTCAAAAACTCCGCCTGTAGCCTAAACGCGAATAGCTTCTGGTTGCTTTTGGAGCGGAGGAGAGGGAGGACAAGATGAGGCGAGCGAGTTTTTTGAAAGGGGTAAAGGACAGAGGGGGAAAGAAAGCACAGAAGAAACAACAGGACGAGGAACATCTGTGAGAGGGATATCGAAATGCCAAGTTTTCTCAATAGAAAAAGTATAGCCCCAAACAGCCTAACTGCTGGTTATTAGGGATAAAGAAAAACAGTATTATAGATTTAATATAATAATTTAAGCAATGATTTACCTTTACCTCAGCCTTCCTTTCCCTGTGGAATCATGAGGCTAAACTGGGTTAAGGTTCATAACTCGCATACTGTCTAGGCCTACTGTCTAATACGTATAACACATCACAACATACCTATAAGTACTGTACCTAATCACAAATTGAGGTAATTGGATGAGGTGGGACATGTTGGGTGCTGATGAATATAAGTCAGGTTAACTAGTGCATATAACACATAACCTACCTGTAAATAGTGTACCTAATCACAATTTGAGGTGTTTGGATGACTTTGGACAGCTATCTTCTGATTGTTTGAAGATAGCTGACATATACCAGACCACATGTCTAGTATACTAGGCTACTGTGTAGGTCTTTAGGCCAACGTTTGAGGTTTGACCGACTCGACAACAAACTGGTGAAGATGAAACCATGGCTGAGAGCTGAGACCTAGGCTACTGTGAAGACAGTGGAGTTATGACAGACAGTTCATCTAGATGGGTCTTCGCGCCAGCTGAGTATGTAGCCTATGTTCTTTTAACCTTGGAGAACAGCGCGTCCACTGAGTCAGTCCACCTTGAAGTTTGTTGTTGAAAAGGAAACCATAAATTGGTAGATGAGCAGAGGAAGGCTTTACCTTTTCCCTGTATCTGCGTCTCTCAGACACTCTTTCTTTCTTTACCAAGGTAGTGGTTTCCATCTCACTAAAAGCTTTTTTCCATGAATGTTTAAAAAGATGAAAGGATAAGGAAAAGAATGGAGACAAAAGAGAGGAGGCTTGTGTTACAACCCTGCCCCTGTGAGACTGCTCATGAAAGACTTTTGGGATGGGAGAGATGGGGACAGAAAAGGAGACAGAGAAAGAGGGGGAGAATGAAAAGAACTTTTCAAACTCCAACTGCTAAACGGGTCAGTTGTGTATAGTGGAACTAGCTAAAATGCAGAACTCACTCAAAGATGGGGGTACTTACCACTGTCAATACAGTCAGACCTAAAGGGATGTTGAGAGATAGCACTCTGTGACTGACTGCTACTGTTATCCCCCCAACACACACATGCGCACAGCCGCACACACTCCATCAAATACACTCAATCTCTCTCACACATCCAGGAGCAGCCCTGAAATCAGATGTGGACGGTATTACCTCTTCATATCCTCACCCTCTTTGCTGTTCTTCCCTGGTGTCTCCCTCATGGCATTCCTCCCTAAAAGTGGCAGTCCTTGGAACCCTCCCACCATTCACTCTCTGCTTTTTTGTCTGAACTTGTTCAGTGCACACTTAGATATTTCTGCCCGAGGTTACATCAGTGAGAGAGGGAGAGTGAGAGAGAGTTAGCAAGGTATTGACAGAGATGACAGTCAAACAAAGACGGTGAGAGTAAGGTCAACATACACAAATGTAGGGACAAAAGTTATTTCTCTCTCTCTCTCTCTCTCTCTCTCTCTCAATTTCAATTTAAATTCAAGGGATTTATTGGCATGGGAAACATGTGTTAACATTGCCAAAGCAAGTGAGGTAGATAATATATAAAATACTCTCTCTCTCTCTCTCTCTCTCTCTCTCTCCCAGAACCACATCAGTACACCCTTTCACCTGGAGCATTGTTCTGTCACATGAAACACACATCACATTATCCAAACATTCTCTGCTAATAGATGTAGAGACCGTGCTGCATAAATACATGGCACATTTTAAAATGCACACACAGACACATGAAATGTCATAAATAAATAAATGACTCTCGTGATCCATTGGTCTTTCCTTCATCTCGTGTACATGTAGCTAATTGGCATCAATAACTAACAAACAAACATAACAATACAATCATGTTATTGCAATTTGCACCAATCCAATGAATAACCTCAAAAAACACAGAAACATTTTAAACTGGAAACATCATCTGATACACGTTCACACACCCCTAGACTGTGCCTATCGAATTCCAAATAAACCCTAATGTTTCAGATTCAACCAATCAGTCTATCTTTCTCTTCCTCACACAAAATGTCATCAAACATGGATTTATTACTATAGCAATGAATATCCTGTAAATTTTACCTCAGCCAAGTATCAGTGTAATTGTGGCAATTATTGCAAATAGCCGAGCTGTCAGGGTGGAGGTTATACAGTCTGATTGCCCCCCACCAGAGACCAGGGGCATAAAGGCAGACGCGTCAGACTTAACTTCAATTATTGAACTCACCCTTTCCCCCAGGCTGTGTCAATCTTTCATTAACTCTCATTCCTTCTCCCCCTACTCTCTCTAACCCGCCCACTATAATGTAATGTCTCTCTGCCTCTCTCTTTCCATGTCTCTCTCCCTTCATATCATGTCTCTCTCCCCACTCACTTTGTCCACTTTATCTCCTCACATCTCACTATTCCCCCTTTCTCCTTCATTCACATTCTCTCCTCAACTCTCACTCTCTTACTACATCTAAACTCTCTCTTCATGAACCTCACCATCCCCCGTTCCTCCTCTTTTTCAGACTTGGGTACGAAGAGCGGCCACATGTGTTTCCAATTTCAGGCGTAATGCTCCACTCACCGCAATCTGACCCAATTAGCCTGCGACTCCTGGAAACGCCCCAGTCACCCTCACCGGCCACGGTACTACCCTGCCTCTGTGGCACGGAGGTAAAGGGTCGGCTCACTGAGGGGATGGGGGGATACTATCTCATGATGAACGTGTGACTGGCTCTGTCTGGGTGGAGGTTGGGAGGAGGATGGGAGAGAGGGGGGAGCATCTCACCTCGCACCCCAGCAGTAAGTGAGCTCTGCTACACAGACGTCCGACCATAATGCAGACATATCTGAGGAATAATCACTCAAGCCTGAAATTGAATTTCACAGGAAAGGGAGGGTCAGAGAGGCTGTGTGATGGGGTTCCAAAGCAGACCAGACATAGCCTACACACTAACACACCAGTGGTGGTCGGTGCCGTTTAACATTAGGGAGGACGATTTCTTCTTTTTAATGAGCATGGCCTTATTTCTATTACAGAATATTGAAAGTCTGTCTGTCATTCCTATTCCATTCACCCAGTTCCGGGGCGGCAGGGTAGCCTAGTGGTTAGAGCGTTGGACTATTAACTGAGAATGTTGCAAGTTCAAATCCCAGAGCTGACAAGGTACAAATCTGTCGTTCTACCCCTGAACAGGCAGTTCCTAGGCCGTCATTGAAAATAAGAATTTGTTCTTAACTGACTTGCTTAGTTAAATAAAGGCAAAAAAAAGTTCAGTGTAACAGTGATAGGTGTAGGCTACTGCATGATAATGACATTTGTCATATACCCATGAGGTTGCTACATCCTAGCCTACAAATGAATGTTTATAACATACAGATCATACAGGTCAAGAGACAAATTGGAGTAATCAAGGTGACAGACAGTGACACCTTCAATACCGCCTTGCACACTTTAGCTGATCTAGGGTGTAGTCATTAGTCCAAACGGTTTTCATAACATTACGTTTTGCAACTAAAAAAAATAGTTTCTATTGGACAAATTCAGGTAGGTCCATCCCCGTTTTGTTGCGTTTGCTTCTGTTTAAGAAACGTTTTGCAACAGAATTGGCGGAATTAATACACCCCTGATCATACAGTTCACTTTCAAAGCAACCATACAAACAGCATCATCACATCTACGTGCTCTCCTCTTCTCACATTTTCCCTTCCCTTGTGGACAAAACCTCTCCAAGTCCATAATCACTGCACACAACATACAAAGTTGTCACCATATTAGCTAATGTCATAGTCAACATAGCTACTATCAATCCAATCCATGTGTACAATCATGCAGTAGTGTACAGCAATTAGTTTAGCAGTTACACCAGCGGCTTACCTTGAATTGAAAGTGTTGGATAGCCTTAGCCAGCTAGCTACATTAATATAGTTCCTCTATGTATACAACGAAATACAACAACATTTCACTCCCTCTCTTTCTCTCTGCTCTTTCTCCTTTATTTTTGAATAAATTAATTTGTTCAAAACTGTTCAACTATTGTCTTTCTCTCTCTTTGAGTCAACTACTCATCACATTTTATGCACTGCAGTGCTATAGCTAACTGTAGCTTATGCGATCTTTCTCTGATCCTTTGTTTGGATGGACAACATGTCAGTTCATGCTGCAAGAGCTCTGATAGGTTGGATGACGTCCTCCGGAAGTAGTCATAATTACTTTGTAAGTCTATGGAAAAGGGTGAGAAGACTACCGCAGACCTTCAATGCAAAACAGTGTGTTTTAATCAGTTATTTGGTAACATGTGAATATATTTAGTATAGTTTTATCTAAAAATGATAACTTTCTTAATTTTTCACTATTTTCATTTTTATGAAATTCACAGAGTCCTCCCCTTTCTTCTCCGAGGAGCCGCCACTGAAACACACACACACACACACACACACACACACACACACACACACACACACACACACACACACACACACACACACACACACACACACACACACACACACTCATAAAAAACATTTATACACATACTCACTCATAAAAACATTTAACACAGCTACACGAACACACAGAAAGTCTATATCCTGTATGTGATATTCACCTTTGGGAGAAAGTGTGGGAGAGCGAGAGAGCTAGGGGAATTTCAAAAAATCTGAGGAGTTGGATGTAAGGAATGTCTTAATTATGGGAACAGAGGACTAACTTCAGTTTAATCCTTAATGAGAAACAGGTTTGAATGGGAGAGAAACTAGAGCTGAGGGGAGAGGGGGCTCTGCATTACATTATCTGGCAACCCACGCTACAGATGTAGAATCTTAATTTGAGACAGTTTGCCACAGCAGGAAAATAATCCTGCAGCAACAGGAAATGGGAAATATTATGTGGATTATTATTAATGTAGATTTTGTAGGGATTAATATATTTTTCGTAAGTCAAAATAAAGTATGACATTTCTAAGTGGAAATTACGAACTTCAGAAGCCTTTTTAAACCTTAAATACACTACAAGTTCTCCTGCAACAGGGGGATCAAATTAAGATCCTAGATCTGTATATACTGTAGTTGACAGTTGATTCTCACTCATAACGGTATCAATGCAAAATATGATGTCTCGTCATGTTTGTACCTCGATTCTATCTCTCCCTTATGCATCTCCACTTCTCCGTTATGCGTACATCTCCGGCCTTTTCTCTCCATCCCCTTATCCATCTGTCTTTTCTCCCTCTCTCTTTCTGCCAGAGGAACATTGTTACACATTGTAAACTTTACTCACTGAACGACACCCGGCAGTATAGGGTTTCACAGGCAGACTTTGTATGTGAACCGCTCTGGCAATTAGTAGAGGATAGATTTACAGCGTACCCACTGCACAAAGGAAGGACAGGCCCAATTCCACAAGCCTCTGTCCCTGTTCTGTTCCTCTGCCCCTTTCCATCTGTCAGTCCCACAGGACAGGGTGTGTGTGTGTGTGTGTGTGTATGTATGAATGTGTGTGTGTGTGTGTGCGTGTGTGTCTGTGTAGACAGTTCGTGTGTGTGTGTGTTTGTGTGTGTTGTAGGAGGTTTTTGTGTGTATCTTTGCATTTGGCAGAGGATTTGTGTGTCTCTGTGTCAGAAGGTGTGTCAGCCATGTGACATTGCATGTACGTGTGTATGAATACAGAGCAGAGGTCAGGGGTTTCTGTGATGCGCTTACGTACATCACCCTGTCATTATCCTTATCCTTGTACCTTGTTACACTGTCATTGTCACGGACTTGTTATTACGTCACACAAGACAGAATGTAGCACACTGCTTTAATAACGCTGACATAGTGCTTGGTTGACGTAGTGCTTGGTTGACATAGTGCTTGGTTGACGTAGTGCTTGGTTGACATAGTGCTTGGTTGACATAGTGTTGGTTGACATAGTGCTTGGTTGACGTAGTGCTTGGTTGACGTAGTGCTTGGTTGACATAGTGCTTGGTTGACATAGTGCTTGGTTGATGTAGTGCTTGGTTGACAGAGTGCTTGGTTGACATATGGCTTGGTTGACATAGTGGTTGGATGACATAGTGCTTGGTTGACATAGTGCTTGGTTGACGTAGTGCTTGGTTGACGTAGTGCTTGGTTGACATAGTGCTTGGTTGATGTAGTGCTTGGTTGACATAGTGCTTGGATGACATAGTGCTTGGATGACATAGTGCTTGGTTGACATAGTGCTTGGTTGACATAGTGCTTGGATGACTTAGTGCTTGGTTGACGTAGTGCTTGGTTGACATAGTGCTTGGTTGACATAGTGCTTGGCTGACATAGTGCTTGGATGACTTAGTGTTTGGTTGATGTAGTGCTTGGTTGACATAGTGCTTGGTTGACATAGTGCTTGGTTGACATAGTGCTTGGATGACATAGTGCTTGCTTGACATAGTGCTTGGTTGACATAGTTCTTGGTCTGTTCAGTAACACTACTGACATCATGGCTATTTCACTTTAATTGCATAGTAATGACTTTGAGTGTTTTTTTAAATAACACAATAGGAACTGTTCCTTATTGCATTTCTGTAATAAAATGCTAGTATGCAATTACATAACTGTTGCTGTATCATTAATTTCAGCGTTATTATAGATATTATTGTACATCTGATGCTCAAATGCAAACCTCACTTTTATTCATGATTGGAGTATGGGGTAACTGATCCTGATCTGTGGTTAAGGGCAACTTCTATCTTCTACGTACCTACTAGCGAAGGTAGAATCAATGTTTCCCTGCCCTTTATCGCCCCCAAGTGGAAGGGTGGAGGCACACATGGAAGCACCAGAAGTCAAGCGTTAGCCATTGATTGACATGACTAATGAGTATGAGGTAACTCTGCATCTTAATAATCTCTCCTTTCTCCAGAAGTGTGCACTTGTTCACGTCCCTCCATGGATTTATAAGGAAATGACTGGTATATGGAAACTCCCTGTAGCGTGCCTACTCCAATACATTGCTTTTAAATTTGTCGAGAGTAGTGATCAAGTGCACACGTCAGATGGAAGGAGAGAATATTGGGACGAAACCTCACTCCCACTCTCTTTCAACTGTCTCTTACTGCTAGCTCATTTCTCTCTCTAAATCTCTCTCTCACTTTGTCTCCCTCCCTCCACAGCCTGCTCTCACTCTCTATGGTAATGATTATTGTGACAATAAACATTTCTTTGTGTATTATCAGCCCAAAGTTCTTTCCAAATGAGCACTTAAAAGAACCAAAACAAGGGAAAGCTAGTGGCTGTAATGCAGCTGATCAGGAGCTAGTAGTCTATCACTAGACGCTGACCTTGAGGAACAACTCAACTTAGGAATTCAGAGAGGGAATAGAAAAGGATCATAAAGAGAACTAGAAATAGAGAGAGTGAGGGAGAGAGAGTAAGGAGCAAGCGAGGGGACTCAGAGACCAAGCGGTTTTATTAATCTGCTAATTTTCTCAGATGACGCAAGGACTGGGATTTTGCCTATTCTTTGTCTCTCTCTCTACCGCTCCATCCTTTCCTCCCTTCATTGTGTCTCTCCCGATGCCTTGCTCTGGTTGGATGGGAGACGACACACAGCAGGTAGGACTGACTTTACTTCCCTTCTCTTCGTTCCTTCTATCCCTTAACCTATCCTCCCTCTGATCTTTCTCCTCTTCTGAGTGATGTTCTGGACATTTCTTTCATGTTCGTCTCAAATCCTCCCCCACCCATGTGGGATTGACCAGAAATGTAGTTGTACTACCATTGTCAGTGCTATTTTTCATTCACTGAATTGCTATGAATTTGGAGTCCATGTGCTCATGTCACTTTCCCTCTGTTTCCCTCAGTCAGAATGTGCTGCACATTGACTGTCTTTATATCCTGGTACTGCTACCAGTTTGTCTGTGGTGATGTGTGTATATAGGTGTAGGTGTGTGTATATAGGTGTAGGTGTGTGTATATAGGTGTAGGTGTGTGTATATAGGTGTAGGTGTGTGTATATAGGTGTAGGTGTGTGTATATAGGTGTAGGTGTGTGTATATAGGTGTAGGTGTGTGTATATAGGTGTAGGTGTGTGTGTACATCGTTCATCTTCATTCTATTTTATGGAATGTTCTGTACCATCATTTTCCTTTCACTGGAGTGTAGTCAGTGGTAGTGGTTTGATATTAACAGTGCTATGGAACCTCAGAATTAGCTGACTATATGACTATTTACATTCCAATGAAGTGCTTTCCCAGCTGTTGCGTTTCAAACAGTTGTGTTTAGAGTCAGAGTGAGAACAAGAGAAAACCAAGACAGAGTTTGCGCTTGGAGAAAAAAAAATTGAGAATTCTCAAAGGATATTTTTGGCAGAAGGAGAGGATGGATAAACTGTTCTGGAGGATTGGGAAGAATAAAACTAGGTTCTGCTGGAGGAATTGCATTCCAATGACAGATCGAAAGGAAAGAGGAAAGAGAAAGTATGAGGGAGGATTTATAAATAGCAGAGCTTTAGAAGGGTGAAGAGAGCAGATGTGATAGACAGTCTGTGCCTAAGGAGTTCAAACAACAGATTAATACACTCAGATTACAGTCCGAGAGAGAGGAATGGAGGGGCTGCCACACACACACACACACACACACACACACACACACACACAGTCAATGAAAAATACACAAGCTCCCTATTGTTTTCTCTCTGTCATGGTCTATTGACTCCAGAGTTTGTCACTGAGGTTAAAGTGGAGTTTTTCTACTGATCGATGACCAAATCTGATTAACGTTGAGCCTGAGGGTTAATACACTACATACAAATCCACTACATCCATTTTCTCTATATGGTCTGAATATGCCCTTAGCACTTGTGTGTGGGCATATGTGCATATGCTGTATTAGTAAACTCCTTGAACCTAGAATTAAAATGTATGAGGTGAGATTATGCCTGCCTGCATGCCTGTGTGCGCATGTGTGTGTGCTGCACACAGTATTCAGTGTATGTGTGTATTTGTAAAAAATGGATTGCTTGGTATTACTGCACTGTTGGAGCTAGAAACACAAGCAAACTTTATTTGTCACATGCGCCGAATACAACAAGTGTAGACCTTAACGTGAAATGCTTACTGACAAGCCCTTAACCAACAGAGCAGTTCAAGAAGAGTTAAGAAAATATTTCCCAAATAAACTAAAGTAAAAAATAATTAAAAAGTAACACAATAACATAACAATAACGAGACTATATACGGGGGGAACCGGTACCGAGTCAGTCGGTGGCCATTTGATTCATTGTTCAGCAGTCTTATGGCTTGGGGGTAGAAGCTGTTAAGGAGCCTTTTGGTCCTAGACTTGGAGCTCCAGTATCGCTTGCCGTGCGGTAGCAGAGAAAACAGTCTATGACTTGGGTGACTGGAGTCTCTGACAATTTTATGGTCTTTCCTCTGACACCGCCAATTATGTAGGTCCTGGATTGCAGGAAGCTTGGTCCCAGTGATGTACTGGGCCATACGCACTACCCGCACTAGCGCCTTACAATCAGATGCCGAGCAGTTGCCATACCAGGCAGTGATGTAACCATTCAGGATGCTCTCGATGGTGCAGCTGTAGAACATTTTGTGGATCTGGGGACCCATGCTAAATATTTTCATTCTCCTGAGGGGGTAAAGGTTTTGTTGTGCCCTTTTCACAACTGTCTTGGTGTGATTGGACCATGATAGATCGTTGGTGATGTGTACACTAAGGAACTTGAAACTCTCGACCTGCTCCACTACAGCCCCGTTGATGTTAATGGGGGCCTGTTCGGCCTGCCTTTTCCTGTAGTCCACGATCAGCTCCTTTGTTTTGCTCACATTGTTTTGCTCACATTGATGGAGAGGTTGTTGTCCTGGCACCACGCTGCCAGTTCTCTGACCTCCTCCCTATAGTCTCACCATTGTCCGTGATCAGGCCTAACACCGTTGTGTCGTCAGCAAACTTAATGATGGTGTTGGAGTTGTTTTTGGCCACGCAGTCGTGGGTGAACAGGGAGTACAGGAGGGGACTAAGTACACACCCCTGAGGGGCCCCAGTTTTGAAGATCAGCGTGGCAGATGTTGTTGCCTATCTTTACCGCCTGGGAGCTGCCCGTCAAGAAGTCCAGGATCCAGTTGCAGAGGGAGGTGTTTAGTCTCAGGGTCCTTAGCTTAGTGATGAGCTTCATGGGCTCTATGGTGTTGAACGATGAGTTGTTGTCAATGAGCAGCATTCTCACATAGGTGTTCCTTTTGTCCAGGTGGGAAAGGACAGTGTGGAGTGTGATTGAGATTGCGTCATCTTTGTATCTGTTGGGGCAGTATGCAAATTGGAGTGAGTCTCCGGTAGGATGCTGTTGATGTGAGCCATGACCAGCCTTTCAAAGCACTTCATGGCTACCGACGTGAGTGCTATGGGCGGTAATCATTTAGACAGGTTACCTTCACTTCCTTGGGCACAGGGACTATGGTGGTCTGCTTGAATATAGGTATTACAGACTCAGTCAGGGAGAGGTTGAAGATGTCAGTGAAGACACTTGCCACTTGCCAGTGAAGACACTTACACGTCCTGGTAATCAATCTGGCCCCGCGGCTTTGTGAATGTTGACCTGTTAAAGGTCTTGCTCACATCGGCTACAGAGAGCGTTATCACACAGTCAAACATAAAAAGCATTTAGCTCGTCTGTTAGGCTCACGTCACTGGGCAGCTCACGTCTGGGTTTCCCTTTCTAGTTCGTAATAGTTTTCAAGCCCTGCCACATCCGACGAGCGTCAGAGCCAGTGTCGTAGGATTCAATCTTAATCCTGTATTGATCCTTGCGATAACATCTGCAAATCTGTGTATGTGACCAATAAACTTTGATTTTATGTTTCTGTATGGACTTGTTAACCTATACATATCAGTGCAGTGTTGTAGTAGTGTCCAGTTGAAAGTTTCATGACCCCCTCCCTTGTTCTCTCTGGAAGAAGGGATGGGGATATGGGATTATATATTATATATATATATTATATATTATTATTATATATATATTATATATATTCCCTGCAAAAATCACACCAAACAATCAACAAATGGAAATAATCCCCTCCTCACACACACACACACACACATAACATGCTCACGTGATAAAGACAAATGCATACACAATCTCATACACACATACACAGAGCTCAATGTAAATGCATATAAACTCCCGTGTCCTGTTAGTTAATAGGGCTGTAGACAAGGGGTGGGGGTTTAGCGGTGGGCTCGCCATCACACAGCTGTTCAGTCTCTTAAACCCACATCACTGATTGGTCAGGGGCAGGGAGGGTCACTGATTGGGTGAGAGCATGCGTGGGTCTCTGCATGGTGGAGTTCAATTAATACCCCAGTCATTGGTTAATACTTTTGAGGTGGCAGGTGGCCTAGTAGTTTGAGCGTTGTGCCAGTAACCGAAAGGTTGCTGGATTGAATCCCTGAGCTAACAAGGTAAAAATCTGTCATTCTGCACTTGAACAAGGCAGTTAACCCACTGTTCCCTGGTAGGCTGTCAATGTAAATAAGAGTTTGTTCTTAAATGACTTGCCAAGTTAAATACATTTTATAATATATATATATATATATACTGTCATTAAAGACCATCCTTCATTCACCACTGACACAGTGCCTTTGGAAAGTATTCATACCCCTTGACTTTGTCCACGTTTTGTTGTGTTACAGACTTAATTTAAACATGATTAAAATGAGATGTTGTGTCCCTGGCCTACACACAATGTTAAAGTAGAATTATGTTTTTATTATTATTATTTTAATTAAAAATTTAAGTCAATAAGTATTCAACCCCTTTGTTATGGCAAGCCTAAATAAGTTCAGCAGTACAAACTAGCTTAACCAGTAACATAATAAGTTGCATGGATTCCCTCTGTGTGCAATAATAGGGTTTAACATGATTTTGAATGACTACCTCATCTCTGTACCGCATACATACAATTATCTGTACAGTCCCTCAGTCAAGCAGTGAATTTCAAACTCAGATTCAACCACAAAGACCAGGGTTTTCCAATGTCTCACAAAGAAGGGCACCTATTGCTAGATGGGTAAAAAAAACAGACATTGAATATCCCTTTGAGCATGGTGAAGTCATTCCTTAGTATCAATACACCCAGTCACTACAAAGATACAGGTGTCCTTCCTAACTCAGCTGCCGGAGAGAAAGGAAACCGCTCAGGGATTTCACTTTGAGGCCAATGGTGAGAGTTTAATTGCTGTAATAGCAGAAAACTGAGGATGGATCCACAACATTGTAGTTACTCCACAATACTAACCTAACTGACAGAGTGAAAAGAAGGATGTCTTTAGAGAATAAAAATATTTAGAAACTGCATCATGTTATGGGTATGCTTGTGATCGACAAGGACTAGGGAGTTTTTTATGATAAAAATAAATGGAATGGAGCTAAGCACAGGCAAAATCCTACAGGAAAACCTGGTTCAGTCTGCTTTCCACCAGACACTGGGAGATGAATTCACCTTTCAGCAGGACAAATCTACACTGGAGTTGCTTACCAAGAAGACAATGAATGTTTCTGAGTGGCCCGAGTTACAGTTTTGACTTAAATCTACTTGAAAATCTATGTCAAGACCTAAAAATGGTTGTCTAGCAATGATCAATAACCAATTTGACAGAGCTTAAGGAATTTTGAAATAATAATGGGCAAATGTGACACAATCTAAAGACTTACCAAAAAAGACTCACAGCTTTAAATCGCTGCTAAGGTTGCATCTAGAAATGACTGACCCAGGCGTGTGAATACTTATGTAAATTAGATATTTCTGTATTTAATTTTTAATATTTGTTTAAACATTTCAGAACATTCTTTTCACTTTGTCACTATGGGGTATTGTGTGTAGATTTCTGAAGACACTGTAGATACTGATCGTCATAGTCACAGTCACAGGGATATATACTGATCATCATAGTGACAGTCACAGTGATAGATACTGATCATCATAGTGACAGTCACAGTGATAGATACTCATCATCATAGTGACAGTGACAGTGATAGATGCTGATCATCATAGTGACAGTGACAGTGATAGATGCTGATCATCATAGTGACAGTGACAGTGATAGATGCTGATCATCATATTGACAGTGGCAGTGATAGATGCTGATCATCATAGTGACAGTGACAGTGATAGATGCTGATCGTCATAGTGACAGTGATAGATGCTTTTCGTCATAGTGACAGTGACAGTGATAGATGCTGATCGTCACAGTGACAGTGACAGTGATAGATGCTGATCATCATATTGACAGTGGCAGTGATAGATGCTGATCATCATAGTGACAGTGACAGTGATAGATGCTGATCGTCATAGTGACAGTGATAGATGCTGATCATCATAGTGAACGTGATAGATGCTGATCGTCATAGTGACAGTGATAGATACTGATCATCATAGTGACAGTGACAGTGATAGATGCTGATCATCATAGTGACAGTGACAGTGATCGATGCTGATCCTCATAGTGACAGTGACAGTGATAGATGCTGATCGTCATAGTGGCAGTGATAGATACTGATTATCATAGTGACAGTGACAGTGATAGATTCTGATCGTCATAGTGACAGTGATAGATACTGATCGTCATAGTGAAAGTGATAGTCATATTGATAGTGATCGTGATGCTGATAGTGACACTGATAGTGATTGTGAAAGAGAACATAACATAGGTAGTTTGTTTTCAGATCCAATGTTAATATGTGCATTGATAACTCAGCGATATTGGATTACATACTATGGTGATGTAAGTCTCTCCTCCTAAGAGAGAGAGAAGAGAGAGAGATTAGCTGTCCTGACTTGACTGGCATGACCATTCAGGGGATGTGAGTATCTCTGGAATCTGGATGCATGGAACTAGTTTCACTCTGGTCTTCTTGCTGATCCAGGAGAGCTCAACATGGCACGACACGTGAAGAAAATCACCCCTGCCAGTAACACCCCTGCCAGTAACACCCCTGCCAGTAAGGATTACAGCTTTCTCCTCCCGTTGAGACTTGCTGTCTTTGAAGTATCCTCCTTCATCCCTGGTGCTTTATGTTCATTTCTAACACATGTTTCTGTTCTGAGTGCTTCCCTAAAGCCTTTTCCTGAGGAATACTGTAGCTTTCTTCTCAGAGAGATCATGGCCTTTGAACCTACCTGCCAAGGTTGTAATATCTCTGTCATGTTTGACCAAATCCTGGATTTACCGTAAGGGCTCTGACTTAACAATGTAATCCCATTGACTGTCTGCTTTTATGTATATAGTACTTCCACTAGCATATAAGGCCCTGCCCCGCCCATCTTTCGGAAAAGCTGACCGCGACTCCATTTTGTTGATCCCTGCCTACAGACAGAAACTAAAACAAGAAGCTCCCAAGCTGAGGTCTGTTCAACACTGGTCCGACCAATCTGATTCCACACTCCGAGACTGCTTCCATCACGTGAACTGGGATATGTTTCGTATTGCGTCAGACAACAACATTGACGAATACGCTGATTCGGTGTGCGAGTTCATTAGAACATGGGTTGAAGATGTCGTTCCCATAGCAACGATTAAAACATTCCCAAACCAGAAACCGTGGATTGATGGCAGCATTCGAGTGAAACTGAAAGCAGCAACCACTGCTTTTAATCAGGGCAAGTTGACCGGAAATATGACCGAATACAAACAGTGTAGCTATTCCCTTGCAAGGCAATCAAACAAGCTAAGCGTCAGTATAGAGACAAAGTAGAATCTCAATTCAACGGCTCAGACACAAGAGGTATGTGGCAGGGTCTACAGTCAATCACGGATTACAAAATGAAAACCAGCCCTGTCACGGACCAGGATGTCTTGCTCCCAGGCAGACTAAATAACTTTTTTGCCCGCTTTGAGGACAATACAGTGCCACTGACACGGCCTGCAACCAAAACATGCGGCCTCTCCTTCACTGCAGCCGAGGTGAGTAAAACATTTAAACGTGTTAACCCTCGCAAGGCTGCAGGCCCAGACGGCATCCCCAGCCGCGCCCTCAGAGCATGCGCAGACCAGCTGGCTGGTGTGTTTACGGACATATTCAATCAATCCCTATCCCAGTCTGCTGTTCCCACATGCTTCAAGAGGGCCACCATTGTTCCTGTTCCCAAGAAAGCTAAGGTAACTGAGCTAAACGACTACCGCCCCGTAGCACTCACTTCCGTCATCATGAAGTGCTTTGAGAGACTAGTCAAGGACCATATCACCTCCACCCTACCTGACACCTTAGACCCACTCCAATTTGCTTAACGCCCAAATAGGTCCACAGACGATGCAATCTCAACCACACTGCACTCTGCCCTAACCCATCTGGACAAGAGGAATACCTATGTGAGAATGCTGTTCATCGACTACAGCTCGGCATTTAACACCATAGTACCCTCCAAGCTCGTCATCAAGCTCGAGACCCTGGGTCTCGACCCCGCCCTGTGCAACTGGGTACTGGACTTCCTGACGGGCTGCCCCCAGGTGGTGAGGGTAGGCAACAACATCTCCACCCTGCTGATCCTCCACACTGGGGCCCCACAAGGGTGCGTTCTGAGCCCTCTCCTGTACTCCCTGTTCACCCACGACTGCGTGGCCACGCACGCCTCCAACTCAATCATCAAGTTTGCGGATGACACAACAGTGGTAGGCTTGATTACCAACAACGACGAGACGGCCTACAGGGAGGAGGTGAGGGCCCTCGGAGTGTGGTGTCAGGAAAATAACCTCACACTCAACGTCAACAAAATTAAGGAGATGATTGTGGACTTCAGGAAACAGCAGAGGGAACACCCCCCTATCCACATCGATGGAACAGTAGTGGAGAGGGTAGCAAGTTTTAAGTTCCTCGGCATACACATCACAGACAAACTGAATTGGTCCACCCACACAGACAGCATTGTGAAGAAGGCGCAGCAGCGCCTCTTCAACCTCAGGAGGCTGAAGAAATTTGGCTTGTCACCAAAAGCACTCACAAACTTCTACACATGCACAATCGAGAGCATCCTGGCGGGCTGTATCACCGCCTGGTACGGAAACTGCTCCGCCCACAACCGTAAGGCTCTCCAGAGGGTAGAGCATCACCGGGGGCAAACTACCTGCCCTCCAGGACACCTACACCACCCGATGTTACAGGAAGGCCATAAAGATCATCAAGGACAACAACCACCCGAGCCACTGCCTGTTCACCCCGCTATCATCCAGAAGGCGAGGTCAGTACAGGTGCATCAAAGCTGGGACCGAGAGACAGAAAAACAGCTTCTATCTCACGGCCATCAGACTGTTAAACAGCCACCACTAACATTGAGTGGCTGCTGCCAACACACTGACTCAACTCCAGCCACTTTAATAATGGGAATTGATGGGAAATGATGTCAAATATATCACTAGCCACTTTAAACAATGCTACCTAATATAATGTTTACATACCCTACATTATTCATCTCATAATGTATACGTATATACTGTACTCTATATCATCTACTGCATCTTTATGTAATACATGTATCACTAGCCACTTTAACTATGCCACTTTGTTTACATACTCATCTCATATGTATATACTGTACTCGATACCATCTACTGCCTATGCCGCTCTGTACCATCACTCATTCATATATCTTTATGTACATATTCTTTATCCCCTTACACTTGTGTGTATAAGACAGTAGTTTTGGAATTGTTAGTTAGATTACTTGTTGGTTATTACTGCATTGTCGGAACTAGAAGCACAAGCATTTCGCTACACTCGCATTAACATCTGCTAACCATGTGTATGTGACAAATAACATTTGATTTGATTTGATTTAGTATCTTATAAATACTGACAATCATATAGCTAGCAAGCCTGCATTCAAGATACAGTTCTGGGTGCTGAGATTATGATGAACATATAACTAAGCACATTACTCATCTGTGATATGATGTAACATAAACTAATATGACATGTCCTTATGGCTAGCTCTGGACCAGGGCTACATGTGGACTTTCTTCCCTGTTGGTCTATTGGAGGCTAGCTCTGGTCCAGAGTTACATGTGGACTTTCTTCCCTGTTGGTCTATTGGAGGCTAGCTCTGGTCCAGGGTTACATGTGGACTTTCTTCACTGTTGGTCTATTGGAGGCTAGCTCTGGTCCAGGGTTACATGTGGACTTTCTTCCCTGTTGGTCTATTGGAGGCTAGCTCTGGTCCAGGATTACATGTGGACTTTCTTCACTGTTGGTCTATTGGAGGCTAGCTCTGGTCCAGGGTTACATGTGGACTTTCTTCCCGGTTGGTCTATTGGAGGCTAGCTCTGGTCCAGGATTACATGTGGACTTTCTTCCCGGTTGGTCTATTGGAGGCTAGCTCTGGTCCAGGGTTACATGTGGACTTTCTTCCCTGTTGGTCTATTGGAGGCTAGCTCTGGTCCAGGGCTACATGTGGACTTTCTTCCCTGTTGGTCTATTGGAGGCTACCTCTGGTCCAGGGTTACATGTGGACCTTCTTCCCTGTTGGTCTATTGGAGGCTACCTCTGGTCCAGGGTTACATGTGGACTTTCTTCGCTGTTGGTCTATTGGAGGCTAGCTCTGGTCCAGGGTTACATGTGGTCTATCTTCCCTTTCAGTCTGTTGGAGGCTACCTCTGGTCCAGGGTTACATGTGGACTTTCTTCCCTGTTGGTCTATTGGAGGCTAGCTCTGGTCCAGGGTTACATGTGGACTTTCTTCACTGTTGGTCTATTGGAGGCTAGCTCTGGTCCAGGGTTACATGTGGACTTTCTTCACTGTTGGTCTATTGGAGGCTAGCTCTGGTCCAGAGCTACATGTGTACTTTCTTCCCTGTTGGTCTATTGGAGGCTAGCTCTGATCCAGGGTTACATGTGTACTTTCTTCCCTGTTAGTCTATTGGAGGCTAGCTCTGGTCCAGAGCTACAAGTGGACTTTCTTCCCTGTTGGTCTATTGGAGGCTAGCTCTGGTCCAGGGCTACATGTGGACTTTCTTCGCTGTTGGTCTATTGGAGGCTAGCTCTGGTCCAGGGTTACATGTGGACTTTCTTCCCTGTTGGTCTATTGGAGGCTAGCTCTGGTCCAGAGTTACATGTGGACTATTTTCCGTGTCGGTCTGTTAGAGCCTTGGAGGCTAGCTCCCAATCCCACTGTTCAGGCCATTCCTACATTTCCTAGAGACGGAAAATAATCCCTTAGCCTAGGGAAGAAAATGGATTTGCAACACGGCTACAGCAGTCTACAGGTCATTGAGCATGTCACTGCAATTTATGCACTGTTCAATCTTCAGGATATATCCTCATTACATGATGCAGGATGCATCCTGACGTTTGGTAGGACAGTGGGTCAGGCATAGAGATCTTATTCAATTCCTACTGTATATGTCATTCTATGGGGTCGGGTCCTCTGTCTGACCTCCTCCAAGGTCTTAATACCCATCATAAGAGC
The DNA here is from genome assembly GCF_002021735.2 of Oncorhynchus kisutch. NCBI lineage: Eukaryota > Metazoa > Chordata > Actinopteri > Salmoniformes > Salmonidae > Oncorhynchus > Oncorhynchus kisutch. The sequence goes on along the minus strand of NC_034179.2, from coordinate 81,373,329 downwards.
TGTAGACCTGGGCTGTAGACTTGGCACTGCCATCCTACTGAACAAAGTATTGGCAATGAGATCTGTGTCCCAAATGGCACCCTTTCCCTTTATAGTGCACTACTTTTGGCCAGAGCCCTTTGGGCCTGGGTCAATTGTACACTATATAGAGAAAAGATTGCTATTTGGGATGCACATAAACACTGTGTGTTCATTGGTCTACTCTGTGTTTTCTGATAGTACAGTGATTATACAGTTCATCAGATCATGGTGGGTTTCTGACTCACACTCCAACAGTAGGACTGCTGGGTAATTGGAGTACAGTACATAGTCTCCAGGATGTTTGTAAACATTGTTCTTAATGTTAAGAATGAAATGAATTTTGCAAAGAGGATTGGTACAGTAACAGAAACAGGGAGCCCCCTCCGCCCCTCCCCTTCCCCCCACCGCACAGTTCACAAGGGATTATATCGGTCTGCTATCGAAACTTGGCAAGAGATTCCCCTCCCCCCATTTTTTTTGGTTGCATTTGCTGGCAATCCCTCTTTATGCCCGGGCAGCAACTGCTGTTGGACTTTAAACGACAGATGAAGACAAGCTGATGAACAGAGCAGGGAAAGAGAGCATGATGGAGAGAAGTGAGGTCAAAGGGTGAGGTCCATAGAGAGTGGAGGAGGTAAAGAAGGAAGGAGAGAGTGAATAGAATAAGGTTAGACTAGACTGGTCTACGTGCATTTTGGTGAGTGTTAACTCTATTCTTCCTTATGTAGAAAAGCCATCTGCATGGCTGATGAATTATAATCATGTGCGATTGTGCAGCGGAGGCTGTCTGTTTGTAAATGTGCCACTCAGGTTCCTGACGCTGACTTCACACACCGCCATGTTGCTCTCCAGATGTGTTTATCTCTGGTGGGAGTGGGATTCATCATCCCTCTTTACACTCTGTTGGAGCTGGTGCTGCTGGTCACTGCATTGGAATACTGGAAAAGACAGACTAGGCAGACTGAGTACTTATTAGTTGAATATTATTACAATGTATCAAACCTGATCAGATTTACATTGCTTATTGGTGCTTTTATGTAAAGGTCTTATTTGGATTGCATGTCCACCTATTGTTTTGACGATGTTTGAACCTGTCAGGTCTGATATCTGATGTTAGGCTGGATGTTCCTTCTCTGGCAGAAGTGGGGTTTTTGGTTTATGTTGTGATGTGGGGGTGACTTCAGTAATTCTCTGGTTGACTTGAATAGAATTGTGCACCATCACTCACATTGTCAGATTATCGTTTACCATTCCCATGACATGACTCTCAGATGATTGTCAGAGTGCTTTCTTACTCCGTCTCCTTCCATCTCTCTCCGTCTCTCTCTGTCTCCCTCCGTCTCTCTCCGTCTCTCTCCATCTCTCTCCATCTCTCTCCGTCTCTCTCCGTCCCTCCCCGTCTCTCCCCGTCTCTCTCCGTCTCTCTCCGTCTCTATCCGTCTCTCCCCGTCTCTCTCCCCGTCTCTCCCCGTCTCTCCCCGTCTCTCTCCGTCTCTCTCCGTCTCTCCCCGTCTCTCCCCGTCTCTCCCCGTCTCTCTCCGTCTCTCTCCGTCTCTCCCCGTCTCTCTCCGTCTCTGCCCGTCTCTCTCCGTCTCTGCCCGTCTCTCCCCGTCTATCCCCGTCTCTCTCCGTCTCTCTCCGTCTCTTCCCGTCTCTCTCCGTCTCTCTCCGCCTCTCCTCGTCTCTCTCCGTCTCTCTCCGTCTCTCCCCGTCTCTCTCCGTCTCTGCCCGTCTCTCTCCGTCTCTGCCCGTCTCTCCCCGTCTCTCCCCGTCTCTCCCCGTCTCTCTCCGTCTCTCCCCGTCTCTCTCCGTCCCTCTCTGTCTCTCCCCGTCTCTCCCCGTCTCTCCCCGTCTCTCTCCGTCTCTCCCCGTCTCTCTCCGTCTCTCTCCGTCTCTCCCCGTCTCTCCCCGTCTCTCTCCGTCTCTCTCCGTCTCTTCCCGTCTCTCTCCGTCTCTCTCCGTCTCTCTCCGCCTCTCCCCGTCTCTCTCCGTCTTTCTCCGTCTCTCCCCGTCTCTCTCCGTCTCTGCCCGTCTCTCTCCGTCTCTGCCCGTCTCTCCCCGTCTCTCCCCGTCTCTCCCCGTCCCTCCCCGTCTCTCTCCGTCTCTCTCCGTCTCTTCCCGTCTCTCTCCGTCTCTCTCCGTCTCTCTCCGCCTCTCCCCGTCTCTCTCCGTCTCTCTCCGTCTCTCCCCGTCTCTCTCCGTCTCTGCCCGTCTCTCTCCGTCTCTGCCCGTCTCTCCCCGTCTCTCCCCGTCTCTCCCCGTCTCTCTCCGTCTCTCCCCGTCTCTCTCCGTCCCTTTCCGTCCCTCACCGTCTCTCCCCGTCTCTCCCCGTCTCTCTCCGTCTCTCTCCGTCTCCCTCCGTCTCTCCCCGTCTCTCTCCGTCTCTCTCCGTCCCTCCCCGTCTCTCTCCGTCTCTGTCTGTCTCTATCCGTCTCTCCCCGTCTCTCTCCGTCTCTCTCCGTCTCTCCCCGTCTCTCTCCGTCTCTCTCCGTCCCTCCCCGTCCCTCTCCGTCTCTCTCCGTTGTCTCTCCGTCTCTCTCCGTCTCTATCCGTCTCTCCCCGTCTCTCCCCGTCTCTCTCCGTCTCTCTCTGTCTCCCTCCGTCTCCCTCCGTCTCTCTCCGTCTCTCTCCGTCGCTCTCCGTCTCTCTCCGTCTCTCCCAGTCTCTCCCCGTCTCTCTCCGTCTCTCTCCGTCGCTCTCCGTCTCTCTCCGTCTCTCTCCGTCTCTCCCCGTCTCTCCACGTCTCTCTCCGTCTCTCTCCGTCTCCCTCCGTCTCCCTCCATCTCTCTCCGTCTCTCTCCGTCTCCCTCCGTCTCTCCCCGTCTCTCTCCGTCTCTCCCCGTCTCTCTCCGTCTCTCCCCGTCTCTCCCCGTCTCTCTCCGTCTCTCTCCGTCCCTCCCCGTCCCTCCCCGTCTCTCTCCGTCTCTCTCCGTCTCTCCCCGTCTCTCTCCGTCTCTCTCCGTCTCCCTCCGTCTCTCCCCGTCTCTCTCCGTCTCTCTCCGTCTCCCTCCGTCTCCCTCCGTCTCTCTCCGTCTCTCTCCGTCTCTCCCAACTGTTTTCCATCCATCTTTCTCCACCTCCATATCCTGTATTATTCAGGCTGTGGGTACATTCCTTCTCAATGTAATGACATTTATCAGACCTTAACCTGACTGATCTGTCAGATCTATGTTACTCATCTTAGTCAACAGCACCCAACGGTTTCGGTCTTTCCTTGGTATGGTGATGGTGTTAAACTGGTCTGAAAACAACTCCTCGCCTCTTCCCCCTCTGTCTTTGCAGATCTCAAGGAACCAGGTGTAAGACAACAATATGGTGTACGTTTCCCCAAGCCAATAGAAAGGCTAAGGGGAGCCACTGTGATGCTTACACCAGAGGAAGAGGCATGGGGCTGTTTTCTGACCAGGCAGATGTGTTGTCACAGTACACCTCCCTCTCTCACTGTCTCCCTCTCTTCCACAGACAGGATGACGAATCAGCAGCCAGTCCACCAGTCTAACAAGGCCCATTATGATGAGCCACCCATTGTTGAAGCTGGAGTGTTGGATTTGTTGGAACCCAAACTTCCCAATAGTTTCTTGGGAACCTACTGTGGCTTCCTCATCCGAAACTCACTGCTCGTCCTCACTATACTGGGTAGGTGCCTACCTCGCTTCATGGTGGTCAACTGTCAGGAAATCAATTATTTCATTGCCTTCAGTGGTTATAAAGGGTTACGCTGCATTTCAGCTCTCTGTATTACCTGTGCTTGCTAACATTTTTTTATATATAAACATTTTATTAAATGTTTTATTAGCCCATCCCCCTCTTCGGACGACAATAACAAACTTTCTCTCTTATTTTTTTACAGCTTTCTCACACACATTTTACACCCATGGCAATTCTCTCTTTGTTTTCTTCACCGTAGTTACATATCAAGAATATAGTTAGTACATACAGTGCATTCAGACAGTATAAAGACCCCTTACATCTTTTCCACATTTTGTTAAGTTACAGCCTAATTCTAAAATTGATTTTATAAAATTTTAAAAATTCCCTCATCAATCTACACATAAAACGCCATAATGACAAAAGAAAATCAAGTTTTTATACATTTTTGCAAATGTATAAAAACAAAGAAATAGAAATATCACATTTACATAAGTATCAGATACTTTACTCAGTACTTTGTTGAGGCACCTTTGGCAGCGATTACAGCCTTGAGTCTTCTTGGGTATGACGCTTTGCACACCTGTATTTTAGAGGTTTCTTCCATTCTTCTCTGCAGATCCTCTCAAGTTCTGTCAGGTTGGATGGGAAGCGTTGCTGCACAGCTATTTTTCAGGTCTCTACAGAGATGTTCGATCAGGTTCAAGTTCGGGCTCTTGCTGGGCCACTCAAGGACATTCAGAAACTTGTCCCAAAGCCACTAGTGCGTTGTCTTGGCTGTGTGCTTAGGGTTGTTGTCCTATTGGAAGGTGAACCTTCGCCCCAGTCTGAGGTGCTGAGCGCTCTGGAACAGGTTTTCATCAAGGATCTTTCTGTACTTTGCTCCGTTCATCTTTCCCTCGATCCTGACTAGACTCCCAGTCCCTGACGCTGAAAAACATCCCCACAGCATTATGCTGCCACCACCATGCTTCACTGTAAATCAAATCAAATCAAATTTATTTATATAGCCCTTCGTACATCAGCTGATATCTCAAAGTGCTGTACAGAAACCCAGCCTAAAACCCCAAACAGCAAGCAATGCAGGTGTAGAAGCACGGTGGCTAGGAAAAACTCCCTAGAAAGGCCAATACCTAGGAAGAAACCTAGAGAGGAACCAGGCTATGTGGGGTGGCCAGTCCTCTTCTGGCTGTGCCGGATGGAGATTATAACAGAACATGGCCAAGATGTTCAAATGTTCATAAATGACCAGCATGGTCGAATAATAATAAGGCAGAACAGTTGAAACTAGAGCAGCAGCACAGTCAGGTGGAAGTTGAAACTGGAGCAGCAGCATGGCCAGGTGGACTGGGGACAGCAAGGAGTCATCATGTCAGGTAGTCCTGGGGCATGGTCCTAGGGCTCAGGTCCTCCGAGAGAGAGAAAGAAAGAGAGAAGGAGAGAATTAGAGAACGCACACTTAGATTCACACAGGACACCGAATAGGACAGGAGAAGTACTCCAGATATAACAAACTGACCCCAGCCCCCCGACACATAAACTACTGCAGCATAAATACTGGAGGCTGAGACAGGAGGGGTCAGGAGACACTGTGGCCCCATCTGAGGACACCCCCGGACAGGGCCAAACAGGAAGGATATAACCCCACCCACTTTGCCAAAGCACAGCCCCCACACCACTAGAGGGATATCTTCAACCACCAACTTACCATCCTGAGACAAGGCTGAGTATAGCCCACAAAGATCTCCGCCACGGCACAACCCAAGGGGGGGGGCGCCAACCCAGACAGGATGACCACAACAGTGAATCAACCCACTCAGGTGACGCACCCCCTCCAGGGACGGCATGAGAGAGCCCCAGCAAGCCAGTGACTCAGCCCCTGTAATAGGGTTAGAGGCAGAGAATCCCAGTGGAAAGAGGGGAACCGGCCAGGCAGAGACAGCAGGGGCGGTTCGTTGCTCCAGAGCCTTTCCGTTCACCTTCCCACTCCTGGGCCAGACTACACTCAATCATATGACCCACTGAAGAGATGAGTCTTCAGTAAAGACTTAAAGGTTGAGACCGAGTTTGCGTCTCTGACATGGGTAGGCAGACCGTTCCATAAAAATGGAGCTCTATAGGAGAAAGCCCTGCCTCCAGCTGTTTGCTTAGAAATTCTAGGGACAATTAGGAGGCCTGCGTCTTGTGACCGTAGCGTACGTGTAGGTATGTACGGCAGGACCAAATCAGAGAGATAGGTAGGAGCAAGCCCATGTAATGCTTTGTAGGTTAGCAGTAAAACCTTGAAATCAGCCCTTGCTTTGACAGGAAGCCAGTGTAGAGAGGCTAGCACTGGAGTAATATGATCAAATTTTTTGGTTCTAGTCAGGATTCTAGCAGCCGTATTTAGCACTAACTGAAGTTTATTTAGTGCTTTATCCGGGTAGCCGGAAAATAGAGCATTGCAGTAGTCTAACCTAGAAGTGACAAAAGCATGGATTAATTTTTCTGCATAATTTTTGGACAGAAAGTTTCTGATTTTTGCAATGTTACGTAGATGGGATGTAGGGATGGTGCCAGGTTTCCTCCAGACGTGACACTTGGCATTCAGGCCAAAGGGTTCAATCTTGGTTTAATCAGACCAGAGAATCTTGTTTCTTATGGTCTGAGAGTCCTTTAGGTGCCTTTTGGCAAACTCCAAGCAGTCTGTCATGTGCCTTTTCCTGAGGAGTGGCTTCCATCTGGCCAGTCTACCATAAAGGCCTGATTGGTGGAGTGCTGCAGAGATGGTTGTCCTTCTGGAAGGTTCTCCCATCTCCACAGAGGAACTCTGGAGCTCTGTCAGAGTGACCATCGGGTTCTTGGTCACCTCCCTGATCAAGGCCCTTCTCCCCAGATTGCTCAGTTTGGCCGGGCGGCCAGCTCTAGGAAGGGTCTTAGTGGTTCCAAACATCTTCCATTTAAGAATGATGGAAGCCACTGTGGTCTTGGGGACCTTCAATGCTGCAAAAAAAAATTGGTACCCTTCCCCAGATCTGTGCCTCGACACAGTCCTGTCTCGGAGCTCTACGGACAATTCCTTCGACCTCATGGCTTGGTTTTTGCTCTGACATGCACTGTCAGCTGTGGGACCTTATATAGACAGATGTGTGCCTTTCCAAATCATGTCCAATCAATTGAATTTACCACAAGTGGTAGAATCAAGTTGTAGAAACATCTCAAGGATGATCAATGGAAACAGGATGGACCTACGTTTTCACTTTATCATTATGGGGTTTTGTGTGTAGATTAATGAGGATTTAAATATTTTTAAAATCCATTTTAGAAAAAGGCTGTAACGCAACAAAGTGTGGAAAAGGTCCAGGGGTCTGAATACTCTCCTAATGTGTAACGGCATTCGTCTGTTGAAAGAGGAGCGGACCAAAATGCAGCGTGGTGGTTACTCATGTTCTTTAATGAAAACAAACAAACAATACAAAACAACAAACGGAACGTGAAAACCTATACAGCCTATCTTGTGACAACAAACACAGAGACAGGAACAAGGACACTAAGGACAATCCCCCACGACACACTCAAAGAATATGGCTGCCTAAATATGGTTCCCAATCAGAGACAACGATAAACACCTGCCTCTGATTGAGATCCACTTCAGACAGCCATAGACTTAACTAGAACACCCCACTAAGCTACAATCCCAATACCAACACACCACATACAAAAACCCCATGCCACACCCTGGCCTGACCAAATAAATGAAGATAAACACAAAATACTTTGACCAGGGCGTGACATAATGCACTGTACACATCACTTCTTGTTGGCACTAGTGTACTTACTGTAAATCCCCCTGGAATGGAAATGAAATCCAATGAGTCAGACGCTGTGATTATAAACCCTCTCGAAATGCTCTTCTGAAGCGTTTCACTGGAATCTCTTCTCTCTGCGCTCTCACGGAAGCTGTAAGGGTGACAGAGGAAACCATTATGTGGCTGTTGTGCTTACTCCTCTCCTCTGTGAACTGTAACAGGTGTAATAGCGGGGTCGCTGTTTGGGATGCTGCTGCGGTATGTTTCTATTACAGACCCCAACACCCTGATGCTGGTGTCCTTTCCTGGAGACATCCTCATGAGGATGCTGAAGATGCTCATCTTGCCCCTCATCATCTCCAGCCTAATCACAGGTACACTGTTGTAATACACACACACACACACACACACACACACACACACACACACACACACACACACACACACACAGTCGTATACAGCTAACCTTGTGGGGACACACAATTCCATCCCATTCAAAATCCTATTTTCCCTAACCCCTAACCCTAAACCTAACCCTAACCCTTACCCTTACCCTAACCTGTACTCTTACCCTTACCCTAATCCTGACCCTAACCTTAACCATAACCCTAACCTTAACCCTAACCCTAACCTTAACCCAAAAACCTTAACCTTAAACCTTACCCTAACTCCTAATTCTAACCCTAAAACTAACCCTAGCCCCAAACCCTTAATGTAATTCTAACCGTAGCCCTAATTCTAACCTTAACCCTAAACCCCCTAGAAACCCCCATCTAAACTTAACCCTAAACCCCCTAAACCCCCATTTGACCTCGTGCGGACTAACAGAATGTCCCCAGGTGGTCAAATTTGTGTTTGTTTACTATTCCTGTTGGAACTTCCCACAAGAATATAGTTAAACACATCCAGACACACACACACACACACGCGCGCGCAGGTGGAAGGTGCCTTGCTCATCAGCCTGTCTCTCTCCCTCCCAGGTCTGGCTGGTCTGGATGCTCGTTCCAGTGGGAGGATGGGCTCCAGGGCCATGGTCTACTACATGTCCACTACGGTCATAGCTGCCATCCTGGGGGTCATCCTGGTCCTGGGGATCCACCCGGGAAACCCCAAACTCAGGAGCAGTCAGGAGCAGGACACGGCCCCCAAGAACCAGGAGGTCAGCAGTCTGGACGCCTTCCTGGACCTCATCAGGAACCTGTTCCCTGAAAACCTGGTGCAGGCCTGCTTCCAACAGGTAGGACCCAGACCCAGAACTAGAACTGGACCCAGACGCAGAACTAAACCCTGACCCCATCAAACAATGGATGTTCAGTTGTTATTGTGAGATTTGGACCCTATCAAAGCCTGACTTTAATGACCAGCATTGGGAATGTGTGGCTTATGGGGCAATTGTGTCCAATTCACAATTGATTGTTACAGAGCCTTCAGAAAGTATTACACCCCTTTACTTTCCCCACATTTTGTTGTGTTAAAAAGTGGGATTCAAATGGATTTCGTTATTGCTCCTTATTGCTCTTTTTTGTCAATGATCTACACTAAATACTCTGGAAGACAAATTCTAACATTTGTAAAATATTTGTGAAAAACAAAACAGTAATATATCTTGATTAGAAAAGTACTCAACCCCATTACATGTTAGAGTCACAGCGATTACAGGTCTGAGTCTTTCTGGGTAAGTCTGTAAGAGCTTTGGATTGTACAATATTTGCACATTCTTTTTTAAATTCTTCAAGCTCTGTCAAAACTGTAACTAGGAACACTCAGGAACATTCAACGTCATCTTGGTAAGCAACTCCACTGTTTATTTGGCCTTGTGTTTTAAGTTATTGCCCTGCTGTCTGTTGGAAATCAGACTGAACCAGGTTTTCCTCTAGGACTTTGACTGTGCTTAGCTCTATTCTGTTTCTTTTTATCCTAAAAAATACTCATTGCCGATCACAAACATACCCATAACATGATGCAGCCACCGCCATGCTTGAAAATATGAAGAGTGATACTCAGGGATGTGTTCTGTTGGATTTTCCCCAAACATAAAACTTTGTATCCAGGACATAAAGGTCATTTCTTTGCCACATGTTTTTGTAGTTTTACTTTAGTGCCTTACTGCAAACAGGATGCATATTTAGGAACATTTGTATTCTGTCAGGCTTCCTCCTTTTCACTCTGTTGATTAGGTTAGTATTGTGATCAACAATGTTGTTGATCCATCCTCAGTGTTCTCCTATCACAGCTCATAAACTCTGTAACTGTTTTAAATAGGTGCCCCTCTTTGCGAGGCATTGGAAAACCTGATCTTTGTGGTTGAATCTGGGTCCATTGTGTGACTTCTTAAGCGAATTTGGACTTTTTAATTTATTTAGGCTTGCCATAACAAAGGTGTTGAATACTTATTGACTCAACACATTTCAGCTTTTCATTGTAATTAATATGTAAAAATTCCTCAAATATAATTCCACTTTGACATTATGGGGTATTGTTTGTAGGCCAGTGACCAAAAATCTCTATTTAATCAATTTTAAATTCAAGCTGTAACACAACAACATGTGGAAGAAGTTAAGGGGAGCCAATACTTTGGAAGGGACTGTATATGTACAGACTAGTTCATAAAAAGGAATGGCTTATGTCATCACGGAAGTAGAGTTTTGCTTTAGAGTAGAGAAGGGTATTTACAGTACTATATAGAGAACATTTTGACGGAAATGCAGCTAGAACCTTAAAGTCCCAGGCATTCCATATTATGATCCTTCCATTTCCCAGAAAATGACGACTTTGCAGAACAACACATGTGAGTGGTGTTAGCTGTGCAGATCCTAATTCCCTCTCTTTATTCCAAGCTTTTGTTGTTGCATTGGACATTTGATGTCTCCCTCTGAACATCTTTCCCCTTGTATTGACCAATAGCTGTTCTTGTGTTGACATTTTCACTCGACATTAAAGGAATTTATCAGAGGCCAGCGCGACTTATAGTTAATGTATTACTCTTAAGATAGCTAGGTGAGACAACCACACATCGTAGTCATAGTGAGAACAGTTTTCCTCTGGAGAAGTTATCAGCAAAGTCCGTGCTAGTAGGAAAAGACAAGTGCAGGTTTGAATGTTTTATTTTTAGGGGCGAGGAGGGAGGGAATGAGACGGAAATTTCTTATTTAAGATACTCTTTGAAGAGGTAGGGTTTCAGACGTTTTGTAAGATGAGCAGGGACTCTACTGTCCTAGCATTAAGGGGACATGATCCTGTACCTAGGTGGCTGACCACAGGACAGAACAGGAGAGGACAGGAGACTACAGGACAGGATAGGGCAGGACAAGACTGTGTGATTTACAAAGCAACGCTGCCTGGCAGATATGATTGCTGTTAATCCAAGCAGGCGGATCATTTTTAAGCGATAATCCAGGCCTCAATCATGTCGCAGCAGTTCCCTTCTTTTGTCCAAATCCTGTGTTTTTTTCTCTCTCTCTCCTTATTGCTCTCATTCTCTCTCTCTCTCCTTATCTCTCTCTCATTCTCTTTCTCCTTATCTCTCTAATTCTCTCTCTCTCCTTATCTCTCTCATTCTCTCTCATTCTCTCTCTCCTTATCTCTCTCATTCTCTCTCTCTCCTTATCTCTCTCATTCTCTCTCATTCTCTCTCTCCTTATCGCTCTCATTCTCTCTCTCTCCTTATCTCTCTCCTTATCGCTCTCATTCTCTCTCTCTCCTTATCGCTCTCATTCTCTCTCTCTCCTTATCTCTCTCATTCTCTCTCTCCTTATCTCTCTCTCATTCTCTCTCTCTCCTTATCTCTCTCATTCTCTCTCTCTCCTTATCGCTCTCATTCTCTCTCTCTCCTTATCTCTCTCATTCTCTCTCTCTCCTTATCGCTCTCATTCTCTCTCTCATTCTCTCTCTCTCCTTATCGCTCTCATTCCCTCTCTCTCTCCTTATCTCTCTCATTCTCTCTCTCTCCTTATTGCTCTCATTCTCTCTCTCTCCTAATCGCTCTCATTCTTTCTCTCTCCTTATCGCTCTCATTCTCTCTCTCTCATTCTCTCTCTCTCCTTATCTCTCTCATTCTCTCTCTCTCCTTATTGCTCTCATTCTCTCTCTCTCTCCTTATCTCTCTCATTCTCTCTCTCTCCTTATCTCTCTCATTCCCTCTCTCTCCTTATCTCTCTCATTCTCTCTCTCTCCTTATTGCTCTCATTCTCTCTCTCTCCTAATCGCTCTCATTCTTTCTCTCTCCTTATCGCTCTCATTCTCTCTCTCTCCTTATCTCTCTCATTCTCTCTCTCTCCTTATCTCTCTCATTCTCTCTCTCCTATCGCTCTCATTCTCTCTCTCCTATCGCTCTCATTCTCTCTCTCTCCTTATTGCTCTCATTCTCTCTCTCTCCTTATCTCTCTCATTCTCCCTCTCTCCTTATCTCTCTCATTCTCTCTCTCTCTCTCATGCATGTGTGTCTGAATGATTGGAAATACTCTGTGTTAGACTGGGTGAGGGTCAGACCTTCTGTTGGTGCTAATCTCTTTACAGCGCCATTGGGTTGTCTTCATTTATTACAGTAAGGCATCTGCCTAGTGTGACTGTGTGTGTGTGTGTGTATGTGTATGTGTGTGTGCTTGTGTGCTTGTGAGTGTGTGTGCGTGTGCATGCGTGTGTGTGTGTGTGCTGTTCAGCCCTGGGCTTATAAGGATCCTTTCTCTCGTTATGTGCTGTCACTGTGTTTGTCTTCGTCAGAGATTAATTGATATTGTAATTGCTTTTGCAGATCAGCCAAGAAATAGCATGACGATCCCCAGCCCCCTTTTCCATATTTCCTCTTCTCTCTATCCCTCTCTCTCTCTCTCTCTCTCTCTCTCTCTCTCTCTCTCTCTCTCTCTCTCTCTCTCTCTCTCTCTCTCCTTCTCTCTCCCTCTCTCTCCTTCTCTCTCCCTCTCTCTCCCCTCTCTCTCCCTCTCTCTCTCCCTCTCTATCCCTCTCTCTCTCCCTCCCCCTCTCTTCTTCTTTGTCTACATAAACATATCTCTCATCTTTCTGGTGGTTGCTCTCTCTCTCTCTCTCTCTCTCTCTCTCTCTCTCTCACTCTCTCTCTCTCTATTCGCCACCCCCCTCTCCACCCACCTCTCTCTCTCTCTATTCTCCACCCACCTCTCTCTCTTTCTCTCTATTCCCCACCCCCATCTCCACCACCTCTCTCTCTTTCTCTCTATTCTCCACCCCCTCTCCACCCCACCTCTCTCTCTCTCTCTCTCTCTCTCTCTCTCAATTCTCCACCCCCCACTCCACCCCACCTCTCTCTCTCTCTCTATTCTCCACCCCCCTCTTCACCCTACCTCTCACTCTCTCTCTCTTCAGGTTCAAACAGTAGCAAAGAAAGTGTCAGTGATGTCCCCGAACCAGACAGAACCTGTCATAGTCAGCAAGAAGAAACTGGAGTTCAAATGGGGCATGAATGTTCTGGGTGAGAGAATACTATGGTTCTTTCCTCTCTATTCACTGAGGGGGCAACAATGTCCTGTTCGGTTCAACTCTCTTTCTGTTGATTGGACGGAATACTATTATGTCTATTTCCTTTTGTTTCATTGGTTTAGTTATATTCATCAGGTATTCATCATTCATGTTGAGAGAGCACATTGGTTATTTATGAACAGATGATTTAATGTTGTAATGATGTTTTCTGAAGGTTTAATTGGGTTCTTCATCACATTTGGAATGTGCATGGGGAAGATGGGAGAGAAGGGGAAGCTCATGTCAGAGTTCTTCAACATCCTTAATGAGATCATCATGAAGATGGTGGGCATGATCATGTGGTACGTGTCTCTCTGTGTCATCCTGTCTGTGTCTTCCTGTCTGTGTCCCTGTCTGTGTCCCTGTCTGTGTCTTCCTGTCTGTGTCCCTGTCTGTGTCCTTGTCTGTGTCTCTCTCTGTGTCCATGTCTGTGTCCCTGTCTGTGTCTTCCTGTCTGTGTCACTGTATGTCTTCCTGTCTGTCCTCCTGTCTGTGTCCCTGTCTGTGTCCTCCTGTCTGTGTCCCTGTCTGTGTCCTCCTGTCTGTGTCCTCCTGTCTGTGTCTTCCTGTCTGTGTCTTCCTGTCTGTGTCCCTGTCTGTGTCTTCCTGTCTGTTTCTTCCTGTGTCCCTGTCTGTGTCTACCTGTCTGTGTCCCTGTATGGGTCTGTTTTCCTTCAGTGGAATAATGGCTGCAGTGCTGAAAAACATTCTATAGACAGTAATGAATTCACTGACAGTGATGAATAAGTGGAGGACTGCATACGTGAAAAAAATGGTGGGAACTGGGGCAGAGAGAGGATTGGAAAGGGGAGAAATATAGGGAGAAGAATTCCCTAAGACATGACAGTGTGTGGAATGCTGAGGACTAGCAGGAGTGGGAGCCGAGCAGAAGCCTTTCTGGTTCCCAGGGTGGAGAGGGTGGAACAGGTCCAGAACCTAATGAATCCACAGACAGGAAAGGAGCCAGTAGCTGCTCAACAGGCCAGCACAAATCAGAGTGCAGACAGACTGATGCAGGGCGGGACAGAGGGACGTGGTGAGATCCATGTCCTTGGAGAGTGATGAAAGCCTTGATGCTTTGCAGGACAGTAGCAGACAGTCCAGTAGCACTGAAAGAGCAAGGGAAAAGAGACAGAAAGGGGGAGAGACAGAGAGACTTCACACGAGACTGGCCAATACCACTGAGAGAGAGAAAAACACACATCCCCCCTCTCCCTCTCCCTCTCCCTCTCCCTCTCCCTCTCCCTCTCCCTCTCCCTCTCCCTCTCCCTCTCCCTCTCCCTCTCCTCCCTCTCCCTCTCCCTCTCCCTCTCCCTCTCCCTCTACACCAAAAGAAGCACAAACTCAGGGGACATCTTGAAGTGCAGCACATTTTCCAAGGGAACTGTGATCTCCATACCACAAACCCAACATAAATCACCCATTTTACACACTAAACACATGACTCACTACTAGGCCTACAGAGCTGGCCAAACAAACCGGTATGTATATACAAATAACATGTAATACACAGTACACTAAACACACTGGTAATACACAGTACACTAAACACACTGGTAATACACAGTACACTAAACACACTGGTCACACATAGTACACTAAACACTAAACACACTGGTAATACACAGTACACTAAACACACTGGTAATACACAGTACACTAAACACACTGGTAATACACAGTACACTAAACACACTGGTCATACATAGTACACTAAACACACTGGTCATACATAGTACACTAAACACACTGGTCACACACAGTACACTAAACACACTGGTCACACACAGTACACTAAACACACTGGTCACACACAGTACACAAAACACTGGTCACACACAGTACACTAAACACACTGGTCACACACAGTACACTAAACACACTGGTCACACACAGTACACTAAACACACAGTGCACTAAACACACAGTACACTAAACACACAGTACACTAAACACACAGTACACTAAACACACTGGTCACACACAGTACACTAAACACACTGGTCACACACAGTACACAAAACACACTGGTCACACACAGTACACTAAACACACTGGTCACACACAGTACACTAAACACACTGGTCACACATAGTACACTAAACACACAGTGCACTAAACACACAGTACACTAAACACACAGTACACTAAACACACAGTACACTAAACACACTGGTCACACATAGTACACTAAACACACAGTACACTAAACACATTGGTCACACATAGTACACTAAACACACAGTACACTAAACACACTGGTCACACATAGTACACTAAACACACAGTACACTAAACACATTGGTCACACATAGTACACTAAACACACTGGTCACACATAGTACACTAAACACACTGGTCACACATAGTACACTAAACAGACAGTACACTAAACACATAGTACACTAAACACACTGGTCATACATAGTACACTAAACACACTGGTCACACATAGTACACTAAACACACTGGTCATACATAGTACACTAAACACACTGGTCACACATAGTACACTAAACACACAGTGCACTAAACACACAGTACACTAAACACACAGTACACTAAACACACAGTACACTAAACACACTGGTCACACATAGTACACTAAACACACAGTACACTAAACACACTGGTCACACATAGTACACTAAACACACAGTACACTAAACACATTGGTCACACATAGTACACTAAACACACTGGTCACACATAGTACACTAAACACACTGGTCACATAGTACACTAAACACACTGGTCACACATAGTACACTAAACACACTGGTCACATAGTACACTAAACACACAGTACACTAAACACACTGGTCACACATAGTACACTAAACACATAGTACACTAAACACACTGGTCACACATAGTA